>NC_059340.1:6198888-6511111 GCF_018350155.1 Leopardus geoffroyi
GGTTGTTCAGTGACAAAAATAAAATAAATAACCACATATTTTTAATTCTCTACTGGTTTAAAAATATTTAACCTCTAAAACGGTTTGAAATTACAACAATTTGATCCAAGTAAGAATCCTAAAAATTAGGGCTTCTCAACCAGAGAATCAGAGCACTGCCAGGATACTAAATTATTTAATCTATTTCCGAAGGTTTTTGAACTTCCCTTTTGCTCTTGGCACTCAATAAAATGCACAATTCAGCTACTTTAACTTTTAACCAGTGTCCACAAACATGTTACAAAACAGCCAGTTTAGTTAAGTGGATCATTGAGCTGATGTTGAAATATTATGGGTCCGTCTTTTTTTTTTTTTTAATTCATGAGGAAATACTTCTTCCCAAGTGACTCAGCCCCCAGAACCTCCCCTTACACACAGCACAACACGCCAGAACCCGACAATTCGACCAAACAGAGAAAATGAAAATTTGGGGACTAGAAGGAAAAACTCAAAGTTCAGACACCACTTTTGTGGTTGCAGAAATAGGAGTTGTGAACTGAAATAATTAGACTTGAAGTCAAAAATTCTAGTTGGATATCACTACAATTACTATCGAGCTATAGACAGAAATAAAGTGTACAAGGTATTTCATCTCTCAGGTCAGTTAGGGGGGTCAAGAAGTTTTAAAAAACGGATTTGAGGGGGGGAAAAAAAGGTTTTTCTTAAGACCTCTCCAATGTGGTCTCATCACAAATACAACCTATATTTGGCAGAATGTGATTCCTTTTCAAGTAAAACTGAAGCTTAACTTTTGCAACAGTTACTTGAGGTAGCACATCCCACACCCTTAACCAGCATTAATCCAGCCAAAGAAGTGCCTTCACAGTACCTTCATAACTCTGAGGCTGAGCCCGAGGAAAACTCAGAAGCAGCTCAGGGCTAAACACTGATGACTTATGCCAGCTTATCCCGGTTTTGTCGTTAAAAACCAAAGTGTTGCCTGCCTTACATAAGCGAGGTTCTCTGCTGCCATAAACCAATAAAGGGAACTCTCTTAACAGCCTTCTTAACCTTTAAGAGAAACAGAACTATTTCAAATCAATTAGACCACCTGTTATTGATCAATTACAGTTATTAACAGTTATTACTACAACTGTTTCTCTCCAAGTCGCATCATCTGGACGCCAAGCCCCAAGTCGGCCTTACTTTCCATGTGCTACAACTTTAAAAATAGCCTCCATTTCCATATGCTATCAAGGAAGGCCTCTTCCCTTCTCTCTACTCGGAATTAGAATTTTTCTCTTTGCAACACGCAGTCACGCTTCAAAAGATATAAAAACACAAGGAGGTCTGAGAGTGTTTCAAGGCCTAAATACCCAAAAAAGTTTAGGCATTTGCTATTTCAACTAACTGGTTAACATTGGAATCAAAATTTAATTTGCTTGAGGAGCACTGTGGAACCCTTAGAGCCCAAAATTCCATTCTTTTACCCAAAGTGGCCTAAATAATGTATCTGGGATTCATTTGTGTACCACATAAGAAACAAAAGTTTTTGCGAATCCTGCTTGAACTTAAAACCGTTTCCGAAGTGTTTGATTTGCCAGGGAACTCTAAATGTCTGCAAGATAATGTTAAGATCACTTTGATTTTGCACATATTATGCCCGAAACCTACTGAAACTATTTAAAAACTATTTTCCTGTTAAAACATCACAAAGACATTCATTAAAGTTAAATTCTTTTAAATATAAAGACTCAAATATTCTTCTACTACATAGGCCAGGCTTCCAAAGCAGCTCCATATACCACTCAATAGTTTTCAAAAGCTGAAAGGGCTCCAGAGGAAGAAAAATATATATCATAATCAATACACAAAATTAATGCTTAGCATAAATCAAACATAAGAGCTGTGTTTTAACACAAATTTCTGAATATCAGCATTGAGATTTAATAACACAAAGCATAAGTACCCAACATAATTTAGAATAAGTAGGTAGCCAAATGGAGAATCACAGATGTTAGAATAAAGTTGAAATCTCGGGGCATCTGGGTGGCTCAGTCAGTAAAGCGGTTGGACTCTTGATTTTGGCTCCGGTCACAATCTCATGGCTCGTGAGTTCGAGCTCAGCTGTTAGCGCAGAGCCTGCTTGGGATTCTCTCTCTCTCTGTCCCTTCCCTGCTCACGCTCTAAATCTCTCTCTCCAAATAAATAAACATTTAAATAAAATTTTTAAGTTGAAATCTCATTTTATATGATGAAACTGAGACCCCAAAAGGTCACATAATTTGTTCCATATCATGCAGTTTAGGATAGAGCTGAACAAACTCAAGTCTTTTTTTCCCTAAGCAGGCTTCACGTCCACCACGGAGCCCAATGTGGGGCTCGAACTCACGACCCTGAAATCAAGACCCAAGCTGAGATCCAGAGTGAGACACTCAACCCACTGAACTGACCCAGGTGCCCCTCAAGTCTCTTAATTCTAAATCCAATGCTCTCTTCATCACCAAATACAACTGTGGACCCCAAAGTTCTAAATGCTCTTTTATAACTCCCATGCCATCAGATGTCACCTTGAATTATGCTCTGTGTGGTATTACTGACTGGTTAGAACGTCCCTCATTTTTAAAAATATTTTTTTCAAATAGCACAGGTAGAAATAAACTCTGAAACCTGTAACAAAAGCACACAACTTTTAAAGGATGGCTATCCAACAGGCCAGAAGTGAAGGGAGTTCAAACTGCCCCTGAAAGCTTGAAGATGAGGCCAAAACCACCCCCTCTTCAATGATATATCTGGTTCCAACGTTACAACATAAATGAACTTTCAACAGACAACTGCACGTGGGTCTACAATGACCACTCAACTCTCCATCCTGTTGCGGGGATGACCACACTCACAGATCATCTCAGACCGCCAGTAACATCACCAGGGGTGAAGGGGAAAAGGTGCTTTGGAAACAACATCCTTTACCTGATCCTTCAATATCAAATGCCATCCAAAACTCTCCAAAGCATTTCTACATCTGTGGCACCTAAATTTCTGAATCCAAAAATAATTTAGGAGGACAAACCAAGTCCCCCCCACCCCCTTCACACGGGAAAGGCCAGACCTGCCAATTAGGCTTGATTAATATATATATATATTACACCTGACACACTCTCATTAGAACCTATTCCTTCTGAAACATTAATCATATTTCTACCAAAACTCATGAAGTCAGTTACTTCTGCTTTTAACAAAATGAAACCAATCTGATGTCAATTACAGTTTACACTGTAAATGAGAATCAAATTAAAGTTGTCAGTAATTAAAGTTTTACAAGCATCACAAAGTCAAAAACATGGCTTTCATGTAACCATAAAAATAACAATGTTATACATTGTATCTCCATAGTGAGAAGTGTTTCCTACAAGTCCTGGAATAAAGGATGATGTTTCTCCAGAAGCAAAGATCCCTGGAATATATGGCTGTCACTCCACAAAACCAGGGTCTGGATTTGGGTCCAAATCATCTGATCTGAACATATCATCTCATCATAACCTAATGTGACATCTTTATACAAAAAAAAAAAAAAAAAATTATAACTCTTCTCTCGAAACAAACAAACAAAAAAATCATGCAACAACCATGTACCTTCAAAGGAAACTTTAGTTTTTAAACAATCACCCATTGTTGTTTTCATGGATTTTACCGACGAATTAGTGTTACGCATCTGCGATAAAGTGTCCAAAATGCTCATTCTGTCTGTGAAAGGATCTGACCAGACTCTGACTTCGGAGTCCTCACCACACGGGCCACCGAACAGAAAAATCCAGGGGAAAGCCCCCGTCAGGAATTAGCCTGAACTTTTTATTTCCTTTCCAGGGCTGGAAATATTCGAGTTCGGAAAGTCCCGCAGCAGAACCGCATCTGCAGCCCTACAATCCCGCGTCAGGTGTGAATTTGAGCTGGGAGGCGCGGCCGCAGCGCCCTAAGCCCTGAGGACACCGAGAAGGGGCGGGCGAGGGCGCAGACCGGCCCGGGATCTCCGGGGCCCGCTAGCGAGGGGCGCCTCCCGCAGACAGCTCGCGTCCACACTCCTCCAAACCCGCGCGTCGCCGGCCCGCAGAGCCTCGCGCTCACCCTCGAAGGTGGCACTACAGAGGCTCCTAGGAGACACGGGCATTTCATTGAAAAGACTAAACGGGAGCGAATCAAGGAGCCTGCGTTGGTGCAGCTGCCAGAGCCTCCAGTGGGGGGCGGGGCGGGGGTCCCTCAGCGCCTCGGCAGGGCTCAAGGATGCTGGGGGAGGGGGGGGGGGCGGTGACGGCAAAGTGCAATGCAGAGAAGGAAAGAATTGAAGAAGCACGGTCAGGAGTAGATAGTGGCCTGGCCTGAGGGAGAAAGGAAGTGGAGCAGACCGAAGAGGTCTGGACCAGCGGGGAGTGAGGAGAACAGGACGGGGAGAAGCCACGAGATAGGACTGAGGAATTCGAGGCTGAAGGAAAGGGTGGAGGCAGCGAGACAGGAGCAAGGGGGCGGGGCCGGGAGATAAGCAAGGGAGGGACTAGGTAGAAAATGAGGGGCGGGGCTTAGGGGGAAAGTGAGGGAGCCCGGCCAAGGGAGAATAAAGGGGCGGGGCCGGGAGGGGAGAAGCCGGGGGGCAGGTGGGGGGGTGGTAGCGGGAAGAAGGTACAGAGTGTGGGGGAGGGGGTGAGAGCCGGGGGCAGGAGGGAGAAGCTAGGGGGCAAGTCCGAGGGCAGACAGGGGAGCGGGAGACGACGGGAAGGTGGTGAGAAGCGAGGGGCGGGACCGAGAGCAAGGGGCGGGGCCTGGAGGGAAAAGCGAGGAGGCAGGTAAGGGGAGAGGGAAGAAAGCGAGGGGTAGGAAAGGGGGGGGGGGAATGAGGAGTAGGGGCGGGGCCACGAGGGGGAGAACCGAGGGGACAAGGCGGGGATGAGGGAGGGGGGCGACCGGGGTGGAGGGGTGAAAGCAGGAGGGGAGAAGCGAAGGGGCAGGTGGGGGAAGGAGGAGGAAAGCGAGAGGGCCGCGGGGGGGAATCGGGGTGAGAAGCGAGGGGGCGGGGCCGGGAGCAGCGAGGGGGCGGGGCCGGGAGCGAGGAGCGAGGGGCACTCGCCGAGGGGGGTGACGAGGTCCTGGGACAACGGCCGGCGTGGGGGAGGGCCACTCCACCGGGGCGCTCTGCGGGAAATTCCGGGGCTGCTGGGGGGCCGTGCGGGGCGCCAGGGGGCGTCGGGGAAGCGGGGGGGGGGGGGGCGGGTGGGCCTCCCACCGGCCGTACCTGTCAGACGGATCTTGATGCTGGAGCCGTTCCTGCGCGTCCCGGGGTTCGACATCTCCCGCCAACGATCGGGCAGCCGCGGATCCAGCGCCGCCGCCCCCCGGCCCGGCCCGGCCCGGCCCCGCCGCCGCCGCCTCAAGGTTACGGCTCCGGGCTGGGCGCCGGGGTCCGAGCCGGGACACAAACTCCGCGGCCCAGGCGTCCGGGCGGCGGGAGGATGGTCGAGCCGGGGAATCCGCGCTCGACCCGGCGCCCCCGACCCTCGCTCGCTCCCAGCCGAGCCCAGTCCGGAGCCGCCTCCGCCGCCACCACCACCACCTCCTCAGAGCCGGACGCCCGCCGCCCTCGCCGCTTCCGCCGCCGCCGCCGCCTCCCGGAGCCGCGCGCGTTCCCGCCGCCGTGCCGGCCCGGCCCTGCGCGCGCCCGCGCCGTGCGCCCCCGCGCCTGCGTGCGTGCGCGCGCCCGCGGACACGCCGGGGCGGGGCGCGCTGCGGGGCTACGTCGCCGGCCCAGCCTCGGGCGCGCGGGCTCTGGGAGCCGGGGCCCCCGGCTTGCCGCGTCTTCCCGCTGGGAGATGAGCGAAGGCGTTCGGGACTTGGGAGTCGAGCGCGCCTTGGAGGCCTGCGGAAAGAGGAACCGGGTCCTCCTGGGCCAGCGAACCGTTACCCTCGGTCTTCGCCACATTCTCCGAGGGAACAGGTTTGCAGATGCGGACGGAATTGATTTTCCAGGTCTGTGTCTCAAGCCTCGGGGCCCCCCGATAGCTATTGAAAAGAGGATTACATGAAACCGTGGCCTGTCACTACACCAAGCACCTTGCACAAATAGTCATGCAACACTTTTTTTTTTGAGCAAAGGGCTTTTAAATAATGCACTTTCAAAGGAGAGATTTCTCAAAGACACAGTCCCCTAGGTGTGTTCTGTGCAACTAGTGCGCTCTATTGACCCATGACAAAGTCTCCAGAATCGCCGGAAGTGCCATTTATGGCCACGGTAAACAAGATGGGAGAGAAGGATAAAGTGGAGAGGTAGATGTTTGTGATTATCCAATCTGCATACAATTCAATCCAACACAAAGGCAGCTTTACAGCCTGCCTTCCGCTAACACTTCCCCCTATCAGACTTGCACAGGACTAAAAGCTAACATTTCCCCTCCTCCCGAGTGGCAGGGTAGAACTAAATCCCGTTAGGCTTTCTGCAACAAACTCCTCTCTTTGTTAACCTGTAATGGAGAGGAAATACTATGTTAATAGAGAGGAAAAGCTGGGCGTGTTTACCAAATTTGTTTTTGACCAACTCTACCTAATTCTTTGAAAGCCTTTATTTGGTTTGTGTCTTAAGGAAACCAGGCTCTGAGCCATTGCAGCCAGGGAATTTTCCTGGAGTCACAGTTTTCAGACTAGAGCCCTCTTTCTAGCGCCCCTTGACATGCCCCCCTGCCTCAGGCTGAGTCCAGTGAGAGGGGAGTGTGTGCTGGGCTGGATTCAAAGCTGCTTCTTGAGCCTCAGTCATTCAAATAAAAAGACAGGCCTAGGGGCGCCTGGGTGGCGCAGTCGGTTAAGCGTCCGACTTCAGCCAGGTCACGATCTTGCGGTCCGTGAGTTCGAGCCCCGCGTCGGGCTCTGGGCTGATGGCTCGGAGCCTGGAGCCTGTTTCCGATTCTGTGTCTCCCTCTCTCTCTGCACCTCCCCCGTTCATGCTCTGTCTCTCTTTGTCCCAAAAATAAATAAACGTTGAAAAAAATTAAAAAAAAAAAAAAAAAAGACAGGCCTAGATCATTTCTATGGCCCACTTGCAGCTCAAACGTTCAATAATTCTAGCGAAATATCCAAGAATACAAGCTATGTTTAAGCAACAGAGCAGTAGTCCCAGAATCTAGCAGTTTCTCTGTAGGCGACTGTCACTATGAGTGAGTCCCTGGGGTCTGAATAAATCCTTTTAGAGTCTCTAATCCTCACCTCCACGTGATCTCCATTCTTCTTTCAGTCCACCCCAGGATCTCACCCTTCTTTTCATTCCCACATTCAAGTCCCTGCTTTTTCAACCAAGCTAAAGCACTCTCTGTCTCTCTCTCTCTCTCTCTCTGCTTACCTGAGTGGTGGCCCCTGTTCTGATCCCCAACTATTCCTGACCTAAAATCCTTCCATTTCTTAACCTTCCTGTTTTCTCACCTGCCTAGATGTCTGGGCCTTCCTTTTCCTGATCATTTGTTTCCTCCACACCTGAGGCAGGAGGTCACTTCTGGAGGTTACTGAAAGGCATTTCATTTACTCATTAACAAGTAATTGCTGTTGTCATTTAACCAGCTACACCTAATGGTGTCTTTCAACACAGCCTGCACTAGTAAGACTTTCCTAACTGGAAGCTAATGTATTATTCATCAGCAAACACCAGCCACCTACTATGTGGTTGGGGACAAGGAATACAAAATAAATAAGTCACAGCTGCAGCATTTCAGAGGCTCAGTGGACTGGATGAAACAGACAGGAGCGGCTGACAAGGACACAGTGACAGAGGTCTGTACCGAGGGCTAGAACATAGATTACAGGACCGTTCCGCCTGGGAGGAGGGAGATGGGAAGATCACAGAAGAGTCCCAGAATACCTTGATCTAGGACCTAAACACAGTGTTCAAGTTCGTCGGGCAAAGACATTGTAGGCAGAGGGAGGGGCTGGCACAGAGGCATGAAAATAAATGTTTTCTCCAACCGTTCATGGCACAAGGACAGTGACACAGCTGCCGTATCTTCTATCCTCACACCTGACTCTATTAAAAGCTGACAAAGATGGTAAAAGGTATTGGCCCATGTCAAATTCAACAGCCACAATTTTGGGCTAGGCCTGTGGGCCAGCCCTTATATTGAACTTCAGGTACCTTGATTTCCTTTGATCGTGTATCAAATTTGTCAAAAAATACTATCTTCTAAAGACATCGGGAACAAATAGATGGGAAGTGCTTAACAATTCTGCTGAGACAGAGATGAAATTTGGTGAGTGTCTTCAAGGATCCTCTTTGCAATGCCTTTACAAACGAGCAGTTTTGACCCTGCTTTCTTTGTAGGATTTGGCAGCTCATTTTATGTCTCCCAAATGTATCACTCGCCTTTGCCGGTGTTATTGGGCATTTGAAACGCTTTCCAGTGGGGGAGGGAAAAAAAAATCTCTCTTTGGATCCAACGATGCAGTAGTTCTTAACCTGTCTTTGGAGTCCCAAACCTTTTCAGGGAATCTGGTGGAAATAATGGATCCTTTCCCCCAAATTCATGTGTGCAACTCTGCACCAAATTTTACATCCAATTTCAATGGTTCATGCATGATCTCCTGAAACCAATTTGTGGGCCCTGTAAGGTCCCACAGCCCCTAGATTAAGAACTCCTAAAGGAAATGATCAAGCAAATCACACTGGGAATACCCCATATATGGGTGTGGAGGAGCCAATACAGGGGTAGCCCCTTTTGAAGGCAGCGGGTATTCTTGCTAAAAAGTTTTAATTTCTCTGGAATAAGTGCCCTAGAGCTGTGGCCCACACATACCCACACTCTACCCTGGCTCCACCACGTTACCAATTGGTGCCAGAGCGGGTTCATTAAATTTGCCAAGCCTCACTTTGCTCATCTGTACAATGGAGATAATAATGCCTCTCACCCACAGTTATTGTGAGGTTTAAATGAGATGTAGATTTAACAGTCTACTAGAGCAGACACGTGATAAATGGTAGTTCTGATTAGTACAGGTAAAATACATATGCTAATCTTTCCCCCAAACTTGCTAGTACTATTACCCTAGGGAAATTGGGGATATTATGCAAAGGATCCCTGGTGGCTATACCAAATACCCCTTGAGAGCATACTGCTATACCTGAGCTGGTGCCTCTGTGGCAAGTGGCTAGATCAGACCAGCCTTAAGGTCTTGGTGTTGTGTTTCTTTTTTTTTTTTTTTAACACTTATTTCTGAAAGAGAGAGACAGAGCACAAGTGGGGGAGGGGCAGAGAGAGAGGGGGAGACACAGAATCTGAAGCAGGCTCCAGGCTCCGAGCTGTCAGCACAGAGCCCGATGCGGGGCTTGAACCCATGAACTGTGAGATCATGACCTGAGTTGAAGTCAGATGCTTAACCAACTGAGCCACCCAAGTGCTCCTAAGGTCTTTTCTATATCTAGGATCTAGGCCTCTTTTGCTTTTCACCCAAACATTAAGTTTTTAAAACAATCAGATATACAAAATTTATGATTAATTAGCACATTTATTTATTCTTTTATGCAGTTTCTCTGCATAAAAAGAAGTCTTTAGGATCTTCCTCTAAATTACACCCTAAGCTTAATATTACCAATATGCAGGGTAATATCGTTGGCAGGGTTTATTATGATTGGTAGGGTCTTTTTTTTAATACAACTGTTTATTAAAAAAATGTTTGAGATCACTGTAAATTGACATGCAGTTGTAAGAAATAATATAGAGAGATCTCTTGTGTACTGTGCCCAGTTTCCCCAATTGTAACATTTTACAAAACTGTAATATAATATCACAACCAGGATATTGACATTGATACAATCCACTAATACTCAGATTTTCCCAGTTTTACCTGGACTGGTGTGTGTGTGTTAAGTTCTACACAGCTTTAACACCTGTGTACGTTTCAAGTAACCACCACCACAGTCAAAATACTGAATAGTTCCAACACCTTCCCATCCTCATGTTGTCCTTTTATACCCACACCTTTTGTCCCACCCCCAACACCTGGCAACAACTATCCTCCATTTCTAAAATTTTGTCAATTCAAAAATGTTACATAAGGGGAATCATATACAATGTAGAATTTTCGAATGGAATTTTCTCACTCAGCATAATGCTGGGAGACTCATCCAAGTTGTTACATGTTTCAGTAGTTTGTTCCTTTTTATTACTGAGTCATATTTCATGGTTTGGATGTATTACCTTTAATACATGATTGTTTAACCATTCACCCTTTGGAGGCTAACTCTGATTTTTGGTTATTACAAATAAACTACTATGAACATTCATGTGCAGGCATTTGTGTGAACATAAGTTTTAATTTCTCTGGAATACGTGCCCTAGAGTACAATTGCTAAAATTGTATGGAAATTACAAGTTTAGTGTTTTAAACTCAAGTGGCTGTAGCATTTTACTTTTTTACAAGCAATGCTTCTTGGCATCCTTGCCAGCATTTGGTATTGTCACTATTATTCCTCTTAGCCATCCTGATAGGTATGTAGTTGTGTTTCATGGCTGTGGAATTATTTGAGATTTAGATTATTTCTTCAAATATATGCAGCCAAGGGATTAAGGACAATTCTAGGAAAACGTAATTCTAAAGTCTTTCTCTAAAGATCCTAGTTGAACCCCACAGTCTATGTTCAGAAACAGCTGAGGTCAAAGTCAACACAAGAAAATGAACTGCTATTATACATTTTAAAATGTAGTTTATGGGGCACCTGGGTGGCTCAGTTGGTTAAGTATCCAGCTTTGGCTCAGGTCACGATCCTGCAGTTTGTGAGTCTGAGCCCCATGTGGGGCTCTGCGCTGACAGCTAGGAGCCTAGAGCCTGCTTTGGATTATGTGTCTCCCTCTCTCTCTGCCCCTCCCCACTCATTCTCTCTCTCTCTCTCTCTCTCTCTCTCTCTCAAAAATAAATAAAACATTAAAAATTTTTTTCTTAATATAGTTTTGTCTATGGAGTGCTTCCCACTCAAATGAGCAGTGTTTTAAACAATTGACTATCCTAATAAAAGTAGTTAAGACACTATTAAGAATAAGCTCATTGTAAAAAATTCAGACGTGACATTTTTCTCGTAAATAAACAAAGGTGATGTCCAGACTTCTGATCTACTCCTCCTTCAAAATCTCATGGGGGCTCCTGGGTGGCTCAGTCAGTTAAGTGTCCAACTTTGGCTCCGGTCATGATCTCACACTTCATGGGTTTGAGCCCCACATTGGGCTCTGTGCTGACAGCTCAGAGCCTGGAGCCTGCTTTGGATTCTGTGTCTCCCTCTCTCTCTGTCCCTACCCTGCTTGTGCTCTCTTTCTCTCAAAAATAAAATAAACATTAAAAAATGGTTTTAAAAATCTCATGATTTCTATTGGTCTAGAAAAATAAGATAAATATTCCCTAGGTTTGTTGTATCTCATCTGTAATATATTAAGCAACAATAACCAGAGAAATCAACAAAACAAAAGGATTCCCAAGTAAGACCCTGAATCATTGTTTACTGGCTAAAAATTGATGCTAGCTTTTGGACAGAATTAGAGGAAGCTCCACTATATTCTGAGCTATTGGTTCTCAAAAGTATGGTCACCCAAAAAGCAACATTGCCAGGGAACTGTTAGAAATGCAAATTCTCAGGCACCACCCCAGACTTACTACATCAGAAACTCAGACGGTAGGTTCAACAATTCACGGTTGAACCAACCTTGGGGTGATTCTGATGCAGGCTTGGGTTTGAGAACCACTGTGAAAGGCAAACAATTACCTTCCTCTTGTCCTAACTCAAGGAAGAGAGCAGTGATGTGCAAAATCCAAAGCCAAAGGTATTTGGGCCACAATGTCAAAAACAACTATAGATTGTTTAAGTTACTATAGGTAACTTAAGCAAAAATGGGATATATTAGAAGAGCTTCAGGGAGGTCACAGAATCCTTGCTAGATTTTATGATGGAAAATGGGCAGTGATCAACACATCTGAACAGCCAAGGAGCAGATTTTTTTCTTAATCAGAAACAGTATGGCCAGGACGACACCCCTAGAATTAATGCTCCCCTAGGAATTAATGCCATCTGTCCTTATGTCTCAAGATTGTAAGCACCAGAAGGCGTTCCCGGTTGGCTAAGTCTAAACCAGGCCCCAAGCCCTGGCTGCCTGGGGATAGAGAGAAGGGAAGATAAAGCCACTTTTACTTTTGTAGTGGGAAACTGAGCCACCACCTCGTGCCCAAACGATGCACAGGAGGGCTTTCTCCCTAATAGGAAGGGAACTGAACAACCCCTACATGGCTAATGTCTGCCTCACGAACATGATGGGAGAGGGAGGGCAGCAAACTGTTTGATATGATTTGATTAAACCGATACCAATAACTTAGAGTTTGGTTTTTGATTCCCCAAGCACACACTGACTCTAAGGAGAAGACGGAAGAAACCTAACGAGAGGAAAGGCAGAAGGAATTCTATGATTTAAAACAAACTGGAAAATTCACAAATCGCACACTCTTGCACTAACTATTAAAAAAAAAAAAAAAGACTTGTAGTATGTGACAATCATTTACCATGGTCTATGATGGCAAGGAGGTGCCCCAATTCCCCGATCCTCCAGATGCGCTGAACCAGTAACCAAATCCCTGCTCTCTCTGCATTCTGCACAGTGTCTGAATCAAACTCATCTTTCTGCCGAGATCCGGCAAGGCTCTAATCTTACCCTGATTGTGCAAAAATAGAAACGAGTACAGATGAATGTGACAAAGATTCTCCTAGTACCAAGAAAGGGGCGGGAGCTGTGTACCTCATTATTTAAAGGCATTCATGTAAACAAATTAAGTTAATTTGCGGTTCTGGTTTGTGTGAGGGAGGGATGCTTATATAATTATTAGCTTCTATTCCTGCTTAGTGAACGTGATAAAGATTTTTGAGGATAGCTATTTCCAATCCAAGTTCACGCTTTCTTCAGTGCCCGTCCATAGAACTGTCCATGTACTTAAAACAGACGACTCTTTGTTCATATATCCGTCTCTCTAGACTGCATCAAGCCTCTGTCTGCCCAGGATCTCCCTGGAGGGATGGGGGAGTGGTGGGGCTTAAGCCATAGAATAGCTCGACGATGCCCATTTTTTCTTCCCAGGAACGATATTTTAGAAAACACGGTCTAGTCATTTGTATGCACCGATTTATAGTATACGTTCACTTTTCCTCTTTATTGTACTGTAGGATGTAAGCAAACATTTATTAGGAAATTCAGTGTGCCATGCAATGTGCTAATGTGCAAGGAATTTTTTCTGCTATTAGAAACATTTTTGTTGGGGGACACCTGGGTGGCTCAGGTCATGATCTCATGGTTCATGGGTTCAAGCCCCGCATCAGGCTCTGTGCTGACAGCTTAGAGCCTGAAGCCTGCTTCAGATTCAGTGTCTCCCTCTCTCTCTTCCCCTCTCCTGCTCATGAGCTGTCTCTCAAAAATAAATAAACATTAAACAATAAAATTATTAGAAACATTTTCGTTGTAGAATACAACACACGTATGGAAAAGTGAAACTCCTAGATAGTCACCAGCAGGTAAAGAAACAGAACATCTCCAGACCCCGGAAGACACCTGCATTCATCCTCCTGATTACAATCGTTCCCAGCCTCCTCTCCAGGTAACCATTCTCCTCTTATAATAATTTCTTTGCTTTAATTCATAGTTTTGCTAATTATGAATCCCTAAGCATAGTTTTCTTTTGCCTGTTTTTGAACTTTCTATAAATGGAACCATACAGTAGGTGCTATTTTGTGTCCGATTTCTTTCTTTTACTCAACATTGAGATTCATCCATATTACTGTGTTGTGGCTATAGTTCACATGTTTTTATTGTTTGCATAGTATTCTATGAATACACTTCAATTTATCCATTCATGGGCATTTGAATGTTCCACTTTGGGGCTAATGTAAACATTATGCTAAGCCATATTTTGACTAATATGAACATAATATTAAATAGCATTTCCTGATTACTAATAGGGTGTTACTTTGGCTATTTGGAATCCCTTTAGCAAAGCACATATGCAATGTTTTGGGTTTCTTTGTTCATTTTTCTGTGGGATTTTCTGCCTTTCTTACTGATTTATAGGCATTTGTTGTGTGGCTTGGATATCAGCTGTCAGGGTTTTTTTCCCCAATTTTTTTTATTGTGGCAAAATATACACAATATAAAATTTACCACATTAACCACCTTTAATTGTAAAGTCAATGGTATTAGATACATTCATAATGTTGTGCTCCACCACCATCATCCATCTCCAGAACTCATTTCATCTGGTAAAACAAATTCTGTATCCATTCAACAACTCCCTATTCTCCCCGTTTTCCAGCCCCTGAGCATCACCATTCAACTTTCTGTCTCAGGGAATTGGACGATTCTAGAGAGACTTCATATAAGTGGAATCATACGATATTTATCTTTTTGGCCTGTTTCACTTCACATAATATCCTTAAGATTAATCCACATTGTAGCGTGCCAGAATTTTCTCCCTTTTCAAGGCTGAATAATATTCCATGGCATGGAGAGACCACACTTTGCTTATCCATTCATCTGTCGATAGACATCTGGGTTGCTTCGGTGTTTTAGCTATCGTGAATAATGCTGCTTTGAACACAGGTATACAAATATCGATCTTCAAGACCCTGCTTTCGATTCTTTTGGGTAGATACCCAAAATGGAATTGCTAGATCATATGGCAATTCTAATTTTATTTTTTGAAGAATCACCATACTATTTTCCATAATGGCTACACCACTTGACATTCCCACCAGCAGTGCATGAGGGTTCCAATTTCTCTACATCCTCACCATCACTTGTTATTTTCTGGTTTTTGATAGTGGCCATCCTCATGGCTGTGAAGTGGTATCTCATTGTGGTTTTGATTTGCATTTCCCTGATGGCTAATGATATTTATCACCTTTTCATGTGTTCGTTGGCCATTTGTAGGTCTTCTTTGGAAAAATGTATATTCAAGTTCTTTGTCCATTATTGAATCAGGTTGTTTGGCAAAGAACTTTTAAAGGTCAAAAAGAGGGGCGCCTGGGTGGCGCAGTCGGTTAAGCGTCCGACTTCAGCCAGGTCACGATCTCGCGGTCCGTGAGTTCGAGCCCCGCGTCGGGCTCTGTGCTGGCAGCTCAGAGCCTGGAGCCTGCTTCCGATTCTGTGTCTCCCTCTCTCTGACCCTCCCCCGTTCATGCTCTATCTCTCTCTGTCCCAAAAATAAATAAACGTTGAAAAAAAAATTAAAAAAAAAAAATAAAATAAATAAAGGTCAAAAAGGTATTTTCCCTGCATTTTGTGGCTCACCTCTGGTAGTGGAGACCATCACATAAGCAAATAATCCATGAATGAGGCAGAAGAAAGGCTTCTCTTTCTTGTGGACACCAATATGCTGTTGGTATCCGTAGACTAGGGCAAGGGTTTGGCTGCTTCACCTGGATGGATGTGGAAGGAGACTTGCTTGTTGAGTGTTTTTGCCATACACCTTAAGCAGCAAGTTTCTAAAGAGTTTCAAAAATTCACAGTGATTAATTCAGGAGCATCACCAGTTTAAATTTTATACCCAGGATGTATGGTTGGCAACTTTATTTCTCATAAGGCACCCCTAAACCTTAGCTTTTTGAAGGGCTCGAGCAGCTTTCTCAACAAGCCACATCTATTTCTGCTGTGAGTTTTCATCTTAGGTTGTCACTTAGAGGTATAATCAATTTAGACGTTGTTTGCTCAGCGAGCAAAGTCTGTGATGTCTTAACTAAGCACAGGACAGGGCTGCCAAGCCTCTCTCTAATAAGTGAGAGTCTTTGGAATCAAATGGGAATACAGTTTTATTCTAAGGAAAGCACTAGCAGCAAAGGAGAAAAACTGTACTTACTACGGTTGCATTTGTGAATTATGGTTGGATTCTGATCTCACTGATGACGATTAAGAGGCTTGAATATTGTTATCCCAAATAAGCTATATTGCATCTGAATGGAATATTTTTTTTTTTTATATATTTTTTTTTTCAACGTTTATTTATTTTTGGGACAGAGAGAGACAGAGCATGAACGGGGGAGGGGCAGAGAGAGAGGGAGACACAGAATCGGAAACAGGCTCCAGGCTCTGAGCCATCAGCCCAGAGCCTGACGCGGGGCTCGAACTCACGGACCGCGAGATCGTGACCTGGCTGAAGCCGGACGCTTAACCGACTGCGCCACCCAGGCGCCCCTGAATGGAATATTTTGATAATAATGGGCTGTTCTTAGGAGGAGAATGCTTCCCATGGAAAAAGGGTGGAGCTAAGTATCATTAGAGATGTTTAATGGAACATATCAGTTAATGCCTCCTTCCCCTAAAGGAGTTTCCATGCTCTGAATGCAATCCTTTGCAGAATAATTCCTATGTAAGCAGGAGGGAAAATGGGGTTGGGGGGATTGGTGCCAACAATCAATGACTTAGGAAAGCTGTGAATGTTCCAGTGCCTGAAATACAGCAACGGGGTAGCACTAGGTTGTTTCGCCAAAGAGCCATTTCTCTTCTTATTGGGAAGAATTGGCCTGCAAGTTCAAAAGACAGAGTTGCCAACTTGACCTTAGGGTCAGTCAGATTAGAACATCCTGGGGTTTTGACAGAAGAGTACCTGTAGTTAGGGAAGCCAGATTTATGGCTGTGGGCAAAGAGAAAGCAAGCCTGTATCTAGAGCACACCAGCTTATTAGGGTAGGTATATTCCTTGGAAATCCTTCTAGAGAAGTCCCATAAAGTCACTTTCAAGCCTCCCATGTCTGCATCTGTGTCTTTACCTTTCCACCAGGGATGGTGGAGGGTCCTAAACAATCAAACAAACAAAATCACTTTCGAACCTCCTTTGGATTCTAATATCTTGATCACCCAAACGTTACTTTCCCTACCTTTCCTTAGACTAGAGACATACCACAATTTAACAGTTATTAGAGTTTCCTTTCCTCAAAATGCACAGAGAACTAATAACCCAAGGCATATAAGAACCAGGATAAACCCAGAGCGATTAATTCCCTAGCAATCCCCATATTCAGGATACAACTGGGAGTGAATCTGGCTTCAGCAGAGTGGTTCTTAAAATACTCTCCTATTTGCTGGTTATGTGATCATGGGTGAGTCTGTCTCTGAACTTCAATTTCTTCATCTACAGAATAGATATAATCCCAACATCATGCTGTTTTTATAAGAATTACTGGTATGGGAGATGTTATCTGTGAAAACCCTTGGTAAAAGTATCATTTAAATAATGGTTCTTAATCTAGGGGTATTTGTATCTAAGCCTGCAGGCTTCCAGAGAAGGACTTTGGTTTCCTTCATAAATTTACTCACCTGAATGTGTAGGTAGTACCACACTTTATAAATAATAAAAGTTCCCATAGTTTTGATAATTGTCAAATGTTATGATTCTCCCACTTGCCCTGCATGCCCCCCCCCCAAAAAAAACACTTAAAAAGTTTTCTAAACAATCACATTTTTTAAAGACAAGCAAATCATGGGGTGCCTGGGTGGCTCAGTCCATTAAGCATCCAACTTCACCTCAGGTCATGATCTCACAGTTTGTGAGTTCTAGCCCTGCATCAGGCTCTGTGCTGACGGCTCGGACCCTGGAATCTGTTTCAGATTCTGTGTGTCCCTCTCTCTCTGCCCCTCCCCTGTTCACTATCTCTGTTTCAAAAATAAATAAACATTAAAAAAAATCAAAGACAAGCAAATCTGAGATATGGAGTCTTTTCCCATTTATAATTCACCCAAACCCAGTGAAAGGGTGTTTACTTTGGAGAAGAGAAACTCACACACTGAAACGCCTTTTTATTACTGGTAACTCCCAAGTCATTTCTCTGACTTTCATTGTATGGAATTATGCTTCAGGAATTTAGGACTCAAATTCATATTCATGCAGCACACCTTGAGAATACACAATTCTAATGTCTTCAAGGTTTTTTATTTTTTAATTATTATTAAAACCCTAGCAATGACACAATTGGTACTCTCCCTCTCCTCTAGCCAGAGGTTAGCAGTTTGATGAATAGTCTCCCAGAATGTTTTTTCTACACATATACTACCAGATATGTAATATTCTTACAAATAATATATATACACTGGTATTTCTTACTCACTTATTTATGGGGGGGGGGGGGGGCGGGGTCAGGGAGGGGAGGGGCAGAGAGAGCCCAAGCAGGCTCTGCACTGTCAATACAGAGCTCCACTTAGGGCTGGAACTCATGAACAATGAGATCATGACCTGAGCGGAAATCAGAGTTGGACAATTAACCAACTGAGCCACCCAGGTTCCTCTACACTGGTATTTCTTGATTTACCAAATTAAGACATTATCAGGCTCCCCATTGTGGAAGATAAGGAGTTCCCTTCTCCTGCCTCCATTTTTGTGCATGCTTTGTATTTTTACTTCTATTCGTACTTAAAAATTTGGGGGGGCTCGCGTTTGCTCTTTTATCAGCCCATATGTAACGCATGATCCCCACCACGTTTATGTAAGGATATTGGTGCCTGTACCTTCTGTTCCACTTGTCCCACCTTCATATCTGTCAGCTGAACCCTGACAATGTCAAGGACGACAACATTCATACTCTCTTCTGCCGGCAGAGTTGACTTCCCCGTTTTGTCTGTTGGTTCCATGAGTTGACTATTTCAGAATCAAGATTAAAATCACACCACATTTTTGTTTGCTTCCTGTTTGGCCTTGAGTTTCTTATGTAATTTTTTTTACCTGTTATTTCTAATTGTCTTATTTTCTTCTTACGGATGGAATAGACATGTTTTCTTCAAGTCATGAACATGATCTGGCTTCTTAATCATTCTATTACTTAGATCTATTTCATTTCTCTTGTTGAAAACATTCTACCTGGAGCTGCCTTTCTGTTCCAATATGGAACAAACAGCTTTCTAGCTTCACTGTACAACTGTTATCCTGAGATTGCATTTCAATGGACTTCCTCATTGGTCGCATTATTTCTTGTATCTTATGTTTTTCTTTTTGGTAATGGGGGCGGTAAGATGGTTTTCATCCTTTTTTGATGGTGTACATTCTCAAGTAGCTTACTTAGAAAGTACTTGAAAGGTAATCCTCCTGAGTTTATATCAGAAAATACCATTATGCCTTATATGAATATAGAATTCTCATTTGTAAGTAATTGTCCCTCAGAACTTTCAAGGCATTGTTCCATTATATTCTACACTTTGGTGTCCCCAGAGAGAAATGTGATGTTAGTCTGATTCTCATTCTTTTGTACATAATATTTCTCTCTGGAAATTGTTTGGATCTACTATTTATTCTTGGTAGTCTGAAATTTCACAACACTGAATATAGATAGTTATCTTCTTCTCATTCGGCTTGGCATTCAGTTAGTCCTTCAACCTTGAGATTCCTTCAATTCTGATAAATTTTCTTTTATGATTTCTTTGATAATGTCTCTCCCTGTGTTTTCCCCCTCACTTGTTTATTTTTTTTGGAACTTCAGTTACTCTGATGGTGGTCCTCCTGAACTGATCCTCATTCTTCTCCCAACTTTTTCAACACTTTGTTCCTTTCTGGTCTGTAGTCTGGAATCTTTCTTTGCCTTTATCTTCAAACCCTTCCCATGAATTTTGTCCTGATAATTATTTAATCTCTGAGATTGTTCCTGTTTCATAGCTTCTTGCTCAATGGTTACAGTCCCTGTTTTCTCAAATCTGTTGAGAATATAGAGAGCAATTGCTGTACCTTCTCTGAGTTGTGTCTGTTTTTCCTGCAGACAGTTGTTTCATTCACTTGGGTGTTTCTATCTTGATGGTTTTCTTCTTGTGCCTGATCATGCATATTTAAGAATGGGAGCGTGGGTTAATTTTTCTGGACAAATGGTTTGGATTTTTTGTATATACACATCTATGTGTTCCCATTAGGATTTTCCCATGAATAGATTAGCTGACCAGGTGTCAATGGAGGTGATAAAAGTTTTCTTAACTGGCAGGTAAGGAGAAATGCATTGTGATGCTTGATCTTTTGTATATGACTTGTTTTTACTGTCTGGAAATTTGTAGGATCTTTTCTTTCACCAGAATTTTGAAATTTTACAATGATGTGCTTTGGCACAGGTTAATTTTAATCTATTTTTCTGGGCTACTCATTGGAACCTTTAAATTTGGAAATGTTTACTTCTGCTTTGAGTTATTTGATAATTTGCTATCCTCTATTATTTTTTGTTCTGTCCTTCTGAAATGCTTCTATTCAGATTTTGGATTGCCTAGACTTCAAGATTCATATAACTTCATCTTTTCTAGATTGTTGTCATTTTTGCTCTGCTGCATGGGAGAGTTTCTCAACTTCATCTCCCAACCCTACTATTGAGCTGTTCGTTTCTACCACCATTTTTAATTTCCAAGAGTCCTTTTTGATCTTGGACTTTTTAATGTTTATTTTTGAGAGAGCAAGCGAGCAGGAGGAGGAGCAGAGGAAGAAACCCAAGCAGACTCCACGCTGTCAGCACAGAGCCTGACATGGGGCTCAGTCTCACCAACTGTGATATCATGACCTGAGCTGAAATCAAGAGTCAAACACTTAACTGAATGAGACACCCAGGCACCCCTGATCTTGGCCTTTTAAAAACAGAATCTTATTTTTGCTTCATGGAAGCAGTATCGTATCTCTCAAGTATGCTAATATTATTTTTGTTCAATTTTCTTTCCCTTGCATGGCTTTTCTTTCAAACCCCCTGCCAGCACTATTTGTTTTTATCTCTATCGTATCAGAGATCTTCCTAAATATCTGTGGTTCTTGATCTATTTAAGAGTGAGATACTAAAAAGCTGATCAGAAGTGCTGAGACCTTGGGGTAATCTAGCTGGCTTGTTTCCTTGTGGAACTCACAGTGTCAGTGTCTTTAGGTTTTCCCTCCAGGGATGGTCATATTTCCCAGAGAAAGATCTTCTAGGCTCCTGCCTAGAGGATATACACCTGTCTGATAGCATTCCATTTACCCAATGGGATGTGGGGATAAGTGGGGACTCACCATTCCCTATGCAATTTACTTAATCCCCCTGTATTCATCATGAATCTGTTTTTAACCTTACCCAGTATATTCTAGTACAGAGACTTTTTTTTTTTTTTTTTTTTTTTTTACCTAATTGAGAAAACAAACTTCCAGTTTACTCCCAGAGTGGGGAAGGTTCAGATGATCAGCTTTGTGGAGTGAGAGAATATAATGGCTTTTAAAACATTTTTTTTTTTTTATTGTACAGAATAAGAGCATGCACAAGTGGAGAAGGTGGGCAGGGGGAGGGAGAGTCTTAAGCGGGCTCCACACTCAGCACAGAGCCCAACCCCACGACCTTGAGATCATGACCTGAACCAAAATCAAGAGTCAGATACTCAACCAACTGAGCAACCCAGGCACCCCTATAATAGCTTTTAAAAAAATTTATTGGGAAATTCCTATATTCACAGGAAAAAAAACAGAATGGCATAATAATCACCAACCCCACCTGCCATTACCACATTGCCAGTTCTACCCCATTTATTTCTCTCTTCCACTTCCCTCATTCCATATTACTTTGAAACAAATTTTGAACATAATTCCATCTATAATCATTCAGTACAGATCTTGAAATTTAAGGACTTTTTAAAAAATATTTTTGAGAGAGAGAGCATGAACAGGGGAGGGGGAAACAGTGAGAGGGACACACAGAATCCAAAGCAGGCTCCAGGCTCCAAGGTGTCAGCACAGAGCCCAACACAGGGCTGAAACCCACAAGCCGTGAGATCATGACCTGAGCTGAAGTCGGATGCTCAACCGACTGAGCCACCCAGGTGTCCCCAAAATTAAGGACTTTTTAATATAACCTTAACAGGATTAAACCTGAAAAAATTAATACTTCTTTAATATCAAAAATAACACTTCTTTAATGTTTAAGTTTCCAATTGTCTCATAAACGTCATGTGTTTTATTTATTCTTACATTCATTTGTTGCAATAATAGAACTAATATCCACACATTCTGGCTGGTCAATATTTTTTAAGTTTGTTTATTTTTAGAGAGAGAAAATGATGGAGGGACAAAGAGGGAGAGAGAATTCCAAGCAGTTTCCACACTGTCAGGACACAGCCTGACATGGGACCGAAACCCACAAACCACAAGATGATGACCTGAGCCAAAACCAAGAGTCAGACGCTCAGCTGACTGTGCCACCCAGGCACCCCATAGTTAATAGTCTTTTAAGTCTGTATAAGTTTCCCTCGTGTGCAATTTTTTCATTGGAATTTACTCAATGAGGAGATAGAGTTGTCTTCCAGAGTTTCTCATAGACTGGATTTTGCTGATCGCATCTCTGAAGTGTAGTTTAACATTTTTCTCTATCTTCTTCATTTTCTGTAAATTGGTAGCTGGATCTAGATATTTAATGGTTTCTTTCTACTGTTCTATCTTCAAGTTCACTAATTCTTTCCTGTCTGCTCTATTCTGCTGTTGAGCTCATCTAGTAAACTTTTCATTTCCATTATGTTTTACTTCTAAAATTTCAATTTGGTTTTTCATCTCTTCTATTTCTTTGCTGAGACTTCACTGACCCTAGGCTATCATCTGAATGATGTCTTTTAAAATGTGAACACATGGTAGAGTGGCAGAATGGGGTAGTCAGCCTCCAAGGTGGTTCCCAATGATCCCTGTCTCCTACTCTTCATACCTTTGTGTAACTCCTCCCAAATTCTACCAGGGTGAGTCTGTGTAACCAATAGCATATGGCAGAAATGATAATGTGTCATTTCTGACATTAGGTATAAAGGACTATGGCTTCAGTCTTAAGCACGCTTTCTCTCCCATGCACACACTCTCAGATCATTTGCTCTGGGAGAAGCAAGCTGTCCCATGGTCAGGAGATCTGGGTAGTCTGTGGAGAGGCCCATGTGATAGAGAACTAAAGTCTCTAGCCAACAGCCATGGAACCTACTACCTATGACATAAGTGAATTTTGAAGCATGACCTCCCCCAGTTGAGCCTTCAGATGAAAATGCAGTTCTAACAGAAGCCTGAATGTAATCTAATGAGACTTGGAGCCAGAACCACCAGCTAAGCTATCTGCAGATCCCTGGCCCACAAAAAAAAAAAAAAAAAAAAAAATGTGTATGGTAATAAAGTTTTTTTTAAGCTGTTAAGTTTGGGGGAATTTGGTATATAGCAGATAACAATGCATCAAGGTTTGTACCTGATTCCCTGATCTACCACTAATTAAATGATGCAAGACATCTTGCATTAAAAGATGAATAGCCTTGTGAGCTCCAGTTTCTTTCATTGGAGACCGATGACCATTTTTGCCCCACTTTTCAAGGTTGGTATGAGTTGCACATAAAATATACAAGAACATTATACAACTATCAAACCCAACATATTTTGCAGATGAAAACTGGAAGCCCAAAGGAATGAAAAGAATTGACAGGTGAAGCATCAAGAAGCAGAGGAATTGCAGAACATATCCAGGCTTCAACTATTTCAACAAAGAGCCAGGGAGCACCTGGCTGGCTCAGTTGGAAGAGCAGGTGACTCTTCATCTTGAAGTTGTGAGTTTGAATCCATGTGGGGTATAGAGATTACTTAAATAAAAACTTAAAAAAAGAAAAAAAAAGCCAGAACTGGAACCCATGGCTCATGACTCCAGGTTCAGTTATTTTTGCTACTATACCTAAAATATCACATGCTATTATCATTAAGCATGGTCACTCCACGTTTCAGGAAAATAGACAGCAGATAAATTATAGATCGTAGATGGTAGACCAAGATAATTGCATTTTTTCTAACCATGACAAACTCGGCATAAATGCGAGACAGTCAGAGTTGTTTCAATTCAGCTTTAATATCGTAAAGCTGACAAATGGTCAGTTAACTCCTCCTTTCTGTTGCCCTGCCAGTCACCCCAACACACGGAGTTCAGGCACATGGGCACCCAGCCAGAAGGTGACTAATACCATCTCTTTGCACCCAAGCCATGTACAATAAGCACATAGCTCCTTTTCTTTTAAACCTCACTGGACAAGTTGGTATCAGTATCTTTAAAATACAAATGCTCCTTTGTTATGCAATTTTAGTAAAAAATAGTTGACTGGGAGGGGAGAAAAGAGGCTAGTAGTATTTTGAACCAACAAGGTCAGACCATTTGGGCAACCATGACTCACCTCAACAGGGTTTCAAACTTTTTTCATTAAAAAGTTTTCTCAAAATATTTTTGTAAACTACCTCACCTTCTGCCTTTCCCCCAACTTCAGTCTTCTGATGGGGGGGAAAAGTAGCATTTAAAAATGTTGAAAAAGAAGCTGACCTCAATCAGATTAAAAAAATAGGTATATGTGGACTCAAACTGACAGGGAAAACACAAGCATAAGAACAGTTGTGTTGATGGGGCACCTGGCTGGCTCTGTCAGTAAAGCATAGGACCCTTGACCTCAGGGTCTTGAGTTCAAACTCTACATTGAGCATTGAGAATAAAAATAATTAATCAATCCAAAATAGTTGTGTTGGAATGGTAGGATCATTTTTCCATTCTTAGTTTTGTTTTTAATTAAAATATATATTTATATACAATATAGAACTATATGTACATAGAACTATATATATTTATATATAAAATAGAGCTATATATATGTTTATATATGATATAGAATTATATATATAGAACTATATAGTAATGTTTTATATACAATTTAGGTTATATTTTTTTTAATTTTTTTTTAACGTTTATTTATTTTTGAGACAGAGAGAGACAGAGCATAAATGGGGGAGGGTCAGAGAGAGGGAGACACAGAATCCGAAACAGGCTCCAGGCTCCGAGCTGTCAGCACAGAGCCCGACGCGGGGCTTGAATTCACAGACCGCGAGATCATGACCTGAGCCAAAGTCGGCAGCTTAACCGACTGAGCCACCCAGGTGCCCCTAGGTTATATTTTTTACACTGTATTTTTTAACTTAAAATTCAAATTTTATACAATGTCTTAACAGAATGGGATTTAATAAATCTTTTGGACTTAAATAATAACTAGTTATGGTTTAGTTTTTCACCCTATGTGTATCATTAAAGATTCTTTAGTTGTAAGCAACCCAAACTAACTCTGGCTACTTAAACAAAAAAGAGAACCTATTCTAAAGAGTATGGGAGAGCAGAGAGGACTACAAAGAAGCCTTGGAGAAGCAGGAAGCAGGTAACCACAGAAAAATGTCCATTCCACTGAGCATAAGGCCCTGCCACTGGAGTGAGTGAATGCTCTCCAACTATTTGTTTCTTCTGTGCTCAATCCCTAGGTCTAAGATTCAGAGTCCTTGGCCAGAGATGTGCCAAGCTAGGATGGCCTGAGCTGATGAATGAAAGAGGGAGTTGAAACGGAGTCTCTTGGGTCCACTTCCACATGGGAAAGCAAAACACCAAAGATCTCATCCCACCAACATAGCCCTCAGCAGCGGGCATAGTCACCTCAAAAGTTGATGAGGATGCTCATTGGAAGATCTAACGTCCACTAAATCGTAGCTTTGTTCTCACCACTAAAGGAGACATTTGTGAGAACATGAATGGTCTCTCAAGAGTATTTCTTTAAGGTTTTTTTTTTAAGCTTATTTATTTATTGAGATCCTGGAGGGGGTGGTGAGGCATAGAGGGAGGGAGAGAGAGAATCCTAAGCAGGCTCCATGCTGTCAGCACAGAGCCTGACGCAGGGTTTGATACAGAAACTGTGGAATCATGATCTGAGCCAAAATCAAGAGTCAAATTCTTAACCAACTGAGCCACCCAGGCACCCCTTTTTTTTTTTTTTAATATTTGAGAGAGAGAGAGAGAACGTGTGAGCGAGAGAGGAAGAGGGAGAGGGGGAGAGAGAGAGAGAGAGAGAGAGAGAGAGAGAGAGAGAGAGAGAATATGAATCCCAAGCAGGCTCTGCACTATCTGTGCAGAGCCCAATGCGGGGCTTTATCCCATGTCATGACCTGAGCCGAAATCAAGAGTTAGATGCTTAACTGACTGAGCCACCCAGATACCTCCCAGCAGTATTTAAAAATTTTTTAACGTTTATTTATTTTTGAGACAGAGAGAGACAGAGCATGAACAGGGGAGGGTCAGAGAGAGAGGGAGACACAGAACCCGAAGCAGACTTCAGGTTCTGAGCGGTCAGCACAGAGCCCGACGCAGAGCTCGAACTCATGGCCTGTGAGATCATGACCTGAGCTGAAGTTGGACGCTCAACTGACTGAGCCACCCAGGTGCCCCAGCCCCCAGCAGTATTTTAGACGGACACCCACACATCTTTCCTCCTCACTTATCAAGGACCAGCGAAGACATGCTTTGGGCATGACATTTTGGTGTGATGCTTCAGACCACAATAGAATTTGATCCCATCTCTACACTCAAATAATATAAATCAAGTCCAATCCTCAGAGCATATCCCACATCCATCACAACACTACCTAGTATTGTGGTCCTAGGTCCTTCCCAGCCCATTCTACTCTCCTTATGACCATCACCCACACAGCTTTCCCTGAAGAATGTTCTGTACTAACAGGCATTCCATGAAAAGGGAAGGGGAAAGAAATACGAATTATTGGTTAAATCAAGTCTACAAGCCAAAGTTTGTCTTAAATAGCTATAGACCATTTTACTGTTTTTAGTGTCTTCCTTTAAGATCCTTAAAGGTAACCACTAAACCACACATTCTTAGGAGATGAATTCCACATGGCTTTAAGACGCAATTGTTTTAACGGCGTTTTTGATAGATGGAGGTGAATGTGTCAAAACTTTTATTAACATTCAGTTTAAAAAGCTTTACACCTGCGGCATGCCAAGATCTAGAAGAT
This sequence comes from Leopardus geoffroyi, assembly GCF_018350155.1. Lineage (NCBI taxonomy): Eukaryota > Metazoa > Chordata > Mammalia > Carnivora > Felidae > Leopardus > Leopardus geoffroyi. Next base: position 6,225,702 of record NC_059340.1, read on the forward strand.
TCTTAAAGAAGTTACCCATTAGGGTGTGGTCCTTGGTTTAGAAGTCGTGGGGCCTTGGTAATTTTTTGTTAAGTGGTTTAAGAATTCACAATCTTGGTCCAGGGCTGGTAATATTGTGCCATTTTCTTCTCCCTTCAGGGAAGAAGAGACACTATTATACCTGCAGGCTCCCAGCATGTTATTGCCTTACAGGTGACTCTTTAACATCTTCTATGGATTAACAATTTGATCTAAATCAGCCTCAAGGCTCCCTCAGAAAAGAGGGTGAAGGAGAAAAGCACCAAAATATTTCTCAGGCTCTACCTTAAATACAGTTTATGTGTGTGGTAAAACATACGTGCCATAAAATTCACCACTTTTAACCATTTGTAAGTAGAGAGTTCCATGGCATTAAGTTCCTTCACATTTCTGTGCAGCCACTACCATCCGTTTCTAGAACTTTCTTGTCATTTCAAACCCAAGCTCTGTACTTATTAAACACTAACTCCTTATTTCCTTCTCTTCCAGCTCCTGGCACCCACCATTTTCCTGCAGGCCTCTGTGAATTTGATACTCCTAGGTCCCTGATGTAAGTGAAATCATATGGTATTTGTCCTCTTGTGTCTGGATTATTTTTAAGTGCAGTTTTGATACATAGAACAGTGCCCTTACAGTGAGTAAGGACACAGTGTAGGTAGTTGTTACTTCTACATCAGAAGTCTTTAGCCTGGAGCCCTTGGATGAGTCCTAGGAATCTGAAACTCCTTTAAGAGATGGGTTTCCTACTTACAAAGTTTTGTAGGAGCCTTAACCCAGAAGATGCTGATTGCTGTTCTGGGTCCTCTCTGTTTTGAGACCACCCCCTTGGTCCCAAACCAGTATTGACTGACTTCAGGTAGCAACAAACCACCAACATGGTCGTATTTGTTGTATGGCTCTCGATTTTGCTGACGATTCCAATTTGATACCTAATGGAGTGTCACTCATTCCGTAAAACCCCAGCCCTATGTTTAGCGGGCCACTTAAGAACTTTGAGCTCACCTTCATATGAACACTATCTAATGCAAACGCAACTCAAAACCACAATAAGCCACAACTTCATACCCATTAGAATGACTAGGATCGGGGCGCCTGGGTGGCGCAGTCGGTTAAGCGTCCGACTTCAGCCAGGTCACGATCTCGCGGTCCGTGAGTTCGAGCCCCGCGTCAGGCTCTGGGCTGATGGCTCGGAGCCTGGAGCCTGTTTCCGATTCTGTGTCTCCCTCTCTCTCTGCCCCTCCCCCGTTCATGCTCTGTCTCTCTCTGTCCCAAAAAAAAAAAATAAATAAACGTTGAAAAAAAAAAAAAAAAAAAAGAATGACTAGGATCAAAAAACCAGAAAACAACACGTATTGGTAAGGATGTTGAAAAATGGTAACCCTTGTGCATTGCTGGTCAGAATGTACAATGATGCATTCCCTGTGGATAGTAGTATAGCAATTCCTCAAAAGTTAAAAATAGAATTACTCTATGACCCAACAATCCCACTTCTGTATATACACCCAAAAGAACTGAAAGCAGGAATTCCAAACAGGTATTTGTTTGGTATTTGCTCATACTCAAAGCAACATTATTCCCAATAGTCAAAAGAACAGTCCGAGTAAAGATCCATGAGGAATGGATAAACCAAAGTGTAGTATAAACACACAATGGAATATTACTCAGCCTAAAAAAAATAAAGGTGATTCTGACACCGGCTACAACATGGATGAACCTTGAGGGCATTATGCCAAGTAAAATGAACCAATCACAAAAGCACAAATACCGTAGGATTCCACTTACGTGAGCTATTTAGAGTAGTCAAATTCACAGAGACAAAATGTTAAATGGTGGTTGTCAGAGACTTCGGGGGAGGAAGAATGGGGAGTCCATGTTTACTGGGAACAGAGCTTCACTTTGGAAACATGAAAGAGTTCTAGAGAGGATGGTGGTGACTGCTACCCAGCAACATGAAAGTTTTTTTTGTTTGTTTTGTTTTTTGAGAGAGAGAGAGAGAGAGCGCGCGCACGAGCGCACACACAGGGGAGGGACAGAGGGAGAAAGAATCTTTTTTTTTTTTTTTTAACATTTATTCATTTTTGAGAGACAGAATAAGAGTGAGGGAGGGGCAGAGAGAAAGGGAGACACAGAATCCAAAGCAGGCTCCTGGCTCCGAGCTGTTAGCACAGAACCCAGTGCAGGGCTTGAACTCACGAACCTCGAGATCATGACCTGGGCTGAAAAGTCAGACACTCAATCTAGTGAGCCACCCAGGCACCCCAGAGACAGACAATCTTAAGCAAGCTCCACACTCCACTCTGAGCTGACTTGGGGCTCAAATCTTAAGACTTAGGTTTGATCTTATGACCTGATCCAAAATCAAGAGTTGGATGTTTAACCAACTGAACCACCCGGGTACCCCTGTGAAAGTACTTTTAATGACCCTGAACTATACACTTAGAAATGGTTAAAATGCTAAGTTTTATGTTGCACATATTTTATTAAATAAAACACATATAAAGAAATGTCTAATGCTGTCTGATCATTATTCCCTGCTCCTGCAGAAAAGTTAAAAGCCTTGTGTGCAGTTTATCCCAAACTCTGTGTTCTGGAAAGAAACAAAATGCAGTAAGTAGCAAAATCATTTTTCAGAAGCTGGGACTGACTTAGTTGGGTTTTTCAGTAAAAAAATAATAATAATAATTTCAGGGGTGTCTGGGTGGCTCAGTCGGTTAAGCATTCGACTTTGGCTCAGGTCATGATCTTGCCTTTCCCAAGTTTGAGCCCCACATCAGACTCTGTTCTGACAGCTCAGAGCCTAGAGCCTGCTTCAGATTCTGTGTCTCTGTCACTCTCTCTCTCCCCCTTCCCTGCTCATGTGTCTCTCTCTCAAAAATAAAAACATTTAAATAGAAATAAAAAATAAATCACTTCAGCATCATAGCCCCTCCCTCCTGCTCCCTTCCTCACCACAAGAGGAAAGCAGGGGGAAAGACAAAAAAAAAAAAAAAAAAAAAAAGAACAAAATTCTAAACCAGAGACAGCAGGGCAAGCCTTTATGGGACTAGAGTGATTTCCAGGAGCCGGGAAGCTGCCCCTCCAAGGCAGCCCATTCAACATGGACAAGGGGAGAAACTCAGAGCTAAGTCACAAGAGAAGCCCACCTGTCCGGTCACCCACCTCCCAGGGGCAGCACAGGCACCTGCCCAGTGATCACCCGCTAAGGTGCCTCACCAGGAAGTGTGAGTGCTCCTTCCCTCTCTGCAATCACTTACCTCACAAAAATGGTTCTCGATAATGTTCAAAGCAGTCAGGGCAACCTGAGGGTTCTCATGAAGTTGCAAGGCCTCAATTTTATCAACACCACCGATTTCTTCTATCAGGAGACACATGTTTTCCTTCTCTGAAAGCTTCTCTGCTGCCTGTGGGTATGTAAGAAAAAAAGCTCTTTGGAGGCGGAGCTTCGCCTCAGGGGAGTCAAAGGCTCCTGTTCCAGAATGGGCAGCCATAGTTTTATTTTTCCCTAATTAAGTCCCTAATTAAGACTGCAGGATCTTACTCCTCTTTTGGGTATTTATAGTACACATATTTAGGTTTATATTAATTGCACAAAATACAATTTTTGCCAAGTAAGCTGCCCTCCACAAATACATTGCTATTACTGTTTAATAGCTATCTCCCTTCTAATTAATGGAAATGGTTTAAAATACAGTTTGAGGGGGGAACCTGGATAGTTCAGTCGGTTAAGCATCTGACTTTGGCTCAAGTCATAATCTCACAGTTCGTGAGCTTGAACTCCGCTTTGCGGGAGCCCTGCTTCTCTGTCTCCCCTTCTCTGCCCTTCGTGGTATTCTCTCTCTTCCCCTGTCTCTCTCCCCTTGCTCACTTGTGCCCTCTCACTCTCAAAAAAAAAAAAAAATAGTAATACAGTTTGAAAGAATGTTCAAGTAATGCTTTATTTTTGAGAGAGAGCATGAGCAGGGGAGGGGCAAAGAGAGAGGGGGACAGAGGATCTGAAGTGGGCTCTGCACTGACAGCAGTGAGCCCAATGTGGGGCTCGAACCCACAAACCATGAGATTACAACCTGAGCCGAAGTCGGATGCTCAACCGACTGAGTCACCCAGGCACCCTAAGTAATGCTATTTAAATACAGGTGTTCTGGCCCTACCCTTACCGTAAAGCCTTGAGAGGTAAGACTAAGGGGACCCTGAGCAACACCATGGCAAATAACCAAGTCCCTGGAAACAAATAACATGAGTGGATTTAATCCAATGCTGATCATCGGATTTATCATCTGGGGCTGTTCATTCATTCAAACACTTATACATAGACTGTGGGTGAGGCCTACAAAACTAGAGCTCAAGATGGGATTTAGAAAAGGCCTTTTCATAACTCATTTTTGGGGCAGACAGGTAGATAATTGTTGCAATACAGAAAGTAGAACACAGTAAATGATCAGTGGTTTACGTTATAGAAGATGTGCATAAAAGGCTTGGGAAGTAACACACCTTCTTGAAAAACAGTGCTGCACCAGGGCCAACCATAGGAAATTCCCAGCATTCCCAAAACAAGGAATGGCAAGGACAACTTTTTGAAGGGTTAAGTGTTGCTTATTAGGAGAAGAGGGAATAATCCAGCTAGCTAAATAGCCTATTTGGGGAAAGAGAAATAAAGAAGCAGCTTTGGTGTCATCTCCGAAGGGCTCTGCTCTTTATTTTGTGAGCAATAAGAAAACCTCCTGTGGTCCAAATTAAACCTTATTTAGGTCACACCGTCTACCTGATGAGAGTCTGTACTGTTTTGTCTAAAGCTGGACACTCTTTGGTCCTATCTGGGGTCCAAAATGAGTTTTGGCTTTCAGTGAAGAAACCAAGGCAGGACCAATGAGCTAGGATAGCCTCAGAAAGAAAGCTGGGGGATGTGGGATGACCCAGGGCAAGCAGAGCCCTGGAGAAGGATTCTGGATGTTGGCAAAAGAGCAAACAGCCCCAAAGTCACTTCAAGCTGCACTCTGCCGGCCATTAGAGGCTCTCTGCTACCTTGTCCTCCTAACCTGCTATTCCAGTGCCTTTCTCTGATCTATCAGATGTGGTTTTCCCAGATGCCTCCAAGGAAAAAAAAATCCCAAATGTTTAATTCAAATGAAACAGATGAAGTTCAATTTCTCCAGCCCATAAGTGTGCTTTCACCAATGTGTTATGTCGTTATGTCCAACTTTGTCTACGGGCGGCCAAGTCTCTATGCTTCATCCATGTGATTTGCTCAGTCTTCATGTCTAATTGGGTGCTATTTCAAATCTGTTCTTGACTCAGGTCAGTTCTTTCTAAGACAGTTACATGAAAAGGATGATTAAAGTGAGCTTTTAAAAGGAATGTGTTACTGTCCCTGGTGTTACTTTGAAATTCTTCAAACGGCTTCGTCGCATATAAAAGGACCTTAACCAGATGAATATAGCCAGCCTTCAAGATGGCCTCAGATGATCTCTAACTCCTGATATTCACACCCTTGTACAGTTCCCTCCCATGTTGAGTGGGGCTGATCTGTGTAACCAATCCATTCCATGTTGTTGGAATGACTTCCAAGGTTAGGTCATAAAAGTCACTGGGGCGTCCACCTTGCTTTCCTAATTGCTTGTTCCAGAGGAAGCCAGCTACCATGATGAGAATACACATAAATGGTCCTATGAAGAGCTCCACGTCCAGGAAAGTGACAACTTTCCAGGCATATGAGTGAGCCATCTTGAAAGCTGCTCCTCAGCCTCCATCAAGCCTTCAGATGAAACTGCAGCCCCAGCTGACACCTTGAATCTCATAATAGACCCTGAGCCAGAACCATCTAGCTAAGCTATCCCCAGATTCCTAACCCCAGAAACTAGATGAGATAATAAAGTAAAAGCTTGGTTTGGGAACATAATTCGTTCCAGAAACATGCTCGTAATCCAACACACTTGTCTATCAAAGCTAATTTCCCCTTAAGAAATAATGGGAACTCAGATGAATCATTCCACAACCCCAAAATATTCATATAAAAATCATTATAATACTGTAATATAATACAAAATAAATACAAGGTATAAAGAAACACTAATTAACCTGCACTTATCTTTGAAAATCTTTATGGCTGGTGTGAAGGAGACAAGGGAGAGGAGGGTTATTGTGTGGGACGAACTTCACTATCACTAATGGAATCACTGCTGTCTATTGGCTCAATAGAATCTTTTTCTTTTCATGCAACTTTAACAAGGAGCCTCTCCGATGACATTGCTTTTGCTCCTTTTGAGGATTTTGCGGAAATAACATTGCATTGTTGTTAAACAGATTAATTGCTCACACTGCTACAGTCTTATTTGTGTGGAGCTAGTCCCTGGCTCCTATTCATAAGCAAGCCCCTCTAAGTCATGTCCAAGAATGCAATCGGGCCACAGTTTTCTCCAAGCAAAATCAAGGGTTCTCTTGGTGATCCCATACCAGGCTTTATCAATGATCTTGAGGCAGTGCAAATCATTTGATGTGCAAATGATTTTTCCAAAACCCTCGGAGGGTAAGGTTTGTTCCTTTGGTCACCTTGAAGCATTGCTGAAATAGTGCTTTGCTATGAAGCTTTTTAAAGTTCGAAATGAACCTCCTGATCCATGGGCGAGAAAATTGGAATGGTGTTGGGAGGAAGGAACTTGACCTTAATGAACTCAAGTTCCTTCAGTAAATGGTCCTCAAAGCCTGGCAGGTGAACAGGAGCATTATCCATAACCAGTAAGGTTTTGTGTGACAAATTCTTTTCTAAAATTCTGCAGGACTGAAGGCCTCATTGATCCACCCAATGAACAAGATATGAGTGACCCAAGACTTACTGTTGGACCTCCACATAACGTTTAACTGGCTCTTCTGCACCTTGCATTTCTTGAAGGCTCATGGATTCTTGGAATGATACACGAACAGGGGCCTGACTTTAAAATCCCCACTTGCGGGGCACCTGGCTGGCTCAGTAGGTTGAGTAGGTGGCTCAGTAGGCTGACTTCGGCTCAGGTCACAATCTTGCAGTTTGTGAGTTTGAGCCCCACATCGGGTTCTGTGTGGACAGCTCAGAGCCCGCTTAGAATTCTGTGTCTCCCTCTCTCCCTTTCCCTCATTCACACACACACACACACACACACACACGCACACACTGTCTCAAAAATAATCATAAAATAAAATAAAATAAAATCCCCACTTGTGGGGCACCTGGGTGGCTCAGTCAGTTAAGATTCTGACTTTGGCTCAGGTCATGATCTCATGGTTCACGGGCTCAAGCCCCACATCAGACTCTGTGTGGACAGCTCAGAGCCTGGAGCCTGCTTCAGATTCTGTGTCTCTGTGTCTGTCTGTCCATCTCTCTCTCTCTGCCCCTCCCCAGATTGTGCTCTCTGAATAATAAGTAAACTTAAAAAATTATTAAAAACAAAATAAAATCCCTGCTTGCATTAGCACCAAGCATGAGGGTGAGACGGTCTTTTGTGGGCTTGTGACTGGGCATTATGTGCTCTTATCTTGTAATGTCGGTCCTCTTTGGCATCTTTTTCCAAAAAAGCCCTGGCTCATCAAGTTAAAAACTTGTTCTGGCAGGTCACACTTGGAAACCATGAGCTTCTGGAACTCGGGGACAGTAGCTTTAGCTGCCTTAGTGTCAGAACTCGCAGCCTCTCCATGTCTCGCAACACTATGGATGTCACTTCTCTTAAAGTTGTCAAACCAGTCCCTGCTTGATTTGAAGACTTCATTTTCTGTTGACATACCTGGCAGTTTACTTACAGGGTTGGTGTACAAGGCCTTTGCCTTCTTGCAGACAAAGTTCTTGGGCACAGCATCACCTGCTAGTTTCTTCTATCTAAAACAGAAGCAACTTTTCTACATCTTCCAGAACATGTGGCCACTGCTTTCATATTTGATATCCTTTTGCTGCATCCAGCCCCCTTCTTTCTTCTTTAATATTGTGCAAATGGTCAACGTCGACTTCTTCTAAAATCTTGCAGTTTTAGCCACTCACATACCTCGTTCATACTTCTTGATTTCCTTCTTCACTTCCACCGTAATCATCTCCTTATTACCATCTTTCTTTTCAATCTTTTTCTGCCTGGGGGCCACGTCTAAGCTCGCATGGATGTTGACTACAGTAATTATTAAACTCTTATCATATACTGTATTTAATGTAACTAGCAATAAGGCATAGAGTAAAGGGTCTATATCTACAGGCAACCTGACCTAGAATGGGAGAATTCCTAAGCTTACTCTTGTATGGAAAAGCAAAGGACTGTCCACAGGTGCTTTGAAGTGACAAAAAATACACTAGTGCCAGTTGTGGGCACCTTCCAACATTCTGAAATATCGTCAATTTCTGCCAAACACTGCAGCCTGAAACTGAGCATCCAAGCATGGAAGATGATCGCCCACAATCCAGTAGCAAGAGAGAGAGAAGAACCATTGGCTCAGTTGTGATCATGGGACATTCGGCATCATGTACGACTTGTATTGCAAGGCATAGATTGTTTATCAGGTTAAAACTTATTAGAAATGTTTGCTTGTCTTGTAGAACATGCACAGAACAAGTTACTCACAATCCAAGGTTTTATTGTATTTGTTTTAGACCAGTAGGGAGTAACTGATCATGCAGCAATATAGAACAGACACAAATGGTTTATGAACATTGGCTTAATTTGCCTTTATTTCAGAAATAAAACTTTCCTGGAGTTCTAATTCAAGGCTTTGTAGTCCAATTTCAGCATCTATCTCTGCTAACTTCTTGCTTCTCTTTCAGGTGTATCCTATGTTTTAGCCTTCTAGAAGAGCCAGCCATGTGGTGTACAGGACTGCTTTTCCCGGCTTCAAACATTTGACTGGTTTCTCCATCTCACTCAGAGTAAGCCAAAGTTTTCACATACCTTATGTGATATGGATGCTCTGAGCCTGACCACCACCTTCCATCCCTTTGCTCCCGCCCATCCTTGAGCCCTCTTTCCCCAGATATCCATAAGATTCACTCATTTCTCTTTGGTCTTTGCATGCATAGGAAGAACCCTGAGACAAGTTTCTCCTGACTACTACATTGATGGGATCACCATTACCTTCCCGCTCTGAGCCATCAGCGACTGACCCTTCATCACATAAACTCCCAGTTGTTGGGTCTGTTTCTCTCCCCATTAATATATAAGCTCTACCAGAGCAAGGACTTTGTTCTGTGGTATCCTGAGCATCTGAAACAATGTTAGGCATATGGTCACTCACTTGAAAAAATGAAGATGGGCCTTCTTTGAAAGGCCTCTTGTTTTTGTTTTCCATAGGATGCATGAACAGGAGGAGGGTTGGGGGAGTGGAAAAAGAATCCACATAGGGGTTTTAAGAACCAAAATAAATGCCTTCGATTTGGAGACTGCTATTTCAAAACCAACCTGCTTAAAAAAACAAAACAAAAAACCAACCTGCTTAGAGCAGCTCACCTGGAGGATAAGAGAGATAACATCAAGGATGATGGTAACAATTTTGGGGTCTTGGATGGTAAGCAGATTCACCAGTGGCTCCAAGACTCCAGAGTGGACAAGCTGGATCAACTGGTCTATGGTGCCTCCAGTTGTGAAGTTTGCCACGGTCCAAACAGCCTCTTTCTGGACTTTAAATTCTCCCTGAAGAAACAATGTTTACAATCTTTATGGATCCTGAAGAACTTAAATATAGCAATGCTAACTTAGTTCAATTTCTAGGTAGGCTGGTGACAGCCAAGACTGTATATATAATTTACGTTGAACACATCAGCAATTTGCCTCTAGTTCTTGAACAGAGGATAGCACCTTTGAGAAGCCAAGGAGCAGACAGGCTCCCATTAGGACTTAGAGGGAAGTTCTAAGTTGGAATGGACTCATTTCCTTAAGTCAGGTTATGGGAATAATATAATGAACATAAACCAATCCAGATAATCTATATATATTAGAAATTATCCTTGGAATTATTTCATTTTTTAACTTTTGAGAGAGAGAGAGACAGAGCATGAGGAGGGGAAGGGCAGATGCCCTTAGTCTTTCGGATGCAGGGAAACTATGGACAAGAAGCTCCATAGCTACAAAGCTGAGCACACAAAGTGATCTCAGGGAATGAGCCAGACCAGAGGTGTCAGAGGAAGACCATTGAAATATCACTCAATGCATTCCTTGCATTTGTAAGAAACACTTTGCCCAGAGATCTGGGAGTAATTTATCATAGATCCTTCTATCCCTGTGCAGAAGGAGTTATTCCCATTTTATGGCTGGGGAAAACTGTGACCTCAGTGTAAAAGAAAGAAAGAAAGAAAAGAAAGAAGGGAAAGGAAGAAGGGAAAGGAAGAAGGGAAAGGAAGAAGGGAAAGGAAGAAGGGAAAGGAAGAAGGGAAAGGAAGAAGGGAAAGGAAGAAGGGAAAGGAAGAAGGGAAAGGAAGAAGGGAAAGGAAGAAGGGAAAGGAAGAAGGGAAAGGAAGAAGGGAAAGGAAGAAGGGAAAGGAAGAAGGGAAAGGAAGAAGGGAAAGGAAGAAGGAAGAAGGGAAAGGAAGAAGGGAAAGAAGGGAAAGAAGGGAAAGAAGGAAAGAAAAGAAAAGAAAAGAAAAGAAAAGAAAAGAAAAGAAAAGAAAAGAAAAGAAAAGAAAAGGAAAGGAAAGAAAGAAACTCAATAACCAAAAACAACTTCGGGCTCCAAGCCAACTGTAGTTCAAAAAGCAATTTGAAGTAAGATTACTTCTTGATTCAAGGCTGGATGTCTTTTTTTTTTTTTTTTTTAATGTTTGTTTATTTTTGAGAGAAAGAGAGAGAGAGAGACGAGACACAGAATCCCAGGCAGGCTCCACGCTCTGAGCTGTCAGCCCAGAGCCCAATGTGGGGCTCGAACTTAGGAACCATGAGATCATGACCGGAGCTGAAATCGGACACTTAACCGACTGAGCCACCAGGTGCCCCCATGACTGGAGGTTTCTGATGAGAATCTATATAGACTCATGGTAGCACACAGGATAGGAAGCATCTAATAGATCAAAAGATGCCTTGATTCAGGTTGCACACCTAGGAACCCACCATCCAACCCCAGGGCAGGAACACCACCGGCAGCTTCTCTTTCCCATCCTATTCCACTTGCCTCCCTGCCCCCAACCAGACAAAACCACTCCTGGCTTGTGTCACCTATAGATGATTAAACTGAGCCCATCCATTCAAAGGAGACAAAAAGAAATGCTGACGGATAGGAGTTGTCCTGGGGAGGGAAGTGGGAATCTGGAGGAAGAAGGAGGTTTTGTTTTACTTCTACTCTTATATCTGGATTTTCAGTATGTATTACCACACCAATCAATGTGAGTTTTTACGCTGAAAAAAATCCAGTGTACAATATCACCATAACCCAATAGGTTCTTCCTCCTCAAACAGAACAAAACTTCCCCCTCTCTTGACAAGTAGAGTGGATGCCACATTCTTCTAACACCAAAGATAAGCCAATATTTACCAGCTCAGGATTTTTTTCTGAATATTTGAGCTGGGTGGGGGGACAGGGGTGGGAGGGGTCACCTTTTCATTGAACAATGCTTGTTTAGTCTCCTAAGTCTTTAATGGGTTGTCCAAAATGGATGCCTCTTCCTTTTTTTTTCCCCAGGGAGAATTAGGAAACTAAGGTTTCATAGCTCTGTTGTGATCTTGAGTAATTTGCTTCTTAGGTGGTGTCTGAACTCCTGAAGGGGTTCAACATGGGGCCAATTGGAAAACAGCCTTTTGTCACAGAGTGCACCACTTACATTTTTTAGCAGAGCCACCAAGGGAGGCAGCGTGCCACAAGCAATCAGCTGCTGGATGTGCTGGCAGGGCCCTGCAGCCACGTTGCTCAAGGCCCAAGCCGCCTCCTTCTGGATGGAGGACTTGGGATGCATCAGGAGCTGGGGCAGCACGTTCAGGATGCCCGCGTCAATGGCCACCTGGGTCTGGTGATCCGTTCCTGTGACGATGTTCCCCACGGTGCGGAGAGAGGGGGTCTGGAAGAACAAGGCTGCAAGTGTAAGCAAGCTTTGCCAATTTATCACAACAGAAGGGGACAGTCACACCAAGCTATGTGCACTCCCAAATATGCGTCCTGCTATGCTGATGGTGCTCAGGAAACCTGTGAATGATGATCAAATCCATGATCTTTATTAATTCAGCACATCTGTAGCCATTTGCATAGTTTGAAGGTACTTGCTAGCCTCTCAACAGTTCCAGGTTCAGTGAGACAGAGGTCAAGGGATGGCTTTATTAAGAAATGACGCTGTCCTTTCCATAATCTTACACTGGGAAAATCGCTAAACTGATTACAGTATTTATAATGTGGTAACTTCTACTGAATTTGTATTTAGCAGGAGTGTCAGGTTCCTGCTGTATATTTAATTGGAGCTAATGAGATCCCAATGGCATTTGTTGATGTGTTCACAAACACCCTCTCAACTCTGAAGGTCCCCAGGATGGGTCTGCAATTGGGCTTAAGACAACAGTCCTCTGAGGGCTGACTGTGCATTCATTTTGGTTTCTCTGCACTGTAGTGGCTGCCCCAGCACAGACCACCAACAGTTCTAGAGTTTTCCTAGCCTTTCATGCTAGGTATCTGCTACTCAAGTGAGAGGTGGAATAGGCCAATCACAGCCTTGGCAGGATGGTTCCAAATGGGCCCTCGACACCCAGGACATACAGCTTCTTATTTCTTCTTATTCTCTTCATACCCTCCCTCCTCTCAATATCATCCCCCCAAACTAACCTTGATGTCTGAATAATATTATGCTAATCTAGGCACAGATGATTGCGAAGCCTGCATAAATATACAAGGCTAGCCATAGAAGTCAAAAGGGGCACCCATGTTTTAAGGCATATCTTCAAGAAGCTTGTAAGTGACATGTTTCCTATCCTAGCCAAGTATTTGATGTTGACTTTGTTTCATTTTTACCTAGACTATTTCAGTAGTCTAATAACAAACTGGGGAGAGGATAAGAGGGAATTTTCTTTTACCCTTGAGTAAGAAATTTAAATGTTATAATGAGCTTTACGTTAGCACACACACGCACACACTCATGCATACCCTGCATTAGCCAACTGGTTAACATCCACATGCACAGACCACTGGAAGGAAAGGCCACAAAAGGGTGGAGGGACCAGAAGCAATTTCAATGTGGTGCTTTTCTATACTTTCTAGTTACCAGATTAAGAAAAAGTAAGTTACTTAACATCCACTAGGCTTTTCGATCAAAATACATTCAAGTCCTTGGCTAGACAGTAGCAGAGACCAGGGCAATGCAGACCACAAGCTTTGTTCTAGGTAAAGTATTAGAGCTGATGGTGGGAGAGGTCTCACTCAAGTGAGTATGACTCCCACATTCTAGTTGGAAGGTTCATGCAGAGACAGGCAGGACCAGGGACATTTACCAAGATATTGAGCTCCGAGCTGGTCATGAGCTGGACCAGCCTGGGTAGGACGCCCGTGTCTACCACTTGGCCGATGCGCTCATTACAGCCATCACTGAGGTAGGACAGCGCCCAACAGGTGTCCGAGAGAACCTCGCCATCTTCATGCTGCAGGAGGTCGAAGAGCACGGGCAACATTTGCTTCACTGCTTTCTTGCAGGGGTAAGGGCTCTTGTTTCGGCAAAGGTTGGACAAAGTCCATGTGATGTTCCGCAGAAACGAGATCTGTAACAAGGAGACTGCTTCCAGCATCGGGGGCAAAGAAGGGAAAAGGCCAATGGCTACATGTCCTTGCCATATTTCATCAATATTATTGACCAGTGTGAAGCAAAGAATTTGAGCTTCATGCAGACTTTGTTCTCAGTAGTGATGCACACTAGGGAGACTGAGAACGAGTTTAGGTTTCCTATTCAAATGTTATATGTAGGTTTCCTTGGATTCTTCAAAATGTCCCTCCCACCTGGACTCAGTTGATGACCCTGTTTTCACTTCTCATCGACAAAACAAAGGTCAAGCAGGAGTTGCTTGGTCTGCCTAGTAACCCTACCAACATGTGGCAACCACATTTCTGATCTTTGTTCAGGGGTCAGTCTTCTAACTCCACATCTGGATCCCATTTTTGCCTTTGAAGATTCTGTCCCCACGACCACCTTTCTGCCCTGGATCACTCCCACACTCTGGGACCCCTCCGTCTCTCTAGCCATGGTCCTGCTTCTATTTTTAGAGTCCAGCCCTCAAGGATGTGTCTATATTTGCATCTACCTTGCAGCTTCTTATTTGTTCTTCCACCCCTCTGATCTGATTTCTGCCCCTACTTCTTTTTACTTAGTGATAAAATCAGCTTTTTCCAAGTTACCAAATCCAACAGCTGCTTTTTCAGTCTTAAAGTTACCATCCCTATCAGAGGTATTTAGTACCCCTCTTGAAAAAGCTCTTTTTGGCACCTATGACCCCAAACCTGCATTTCTATTGCCAAATGGGCTGTTTCTTCTCAGTCTTTGGGGTGGGCTCTGCCTGTCTTCGGAGTGTCAGAATTCTTGAGACTTAGTCACAGGCTCTCCTCATACTCTAGGTCAGGGGTTGGGGCAAATTCTTTCTATAGAAGGCCAGATAGTAAACACTCTCAGCTTTATGGGCCATAGGGTCTCTCTGGTGCAACAAGTCATCTTTGCCCTTGTAACATTACAAAAGCGACCGACAATATGGGCATAAATAAATGGGGATGGCCATGCTCCAATAAAACTTTATTTATAAAAGTAAGCATCTAGCCCTGCTCTAGTTGATCTTGCCCAGCTGGATGACAGATGCGTGCACAATCATCTAGACCAACATTATCCATCCTGACATTGCTACGATGGTGTCTCTCACACTCTTCAACTTAATATGTACAACTAAGGCTCTGATTCCTTCTTCCCTCCATCTTCCCATTTCTCTAGGAGGACCGTCATAACAAGCTAACCCAAAACCGGAGGGCATCCTTGCTTCTTTCTATCTCCCATGTCCGACATGGCAGCATCCCATCTCCGTTTGCTATCATTTTACAAGCAGCCAGAAGGGTCTTTCTAAAAGATCAGATCACTTCACTTCCTGCCTTGAGATCCTTCAAAGCCTTCCCTCTGTCAGCATGAGGAAGTCTAAGTCCCTTGCCCTACTTGTCCTCTTACATTGCTCTCTCCTTGTGAATTCCCTGGTCATGTCAGCTTTTTTCTGGTTCCATTAGGTCAGGTTTTCTCCCACCCTGAGGGCTGGGTATTCCCTTGGCTTTTAGAAGCTACATTCTCTTCATTTTTGTTTGAAGCAAATCTAAAACCCAAATTTATCTCCAGTGGGGTCGGGGTTGGGGAGCTCTATTGTTGCCACATCAATCAACTTTGACTCTAAGCTTCAAATCAACACCCAGTACCCAGGAACAGAACTGGCGACCCATTAATTCTATCTGTGCCCCTTGAATGGAGAGCTTAGTCATCTACTTTTGAAGGACTATAATTTTAGAAAAACTCTAATGGAACTCTTCCAATGCCACCCCCCCAAAAGTAAAATCAGCACTAGTGGCCCCTGGGGGCAAATTTCCATCAACCTCTACCCAAGGTGATATTCAGTACTAGGTCTTGCTTATAAGTGCTGTCCTAAGGGGCAAGGCAGCACCCATATGACCTAACTGACTTGAAAATACTTCCACAATTTCAGAAACGTGTCACCTAGCTAGCTTTTCTACTTTAAAGACACTTACAGGTATGGCTGATGAAACCAGGGCCAGCAGATGTGGAATGGCATTGCTCGAGATAACCAGGTCTCTGAATTCTGGGCCATCACCTTCAAATAGATAAGAATGTGACATCTGAACAGGGAACAAAGAGAATCCTGGGGGTAAGCAACTACTTTTTTAAAAGCCTGTGCAAAGGGTGAGATGCCAAAATGCATTCCTGGGTTGGGCAAATACTTAGGATACCCATGAACTAGATTCTCTGTCTCCATCATGTTGGTTGGGTAGATAGACCAGATGTGGGCACCACACAGCAATGACTGTCATAGGCAGTCTGTGGACACATCAAGGAGCCAGCCAATAGCCCAGGAAGTGTCCGAGACTCTAAATGCCGATGGTACTTCATAGCATGGTTCTCAAGAAGATGAAGGCTATTACAGGCCAAATTGTCTTCCCAGAAGATGTTGACATGGGACAGAGGCTTCCAAAAGCAACTCAAAACCAAGTCTGGGCGATGGGTAGATGCTAGCCATCTGCTATCTGCTGCTCAAGCGAGAATACCAATTTGAGACCCTAGAAGTCTCAGTTTGTAATTCTTCAACCACCAGGACAAGGCATACGTTACTTTATACCACCTGATTTTGCCTGTTCCTTACTGAACCAGACAAAATGAGGGACAAAGTCTCTGTAATAGGTGCTTCATTTCTGCAAGCATTTACCACACAGACTTACTTTATATTCTGCATTTGCTATCCCAATACCCTAAGTCCTTGGAGGTCTCATCACAGTGTTTGCTTCTGCTGATTCAGTCATGGTGGGTTGTTGACTCTCTGAACTTGAAACTGCTAACATTTGGCTGATCTTAATTTGTCAAAATCCAGAGGGGCCCAATTGAGTTCATATCCCCCCCAAGAGTATTGTATTTATATCCAGCCAGGAATGCTAGAACTTTCAACACTGTCGCACTAACTCCTCAGTTCGTGCTTTCCTGGCTCATGCAGGGAATACAGCAGCAAGCCCCAAACTCACAAGGCCATTTTACGATTGCATTTTCAGGGAAGACTTTTACCCCAAACTGAGGAAATATTATCTTTTGTTACATTCCCTTGGCAACTTTTACTGGAGGTAGAATTTTTTCAAGGTCCTGCATTATGAATGGGTGTGTCATAAATGTCACAGTGCATGGGTCAAAGACTGGTCTTCTGTTCCTGAGGCCATTGAGACCTGAGGCCGTAGGACCCCAGTATTGGCAGATGGCCTTAGGCGGCCTTTAGCTTTCAGTACGTACTGCATCATCTAGTTTCAGCTTTAATTTTCAGCCTCTGAATTTGACTCTGAATTTTGGAAAAGCCTGTCAGAGCCTCCCCACTGTTTCTAGATATTTAAACTCAGATGATCAAGTCTATGATGCTACCCAAAGAACTCCCATAGCATGCCAGGCCAGGTGCCTGACCCACTGGTTTCCTAGCCCTTTATGAGGAGAGTCTTACCTGCTATATTACCAAGGGCCCACACTGCCTGTTCACACACAGTCATGTGGGGGGAAGACAGGAGCTCAACCAAAGGTTGGATGGCCCCACTTTCCACAACTGCCTGAGTCTGCTCTGAAGTCCCAGAAGCAATGTTGGTCAGAGCCCAGGCTGCCTCGAACTGCAAGCAGGGGTGAAGTGATGACTTCAGGAACTCCACCAGCCTGGGAATGAGCCCGGCTTCAACAATCAGTTTTAGAGGAGGGTTCCTTTCACGGGACAGCATTTTCCTTCGCAATCAGAGGGAAAAAAATAAAAGCAAGTCATGTGAGTCTGATATTAAGAACCTCCTTTATAAATGCTCTTGGCATTTCTAGCTATCGAACAAGACTAACAGCTGGGCCAGAGCCACTTAATATCCTAAAGTCCAGCCCATGGCACTTGGCAGTGATGAAGCAACATTTTTCCCTTCAGGTATTATCTATGAGCAGAGATTCCTATAGAGGCCAATTTAAATTAAGCAATTCATCTCTGACAACACTTGCATATCTTAAGATGTTCTCAAGGACAGTGTAGAGGAACAATTTAGTCTTGCTTTTGAACGGACTCACCTTCTCTTATGTTGCGTGGGCATTTTGTCACTGCCACAAAACCAGGAAGGCCCCTGAAACTTACTCCTAGCTTGGAACCTATGAATAGCAGAAGTCTGTTTAGCCATACCTGGCTGCCTGGGTGGCCTGGAAACATAGGTCTGGATCTGAAGCATTCACACCATTGATTATTTCTTGCAGGTTGAGGCTGACCTGCAAGGAGAGATGCTTTTGGGTCAGAGTCTCTGCGAAAAGGAACCATGAAGGTCATCTGGTCTAGCCATCTATCTGATTAGAACAAGCTGGCTTGGGCAGTATGCTGGTCTGCATTAAGGGAGAGAAAGATATTTGGTGGTCTTATAGGACACACAGATCTGTGACCCTTCCCATGCTCTGGGGAAGGGGTAATTCTTATAATCACTTGGATTCTCAGCACCTTTTCATTCCATGAAGAACATGCTAGTTATGATCAGCAAAAATAGAGTAAGGATCTCCAAAAATTCTCTTCTCCAAAACACCACCACTACCACCACCACCAACAACACAAGTAGAATCAGCCTTCCAAACTCTAGAAACTGACCAAAGGCTTGTAGCCCAATTGTAGCCCAATTTGTTTTGAGCCAAAAAGAGATTATTCAAGAAAAACAGCTAATCTTGAAAAGAAGAATTCTAGGAAACAAAAATGCATCAACATATGAACAGGATTATACATCCTGATCGACTGGGATCCAATCTGGGAAGGCAGGGGTGGTTCAACATGGGAACATCAATGTAGTAGGACATATTAATAGAATATTAATTCTATTAATAGAATTAATGCGGGGAGGAACACAAAATTATCTCCATAAATGCAGGGTAAGAGCATTTGACAAATTCAACCACCCTTCCATGATAGAATAGCTGGAAATAAAAGGAAACTTCCTTAATCTCATAAGGTCATTTTTTTTTTCTATAAAAAAAATCCCCCCTCGAGGGAGGGGAGGGTGGGTGATGGGTATTGAGGAGGGCACCTGTTGAAATGAGCACCGGGTGTCGTATGGAAACCAATTTAATAAATTTCATATTAAAATAAATACATAAATAAATAATAAAAAATAAAAAAACCCCACCTCTCGCATCACAATTAATGGTAAAAGATGGAAAGCTTTCCCCTTAAGATCAGGAACAAGACAAGGATGCCTCCTTGCTCTTATTCAACATAGTATTGGAAGTTCTAAACAGATTAATTAGGTAAGAAAAACAAAGCCATCTGGATTGGAAAAAGAAGTAAAATTGTTTCTATCTGCAGAAGACAAAAATTTGTATATGGAAAATCCTGAAGAATCCCCCCACATACACACAAATTAGAGCTAACAAACAAGACATAGCTAGGCTGCAGGGTTAACATACAAAAATCACTTGTATCTCTATATAGTAGCAGTGAACACTCCAAAGCTGAAATTAATAATTTTATTTACAATAACATCAAGAAGAATAAAAGACTTGGGAATAAATTTAGCAAAAGAAGCACATGACTTACATGCTGAAACTATTTTAAAAAATTAGAGAGGGCCTAATATATTAAAAAATACCCCATGATCATGAATTGGAAGACTTAATGTTGTTAAGATGGCAATACTCTTATAAACTGGTCTACAGATTCAGCGTAATCTCCATTAAAATCCTAGCTGTCTTTTTTAAAAAAATTGAATTTATTGTCAAATTGGCTTCCATACAACACCTAGTGCTCATCCCAACAAGTGTCTTCCTCAATGCCCATCACCCATTTCCCTTCTCCCCTACCCCAATCAACCCTCAGTGTTTTCTCTGTATTTAAGAGTCTCTTATGCTTTGCCTAAATCCTAGCTGTCTTGCTAGAAGAAATTGGCAAGTTGATTCAAAAATTCACGTGGAAATGCAGGGGATTCCAAATAGCTAAAATATCTTGAAAAAGAAGAACTAAGTTGGAAGACACTTCCCTATATCAAAACCACCACAAAGCTACAGTAATCAAGTCTGTGCTACACGGACATAGGGTAAACATGTTGATCAATGGAAGAGAATCCGAAGTCTACAAATAAACTCTCACGTGTATGGTCAGCTGATGTTAGACAAGGGATTTAAGACCATTCAACGGGGACAGGATGGTCTTTTTGATACTGGGACAATAAGATATCCACACATGGGATGATGAAATTGGACCCCTAACTCACACCATTTACAAAAGTTTATTCAAAATGGATCAAAGGTCTAAATGTAACAGCTAAAACTATAAAACTCTTAGAAGGAAACTTGGACATAAATCTCTGTGACCTTGGATCAGGCAATGGATTTTTTTTTCATGTTTATTATTTTAGACAGAGAACATGAGTGAAGGAAGGGCAGAGAAAGAAAGGGAGACAGAGGATCCGAAGCAGGCTCTGTGCTGACAACAGAGAGCCTAATGCAGGGCTTGAACTCATGAACCGTGAGATCATGACCTGAGCTGAAGTTGCTTAACCAACTGAGCCACCCAGGCACCCAAGGCAATGGATTCTTAAATATGATACCTAAAGCACAAGCAACCAAATAAAAAAGTAGATAAATTGAACACTTTCAAAATTTTAGACTTTTGTTCAAGGATTGTACTAAAAAAGTAAAAATGACAATCTACAGAATAAGAGGAAATATTTGCACATCATGTATCTGGTAAGGGTCTAGTATCCAGAATAGACAGTGTAAAGAACTCTTACAACTCCACAAGAGAAAGACAAATTACTCAATCTTAAAATTGAGCAAAGGGTTTGAATACACATTTCTCCAAAAGATACACAAATAGCCAATAAGCACATCAAAAAATGATCATTAGTCGTTAGGAAAACATACCAAAATTCCAACAATATAGCCCTTTGTACTCACTAGATGGCTACAATCCCAGAATGGACAAGTGTTGGTAAGAGAGCCAGCATGTACAATGATACAGCTACTTAGGAAAACAGTTTGGCAACATATTTGTTTCCTATTGTTTCTGTAAAAATTACCACAAAGTTAGTGGCTTAAAACACCACATCATCTTCTAGTTCTGGACATCAGAAGTTCACAATCAGCTTCACTGGACTAAAGGCAGGGCTGGCTGCTCCTGGAGGCTCTGAGGAAAGAATCTGCTTCCTTGCCTTGTTCAGCTTCTAGAGGGGCCACTTGCATTCCTTGGCTTGTGACTCCCTCCCTCCATCTTCAAAGCACAATATGCTAATCTCCCCTTCTGCGGTCCTATCACCTGCTCTGACTTGTCCTTCATCCTTACTGTAAGGGCCGATGTGATTACACTGGGTCCATCCAGATAATCCAGGATAATCGCCCCATCTCAAGACCCTTAACTTAATCACATCTACAAAGTCCCCTTTGCCATACAAGGCAACATTTATAGGTCCTGGGGATTAGGAGATGGAGGTATTTGGAGGGGGAGCCACTGTTCAGTTTACCTCCAGCCTCAAAGAGTTAAACAGGATGACAATATGACCCCGCAATTCTCCTCCTAGGCATGCTCCCAAGAGAACTGAAAACACATCCACACAAACATTTGTGCACAAAGCACCATTATTCATTATAGCCAAAAAGTGGAAACGCAAACGTCCACCGACTAACGAATGGATAAACAAAACTTGGCATGTCCATACAATGAAATATTATTCAGCCATAAAAGCCATGAAGTCCTGGGGCGCCTGGGTGGCTCAGTCAGTTGAACATCCGATACTTGATTTCAGCTCAGGTCATGATCTCACAGTTTGTAAGTTTGAGCGCCAAATTGGGTTCTTCACTGACAGTGTGGAACCTGCTTGTGATTGATTGATTGATTGATTGATTCATTCATTCATTCATATTCTCTCTTTCTCCCTCCCTCCCCCTCCCCTACTCACATGTGTACACGCACATGCTCTCTCTCAAAATAAGTAAACTTGAAAAAAAAAAAAAGGAATCAAGTATTGACATATGTTACAACACAGACAAGCCTTGAAAACATTATGCTGAGAGAAAGAAGCCATGTACAGAAAGTCAGAGAATGCTAACAGCCATTCCGTTTAATGGTTGCTAATGCATCATCAGATCTTGCCCAGATCAAATTTAGCTCTGCCCTGTAAGACTCCTAATCCTAGCAGGGTGCAATAATGCATGTGGATGGTTAAGATGGGACACAGACAGTGGCAGATCATAAAAGGATGTAGAGCCACGACTATCAGAGTCTAAGAAGAGAAACTCCCCGGTCAAGGTATTCCGGAAAGGACCCACGAAAGACAGCATTAGGTTGCACATCAACGCAGAATTTGCACTGAGTGAGGTTGGGGTGGATGGGGAACTGATGATGAAGGACAGCACTCAGGTCCTAGGCAAGACTTTATATGTTGAGTGACTAGATGTAACCCCTCATTTCTTATTTCTGGCCAAGGGATGGTAAGTTCATTTCCATTAGAAGCGGCACTTCATCTACCCCATCTCGCTCAGAATATAGATCCCAGACTCACAGCCACAAAGGTAATGGCCCTTCGCTTTCCAACACCACCAGCTTACCTCTACCCCCCCTCCTTAAAGACCCTGGATTAGAGTTTGCAAGTTCCGAATGTATTAAACATTTTCAAGCCAGAGAAACCTGCTGAGGATGGATCTCCCACACCACCGTCCTGAATGCCATATTCCCAATGTACGTACTCCTTTGGTTAGTTGTTCAGAAGCTGGGTCAGAGGAGACATTGGTGATATTTCTCCTCTTTAAGGCCTGCTCATCTTTCTTGGCCTTCCGGAGCTCCAGGCTGACTGCCATCCGCTGTTGCCGCCTCATCTAACGAGAAAAAAGAAAGAACCAGAGCCCTTAGAGCAGGGGAGTCAGGCTGTCACCCCATTTAGCTAAAACATGCCTCAAAGCGTCTGATTTCACTTTTACAGTGACAACAGTAAACAGTCCAGAAGAGTTAATATTACACAGTAAATAGCACGGTTTACCTCCTCTGCTTTCTCCTAACACCACATCCAGAAAAGTAGTTAACTTTCTTCCCAAAGTGAAGGAAGCCTGTCTACATTCTCGGCAGGCCAGGACTCTCAGCTGTAGAACCATCCAAGCAAAGTCTTTCATTGTCCCGAGTCTGAGCACATCTCTATCAGTACTGATTGGTCCCGCAAGGGCAGGCCTGGGCCTCCCAACTGGAGATCCAGGCAGGGATGGGGACTATGGCCTCTGAAGACATGACCCACATGTCCCTGACCATTTCCACCATTAGGGATCAGTCTACAGGTCATTGGAGCCTTGATCCAGCCCTGGATGCCAGACTGAGGGAGGTTAAAATTAAAAACAAAACAAAATAGACCCTTTTATCTTGGTTCAGAAGAAACTCCTCGACTCTATCGAGAATCCTGGGGGAAATGATCTAACCTGGGTTCCCCACATCATCTTCCCCTCCATTTCTGATACATTCCAGCCGTGAGATTTTTACTGCACTACTGCTTCATAGGGCGAAGCAGTTGCTTGGTACTCACAGATGCGTCTTTGCCTCGGTACTTAAATTTTCTCAGCCTCTCTTCTGGAGCATCCAAAGTCGGCATATTGACTGGAACAGTCAACCACCTGTAGGTAGGGCAGTTACCAGGAGATTTTCAGTGCCCAGTGTGTGGGCTCCTATGTGACGGCCATCCTTGCTCTAAGCCCCTAAGGGGCCCCCGGTGAATCGGAGAGCAAACTCAGGAGGCCAGCTTGCACGGGCATCACCATACCAGCTCAACAAGCAATAAGCACCATGCAAGCACAAAGGAGACCAGCCCTGGGCTGCAGGAGTAAGGGATGCCTTTTAGATGCATTTTGGCTTGAACCTGGCCTGTGGTGGTTGGGGTAAGCTACAAGGCAAGCACAGAGCCATCTCACGTGGCTGTGTCCAAGGAGTTCTGTACAGAGCATACGTGCAGGCCGGTGGTGCCCAAACCAGGCTAGGACAGGAAGAGGATGGCCCACTTCTCCCACACCCAATCCACCAGCCCTTGGGTCAGGATGGTCTCCAGCATGACCCGCTCGTTCTAACTCTGGTAGATTGCCTCCACCCGGAACAGGCCACCATCACCTTTCAGCCACACTAGAGCAACTGCCTCCCAATGGTTCTCCCTGCTTCTACCATTGCTGTATTCCAATCTGTTCAATACACAGAAGCCATGTGATCTCCTAAAGATGAGCATCTGATCATTTAATTCTCCCTGATTTAAAACCCTCTACTGGCTGCCTGCTGAGTTTAGAAGAAAACTCAGTTCCTGTGATACCCACCCTGCGTGATCTGGCCCCAGCTCACTTCACCTGCAGCAACACTTTGAATTCCTATGTAAGCATCTAAGGATCTTCTCAGTCTGTTCTATAATCTCCACAGATTTTACCACCCACCCAATATTTTCTTGTTTATCTTCCTTTCCCTATTCCCAATCATGATGGGGTCACATATATCCTAGCTACGATTCCTCAGCCCTTTCACAATGCATGACATATAGTGAGTAGGTACTCAAATCTTTGAGGGTGGTGGGTGGTAGGTCACAAAGAGAGCTGGTCCCCAGTTAGAGGAGGTTATTCAAATCAGGCCACATTTTAACTTTCTACAAGGCAGCTGGGAATGACATTTCTTACAAGTGTGCAATGAACGTCCATCTGTTCCCAAGAATCCGGGATGAGCCAGACAACACTGGAGAGAAAACTGGATAAAGAAGACCAGAGTTGGGGTGCCTGGGTGGTTCTGTCTGTTAAGCGTCACTCTTGATTTTGGCTCAGGTCGTGATCTCACAGTTCATGAGTTGGCCCTCCGTGCTGACAGTGGGGAGCCTGCTTGGGATTCTCTCTCTCTTTCCCTTTCTCTGTTCCTTCCTCTCTCTCTCTCTCTCTCTCTCAAGAATAATTTTTTAAGTTGTTAAAAAAAAAAAAAAAGAAGAAGAAGACCAGAGTCTATTGCCTCTATTCTTGAGCATACAACAGCTGGGAATAATTTGGCCAGGAAAGACTAATTCAGACACATCAGTTTGGATGGGACCGTGTAGGCAAGTAGAATTCCAGAAGTAGAGAGCCAAGACCGAGGTCTTAAGAAGAGAGATGAACTCCGTTTGAGAACAGAACGAGAACAGAGTCTCGATGACATTCCTGGTAGGGCCTAAAAGAAAGAACCAGCAAGGGACCAGGCAAAAAGAGAGTTTGAGTCAGAACAAAACAATGATAGTGTCTGAGGCACAAGCTGTAACAGCAGCTACCAGGCCACTGAGGACGATTCCCTAAACACAGTGCCACCGGCCAGCCACAGCTTGAAAGAGCAAGCGGGCTAAGCCTCAAGCCAGAGAGTAATCATGTTCTAGACTTTCATCTACTTTTAAATAATCTCAAATTCTGCTCCGTAAGAAAGAAGAGTTGCTTTTAAGGACCAAAAGAACAGAACATCCTTTTTTTTTAAAGTAGGCTCTACACCGAACATAGGGCTTGAACTTACCACCCTGAGATCAAGAGTCACATGCTCTACTAAGCCAGCCAGCCAGCCACCCCTGGGACGTCCTTTAAAACACCATCTCCAAAGAGTTTTGCTAGTTGGCTAGAATAACCAGGGTCAAGACAGTTATCAGCTGGAAACAGATTTGTGTCAGAGCAAGGAGCTTTACCTTACATCTCCAAGAGATAAGGCACGTGGCATTTTATCAGTCTGGAGTAGAGTCGTATTAAGGGCTCAGTTCAGGGAGCAATGGCCAAAACATTTATTGCATGCCAGGAATGTCGGACACTCGGGATTAAATGAAGCAACATTAACAGGAAGGTGGAGAGAGCCCCATTTTACAGGTGGGGAAACGGTGTCAGAGGTCACTCCCCACAGAAGCCCAGAGTGCCCACAGCTGTGAAACATCAGAGCCAGGACTTCAGCCTCGATCTGACTCCCACGTCTGTGCTTCGGATCACTAAGCTCTGTAACGAGGTCTGAGGAGGAAGACAAGTCACTACGCATGGGGGGGAGACGCTGGAAAATAGGAAAGCGTAGGTTTCGGCGAGGGAGGCCACTTCATTGCCATCTCATCCACTGTTCGTGGCCCGACGAGCTCAGTCCAGGAGACCCTCTGAATGTGCATGAGGCCAGTTTGGTACAAGGGGATGAAATGCTTTTGTTTCGGGAGAGACCCAAGGCAGTGCCTGCTCCAGGACTATTGCCACGGGAACCACACATCCTTCTGCCACAGCCCGGAACATGTGGCCACAGGGGAGCTTAGAAGTAGATCCAGGGGTTCAGGTGATCGCCACCTTCCTTCCAAATCAAGTATCAAGCGGAAGGCCGGTAGGAGATGCCCAAGCAGAAAAAGTTCAACTTCAGATGGAACAGGGTCCTTTCCCCTCCCCCACCCCCGGGGGCATCTGGAAGGAGCAGTTTGAAAGTCACGGATTTAGCCAAACCACTCATTTGGGGATAGTCTGCAAAGCAAAGCAAATTCTTCTGGCTTTCGCAAGTTTCTCTGGCCTCAGCTCCAAGTGTGCTCTCTTCCCCTCATGTTCCTATTTGTAGAGTCCAGAGAGCCATGACCCTGCCACCCTTTACCAGTCGCAGGAAAGAGCCCAGGCTCGGAGGTAGGCACAAGATCAAAGTCAGAACCTGTCTTTGTCGGTTCTCAGAGTTTGAGATCCAAAGAAAGCCAAATTAGCTATTTAGGCAAATATCACCAATGTAGAGGCTTTACTGACCCAACCTCTGGCCACCTCTGCTGCTCCCCACACACTAGGAGACTCCTACCCTGAGGGGCAGGTGGCAAGGGACCCTGGCCAACCTCATGGTCTCCCAGGCTCCCAAGCTGCTCTTGACTTTTTGTTCCTTTTGGGGGAAAAGGAGACTAGGGGACTTCTAAGTCTTGTTGATGGCACGGAGTCACTTTCTCTGGTTGGGGCATTACAGGCCAATTTTTAAATACTTTTCTAGATCCAGCCGAGCTCTGACTGTTACCATCTTTCAGGAATTGAGAACAGTTTTCAATTAAGATCTAGATCATCCAAGAGTCAGCTTCTAGAAATTATTTTTCAGATTTTTACACACATTCATGGTATAGAAAATTCCATACCTCAGAAATGGATTGAACATTAACTTCCATAACCTACCCCTCCTCCAAGTTAACCTTTAAAAATTCACAAGCGTACCAAGGGGCTAATTATAGAAGGGGGGTTTGATAGACACAGTTTGGCCACATGTTTCTCCACTTGCCTGTACTGTGGACTTTTTTTTTTTAAGTAATCTCTACACCCAACATGGGGTTCGAACTCACGACCCCGAGATCAAGAGTCACATGCTCTACTGACTGAGCCAGCCAGGTACCCCAACTGGGGGCATCTATTGACGTATATTCAGAACTGTATCACTAACAGCCACTTCTTTGAACAGTGGGATTTGTTTTAAGCTAAAACTACACATGGGGTTGGATCAAGGGTCATTCCCCGGGAAGGGCTGGGGTCACTGAGTGTGCATGGGTCCGAAAGCTCGCACAGCAGGGCCGGAGTACAGGGGTGAAGAAGCAACCATGGGGGCATGCAGGGCTGGGGGTGGGGTGCCACGGACACAGGGACCCCAACTTGACACTCACAGGGCTTACCAAAGTGGGCAAAACGTGTCCAGACACTAAGCTTGGTGCAGGGAAACACACAGTCAGGTGTGCCTCCAAGGCTGGGAGGCAGAGGGCCCAGCAAGAAAGGAGGCAGGAGAGCAGGTCCTCTTCCCGGTGGTCCTACTGTGAGGCTTGGGAAGGCTCTGGGAGGGGGCAGAACCACCCTGGGAGTGATTCCTACAGGTGAACATGTCTTGGTGGGCATTTCAGGGAGAGGTTACACAGGCACACAGACCTATAGGCTGCCGTGTGGTCAGGCCCCATGCACCGTCAGCCCCAACATGGGCTCTGAGGAGTAAACAGACACCCAACAATGGTCACATCCTCCTCACCCACCCAGAGAGCAAGCCAAGCACCACTTAGCACAGTTTCTGTAAACCAAGGCTGAGTTCAACAGGAAGAGACCTGGCCTAGACTCCCTGGGAGCTGTCCCTCTACGCAGGCCGCAGACTTTTGCAGAGGGGACAAGGCTGCAGCAGCCTCACCCAATCCCCAAACAGGAGCAAGGTGTCCCGCCGATGCCCAGACAGAGGATTCCAAGAGGACACAGCCACACCCGGAACCCCCAGCGCCCACCCAGTCGTTACTCACCTAGAAAGGAAGCACAGCCTCCAGCCCCCTGTGGGCCTTAAATGCCCTCAGCAATCAGCAGGTGTTTCGGGGCGTTTGGCCCTTCCCCACAGGGTTAGTTTCTGACTCAAGTCAATGGATCTGGGCTTTGGATGTGCATTGGAACCACATGGGGAGCTCTGAGCAGCCTGCTGACTGGGCCCCAGCCCTGAGGCGGATGGAGTTGGTCTAGGAGGAGGCCCCGGACTCCAGCTGCTTCTCATGTCCGGATGAGGCACAGACGGGAGCCTTGGAGGCACCATGGACCTTCAGCCTCTGCAGCTGTGGCCTTTTGAGACCCTTATGAAGTATCCACAGAAAAGGGACAGGGTGGGGTGGGGATATCTCCCTCCAGGAAGGGGTTTCCATTCTGGGTGTTTAGGTATCTGGGATCTGGCTAGATTGGCCTCCTCCTAAAATGGGAGTATTAGGCTTAACACTGCTGTGGAACAGTTACCAAGTGTTTATTCCCAAATCAGACTGGGAGATTGGGTGCTGGTGAGAATGGGGTTGGCTTTCGCATCAAAATGGAAATGGGAACAAAATTTCACATGTTGATTCAACAAATATTTATTGAGTCCTCACTGTGTGGCAGACCCTGATGTGCAACGGTGAACAAGATGACCTGGTCCCCACCCTCCCATCAGAAGTAGACATGGGCCCTTCCCAGCAGAGTGGGAGCAGGACCACCATTGGGAACATAAGGCAAGGAAGATCAGGGAGGGTTTCCTGGAGGAGGTGATACCAGAACCAAATCCTCAGAAGAAGCAGGAGTTAGCAGGCAAAACACTGGGAGAAAAAGGCTCCAGGCAGAGGAAACAGCATAGGAAAAGGCACTGAGGCAAGAAAAATGGCTATGGTTCCCCTGGAAACAGAGGCCATTCAGGATTGCCAGAGGGGTGACAGGGTCAGGTGCCAGGGCAAAGGTGACCTGGTGTACAGGGGAGGGCTCCGTGGGGGTTGTCCGCTCTGGTCCAGGCAGTGAAGGCTGTGCTGTCTGAAGGGGACTTTATTTTTAGTTTAGTTTAATTTAGTTTATTTAAGTTTATGTATTTATTTTTGAGAGAAAGTGAGAGAGCACAAGCAGGGGAGGGGCAGAGAGAGAGGGAGAGGGAATCCCAAGCAGGCTCCGTGCTGTCAGCACAGAGCCCAACATGGGGCTCGAACCCACAAACCGTGAGATCACGACCTGAGCTGAAATCAAGAGTTGGACGCATAAGCGACTGAGCCACCCAGGCGCCCCTTTAGTGTGTCATTTTAGAATATTCAGCTAGCCTCGGAGAGCTGACGAGGACTCTTTCTGGGGGCGTGGCTAGAGGGAGGAGGGGCATATGGGGGCGTGGCTGGTGGGGGTGGAGGTGGGAGGGTCTGACTCCAAGACCTCCTGGTTCCTGGAGGGGGAAGTATGGGGAGAAGCCAGGTTCTGAGTGAGTGAAGCGTGGAGCTTCAGGGTTGGACCCTCACACCCAGGTAGGTGCCTGGAGGCCATCAAAGTGCGGATGCAGCCAGTCGATTCAGCGCTGGAGCGGGACTTGG
Organism: Leopardus geoffroyi; assembly: GCF_018350155.1. Taxonomy (NCBI): domain Eukaryota; kingdom Metazoa; phylum Chordata; class Mammalia; order Carnivora; family Felidae; genus Leopardus; species Leopardus geoffroyi. The sequence goes on from NC_059340.1 coordinate 6,255,147, forward strand.
TGACCTACTGGATGTGGTGGTGGGTGACAATGACAGAGACACATAAATTGATGTAGTTTCAAACCGAGGTGGCTGGTGAGTAGTGGGCATTCGGGATGATTTACAGGAGGCCTGAACTTGTGGGATCCAAGGCTATCAGAGGGACGGTCCCAGGCTCCCTTGCTCTGCCCAAGGCATTTGAGATAACCCACCACTCTCCCTGCTCCAGAATCCCCCTCACATCCTCATCCCTGCTTTGGCCCGTGCCCCTTCCCCTTTGGGCTTTTCCACAGACACAGCTGGAGGGATCCCTGCAACATTTAGCTCAGGTTATACCAGTGCTCCCCAACATGCCTACAGATCGCCTATGAGGCCCTTCATGCATACAGATCGCCTATGAGGCCCCGCATTGCCTTGCCTCCCCCCCCCCCCACCCCACCCCGTTCCACTCCTCCTGGCCTCACTCCCACTATTGTCCCTCTTCAGCCACCGCAGCTTCCTCACTGCCAGTCAAATGCATCTGGCCAGTGCTGGCCTCAGGGCCTTTGCACCTGCTACTCCCTGTGCCTCCCTCACTTCCTTCAGGTCTTACTTTTTAGAGACCATTCCTGGTCACCCTGTCTAAAATCAAACTTCACCTCAACACTGCATTCCATCGGACTCCCTAGCAGCACTTGTTAACATTTAAATGCAGAACATTTACTTGTTTATTTTCCACCTCCTGCTCTGCCACCAGCCCCCAGAGCCCGGTGGTGCAATCTCTATGAGGGTGGGGGTGTTGTCTGTTTTACTTGCTGCTTTATCCCCACTGCCAGGAAGAGTCACTGCTCATTATATTTGTGGAATGCATGCATGGGCATATGGGTCCCAGAGCCAGGCTCTCCTCCTGCCCCCACTGTGTTACAGGTGTCCCTCCTCCATCACTCAGAATGTACCCAGGATGTACAGTGGGCATGCTCAGTAACCTTCCCAAGCCAGGCATCGAGCCGGTGTCCTTTGAATAAATCGAATCAGCGTGCACACTGGTGCCCACAGTTGCTATGCGAAGGACTCAGAGAAGCAGGAGGAAAAGCAGTTTGGATGGACCCCGAGTCCTCAAATGGAAGTCACTTCATCCTCCCCTACGCCTAAGCCCCAGTCATGAGTAACAGCCACATCATCCACCAGACTGGGAGCCTGACATCAGCCCCCCACTCCCCGTCTCCTTCCTTCATCAGCCCCGCCCTCCACTGAGCCCCACTCCTTGGCCCTCTTGACCTCTGCTCTGCTGGCCATCAAGGGCCACTTGCCCACTGGTCTGGTGACACTTTCCTATAACACCTGTCCAACAAACTCTCACATTAAATTTTCAAGAGTGAATTACCCAGATGGGTTTATTTACGTGGTTTTTTTGAAAATTATTTTTTAATGTTTATTTATTTCTGAGAGAAAAAGACAGTGCAAGTTGCAGAAGGGCAGAGAGAGAGGGAGACACAGAATCCAAAGCAGGCTCTAGGCTCTGAGCTGTCAGTACAGAGCCTGACGTGGGGCTCGAACTCACAAATCATGAGATCACAACCTGAGTCAAAGTCAGATGCTTAACGGACTGAGCCACCCAGGCACCGCTACCTGGTTTGTTTAACCTGCCTTGACTCCTCTGATGTAGTAGGGATTACCAATTTGGTTTCACAGAGCAGGAAACTGAGGCTGCTGACATTGACTTGACTTGCCTGAGGTTACATGATGGGGGAAGGCCAGGTCTGTGTGGCCCCATGTTTGCCTCAGGGCTCTGACCTGTGTTGGGATGGTGCCTGACTTCCTTCCTCCCTCCCTCCTTCCTCCCTCCCTGCCTCCTCCCTCCCTCCCTCCCTCCTTCCTTCCTCCCTCCCTCCCTCCTCCCTCCCTCCCTCCCTCTTCCTTCCTTCCTTCCTTCCTTCCTTCCTTCCTTCCTTCCTTCCTCTGTCCCTTTCTTCCTTCTGTCTTTTATGGTGGTAAGATACACATAACATAGAATCGACCATTTTGGGGGCGCCTGGGTGGCTCAGTCAGTTAAGCATCCGACTTTAACTCAGGTCATCATCTCACAGTTTGTGAGTTTAAGCCCCGCGTTGGGCTCTGTGCTGACAGTTCGGAGCCTGGAGCCTGCTTTGGATTCTGTGTCTCCCTCTTTCTCTGCCCCTCCCCCGTTTGCTCTCCGCATCTCTCTCTCTCTCTCTCTCTCTCTCTCTCTCTCTCAAAAATAAATTTAAAACATTAAAATTTTTTTTTAAATCCACCGTTTTGGGGCTCTTGGGTAGCTCAGTTGGTTGAGTGTCTGGCTCTTGACTTCAGCTTGTCATGATCTCACAGTTCGCAGGATTGAGCCCCATATCAGGCTCTGTGCTAATCATGGAGCCTGCTTGGGATTCTCTCCTTCTCCCTCTCTGCCTCTCTCTCTCTCTTTTTCTCTCTCAAAAATCAATAAATAAACATTTAAAAAAAAAAAGAAATACCTGGCATATGTTTCCTAATTTCTTAAAAAAAAAAAAATCGACCATTTTAACCACTTCTAAGTATACGGTTCGTGTATGAAGTACACTCACACTGCTGTGCAACCATCACTGCCCTCCATCCCCAGAACCTTTTCATCTTCCCAGACTGAAAGTGTGTCCCCATCAAACCCTAATTCCACAGCCCCCTCCCCCAGCGCTGGACACCTGACCTTCTACTTTCTGTCTCTAAGAGTTCGACTCCTGCAGGGACCTCACGTAAGTGGAATCGCACAATATTTGTCTTTTTGTTACTGGCTTAATTACACTTAGCATAACGTCCTCAAGGTCCATCCATGTTTTAGCAGGTGGCAGAATTTCCTTCCGACTTCTTTCTTTGAAACAGGAACACGTTTTTGGGGGGTTTTGTGTTTTGTCTTTAGGAACATACTTTTTTACTGGCATCCCAAGGGCGGGCGGTGTGGGGCAGACGTCCTCCCAGACAGGAAGGAGTATTTATCACTGATGTCACATCTCTTATAATGGCCAATGCAGGGGGGTAATAAAAGCAGACTGATTTCTAGTTAGTGCTCATCATTGTCTCGAATCCTCTATGGTCAATGCATCGCCTTGTTGCCCGTGTTCCTGGCCAACTGCTCCCCCCACCCTCCCGGCGTGGTCATTCACTGGTTATTTATAAATTTCTAGTCATCATATTATAATATAAAAGGAGTTTCAGAAAAAGAACTCCGGAATTGGAGAGTTGATGTAACAATTCCTCAGGGGATTTAGGAAAAGTTCTGTGATGGAAGTCAGTCTTTGGGAATCTGCTCCTCCTGACAAACGCAGCTGTCAACATCCTTGGCCTCTGCATGTGTGAGTGTGTGTGTGTATGCGTGTGCGTCCACACACACATGTGTCAGAAAATCCCCCAGGGTCTAGGGAAATTTAACCCTCCAGGGTGATGACCCTTAGGAGCTAAGTTTAGATTCCTCGTAGGTGCTATTTGGCCTAGAAGCAGGAGATGAGGAAAAAGGGGATCTTAAGAAAAGAAAAAGGCAGGCAGGGTGGGATACCGGAAAAGGAAACCAAAGGCTGATTCTTCATCAGGTCTGCAGGCTCTCTGGTAAAATCAGAACCTGAATTCCTCAATACAGTAGCTATTTCCTAAGAGTGTGTTCTGTTTAACGGCCTGGTCCAGCATCACTGCTCCCGAGTTTCCTCATCCACCTGATTACCCTAAGCATTTTCTTTTCTGGGAATGTGGGGGCAGTCTACGCAAGTTTCTTCTTTCAGGGCGCTGGGGTGGCTCAGTCGGTTAAGCGTCTGACTCTTGGTTTCAACTCAGGTCATGATCTCATGGTTCGTGAGTTTGGGCCCTGAGCTGGGCTCTGCACTGACAACATGGAGTCTGCTTGGGATTTTTCACTCCCTCTCTCTCTGCCTCTCCCTGGCTTGCTCTCTCTCTCCTTCAAAAAATAAATAAATACACATTAAAAAAAAAAAAAAAAAGAAATTTCTTCTCTCTGGGACCTCTGATTAGCAGAGGCACAGATCATGCCCAGAGTCCAGGGTCATGTGTGGCTTTCATCAGACACCATGTGACCCAGGAGCTGGGCTGTGGACAAGGCTCCACAGAGACCAGCTACTGGACACCCACCCTATGCTGGCTCTGCAGGGTGCAGGAGTGAATCAGAGTCCCTGCTGCCAAGGAACTTAGAACTCACCTGCCATCACTTGAGCACCTGGACTCTAATAATCACACAAGACCTTTCCCTCTGTCATTAGCACCTCACCTATGCACCTCACCTAGCACCTCACCTTACAACTTGGTAAGATAGATATTATTATCATCCCAGATAACTAAGTGGGGTAGGTATTCAATGACAGCACTGTATGTCCAGCATAATGCTCCTACTCCCTGTGATGGCTCTGTGGAGGATATGCTGTCTTCACAGAGTACAGGAAAATAAGGCCAAAGTTCACTCCAACCCAGTCCCTGGCTCCAGAGAGGGTGCCCGCTGAATGGACAGATGGGTGATTGAATGGATAGATGGATGCAAGGATGATGGATGATGGATGGATGGATGGATGGATGGATGATGGAGGGATGGTTGATGGATGAATGAGTGATGGATGAATGGATGATGGATTGATGATGGATGAAAAGATGATGGATTAATGGATGATGGATTATGGAAGAATGATGGGTAAATAATGGATGAATGGATGGACGAACGGATGATGGAGGAATGATGGATGGAAGGGTGATGCATGATGGATGAGTAGTTGATGGATGGATGGATGAATGAGTGGATGATGGATGACAGATGAGTGGTAAATGAATAGATGATGGATGGATGGATGGATGGGTGGATAATGCATGAATGGATAATGGATGGATGGATGGATGGATGGATGATGGGTGAATGGATGATGAGTGGACAGATGATTGATGATGGATGGATGAATGGCTAATGGATGAGTGGATGATGGATGATGGATGGATGATGGAGGAATGGATGATGGAGGAATGATGGATGGATGGATAGATGATGGATGAATGGATGAATGGATGAACGGATGAACAAATGGGTGATGGATGAGAGAAGAATGGATGAGAGATTACCCAGCTGAGTTGGGGTTTGAGTTCCCCTGGGCTTTCCAGACACTGGACTTTATTCAACCTTGGGAGATTTATAGAAAGTAGAGAGACTCCTATGGAAAAATAAGAATAAATACTTCCTGACAAAGAGGAATGATTCCCTGGGGGATGAAAAGTTGGAAAGATTTTTGGATATTTTTTAAATAATGATATGAAAATGGCACTTCAGTGCCAAAAAAAATCAAATTGAGATATAAGTCTCAGTGTGGTACGAGAAAAAAAAAAGTGTGCAGCGGGAGAAATTGATCTTCAGCAGCCTTGACCATCATATTTCTGGGATACCATAAAATTCACCATTAATTAGCAAATCTCCAGTTGGCTTGGAATCAGAGACTTTTTAGGCTGGGCTGACTTTGGAGAACTTTTTGTCCAGGTTCCAGCTTGTCTCTGTCCCAACTGCAAAGCGCTGTGTTCAAAAAGCCTGTCTTAGGCCCTCCCTTTTGTTTCAGAGCCTGCAAGGAAGATTCCAGCAGTGGCCTGCTGGGGCTCACCCTTCCCTGACATGACCCTGCAGGATTCCAAGGGTCTCTGGGGCGAGGGGCTATTTCTGGGCCCAGGCTCTGTGTCCATGTTTGGTCTTCAAGAAGCACACTGTGAACTTTCCTCCACCTGCCAAGACTTCTCCCCGCAGCCCTCCTGGGAGGACACTGGGCCCCTTTCCTCCAAGGCGGCAAACAACAGCTGAGAATGCAGCTTCTGGCCCTTACCAGGAAGGACCCTCCAACCACTGCCCTGGGGCAGAAAAACGAAGGCAGCCTCTTGAGACACATCGACTGACATTTGTTTCTTTTTTTTTCCCCCCCTAAAAAATAATTCGAGATCCTAAAAATAGTCTTCATCGAAAAAACTCCAGGCAACACTGATACGTTTAAAGAAGGTTTAACCAAAAAATCACCTGAAATTCTGCCTCCCAGGGCTAACCGGCATGATCATCTGGCTGAACATCCTTTCAAATAAACTCTTGGCGCATCTGTTCACACAGGTGCCATTTTGCAAAAATGGCTTCAAGCTATTCTATAATCTTTCTTTAAAAAAAAAAAAACAACAAACCAACAGTATGCAGTGGGCTTTGTTGAATGCCAATGAATATGAATTTACATTGTCAGTTTAAAAAATATTTATTGTAAGGGCGCCTGGGTGGCTCAGTTGGTTAAGTGTCGTACTCTGGATTTCAGCTCAGGTCTTGATCTCAGGGTTGTGAGTTCAAGCCCCACGTTGGACTCCATGCCGGTCATGGAGCCTACTTAAAAAAAGAACATTCATTGTACCTTAATTTAACTTTACTTACAGGTACATAATTTATATTATTACTTGTATTCACTTTATTAATTAATCCCCTATGGATGGACATTTAAGTTGTTTCCAACGTTTTGTGGAAAGCCAGCTCAGAGCTGCCTGAGGAAGGGGGGAGGGAGAGGAGGAAAGGAGGAAAGGAGGAAGGGAGAAGGGAGGGAAGAAGGAAGGATGACCCTTGAGCTTCTAAAGAGGGCTGAGGCGGGAGCCTGGGTCTGGGCGGTGCCTGAGGAGAGGCAGCTCTGGGCCTAAGGCTGGAGGTAAATGCCAGAAGCCTCAGGCCTGTATCAGTGGCTTTGCCAGATCAGAGGGTTCCAGAGCCTGAATTACTCTAGGGCTGTGGGTCCAGCCCCATCAGTCTAACAATAACCACACACTCAAACTGTGTGGAATGTGGAGCTGGAACCGAGAGATGGCAATGAGATGCACGCCCTAGGGGGCAGGGATCAGGCTGCTAAGGACACAAACCCTGCAGATACCTGCAGAAGCAGGCTGAGGAACATGGAGGCATTATAAATATATTCCAATTCCGTTCCGTCTCCTCCCAACTCCAGCCCCAAACCGGGCTATCAGAACTCCCGGCTCCAACCCTTGACCTTGCTCAGAGGAGCCCAACATCCTCCATGGAAGCATCACAGGAGATAAGCAGAATTAGATGGAAGTAGAATCTCTTGGGGTCTCCATCCTGTGTCATTTGGGGAGACCCTTAATAGGTAGGTAGTGTATTCCCACTTGAAAGCATTTTCAAGACAAGCCAGAGGCTAAGAGAAAATATTTACAGAATACATATCCAAAAATGCTTTTGTATCTAGAATATATAAAGAATTCTTCTTTTTTAATGTTTATTTATTTGAGAGAGAGACAGACAGACAGAGCACCAGCAGGGGAGGGGCAGAGAGAAAGAGAGACACAGAATCTGAAGCAGGCTCCAGGCTCTGAGCCGTCAGCACAGAGCCTGATACGGGGCTCGAACCCATGAACCATGAGATCATGACCTGAGCCGAAGTCGGACGCTCAACTAAGCCACCCAGGCACCTCAATATATAAAGAATTCTTAAAATTCAACATAAAACAAACAAAACATGGGCAAAAGATCTGAATGGATACCTCACCAAAGAAGATATGTGGGTAGGAAATAAGCATGTGAAAATATGTTCAACATCAGGGGCACCTAGGTGGCTCAGTTGGTTAAGTGACTAACTTCAGCTCAGATCATGATCTTACCATTTGTGAGTTTGAGCCCCACATCGGGGTCTCTGCTGTCAGTGCAAAGCCTGCTTCGGATTTTCTGTCTCCCTCTCTCTCTCTCTCCACATTCTCTCTCTCAAAAATAAACATTAAAAAAAAAGAGAGAGAAAGAAAATATGCTCAACACCATTCATTGGTGATGATTAGTTAAAAGTTTAAGAAAGCATTTTCAAGTCCATAATCCCACTTGATCATTTCATCAATTCTGTGAGATCAATAGTCATTATTATTATTATTATTATTCCCATTTCATAGTGGAAAAAATAATGGCTCATGGAGCTTAAGTGACTTGCCCGAGGACAGAACTGAGACTCAAAGCCATGGAACTCTTTCCACTTGGGAGGTTTCTGCGATCTAAGAATGTTCTAGAAGCAAGCACTTAGTATCTGATTGGATAAGGTCACACTTTTCATTTCAAGCAGGGAGAGAAGACCACGCCAGACCCACATACCCCCCACCTTCATGGATAGACAGGCTGACCTTGTAAGCCTAAGTAGGACTTAGAACAGGGCCTTCCCCTCTGGGTGCCTGGGAACGTATGGAGCAAGTGACTGTTGAATGTCCAATAGCACAGCCTCTCTCAGGCTGGAACACCTACCATGTGGACCTTCCACAGCTGGCTCTTCGCTTCATAGAAAGGGGACCTGTTCCGGGAGCAGTTGGTTCCCAGCCCAGGGCCTGGCACACACGGGAGGAAATCTGTAGCTGTGACTTCCTGGTCCTGGATCTGGACAAGGGTCTGAGTTTCTTCAACATACCTTGACTGACAACTCGGCTGCACCTGAGTTTCTGGGTCCTGGTCCTGGCACTGGGGGCAGCAGCGGGGGAGACCTCATAGGGCACTGAGGTTGGGGGTCCTCAGGCAGAAGGAACAGTGGGCACAGGATTGATCAGGTGCCATTCTTCCACCTTTATCTGCTGTATCTCCTCTGCCCTCCCCAGTCCGTCTCCCATTATAGCACTTAGTACAGTGTTTTCGCACCAGAGGCCAAGGGGCAACAATGCAGAGCCCTCGAAGGCAGAGAAAGTATCTAACTAATTGTCTATCGTTGCTAGGGTAGAGCAAAGAACTTAGCCCAGAGCTCACACAACTGGCAGAAGGAAGGAAGGCGGGGGAGAGGTTGACGCATAAGGGCCAATGGCCCTATTTCCTAAGCCAGCCCTTTGGGGGCAGGGCCCAGCTCTTTGTGTGTCTAAGTCCAAGGGTTTCTGGATGTAGATGCCAAGAATAATTCCTATCTCAACTGCCACCCGAACACAGTATTGTGCTTCGAGTCATTGTTCCCACCGTATGGTTCCAGCTTTCATTCATACAACAAATATTTATTGATCATCTCATAGATGCCAGGTACTGTACATCTATGAACTCACTTAATTCTTAGAACAAACCTCTCTAGTAAGTGCCACTATCATCCCCATTTTACAGACAAGAAAATGGAGGCTTGGAGAGGTCACAGAGCTAGTAAGGGGCACTCTCAGAAAATCTGGTTTTAGAGTCCTGTTTTTGACCAACATACTCTACTGCCTTCCAGGCCAAGTCTCTGCCCTCACCACACTTACATTCTATGAGGGAAAGAGCCCAGAAATCATCTAATGGATCCAAAATGCCCTCTTGAGAGTGATAAGTGCTAGAAAGAAAAATAAAGCCATGTCTCAGACGCTGACTCACTGTGTGTCTTTGGGCAAATTGCCTCACCTCTCTGAGCCTCTGTCTTTTTCATCTGCTAAAAGCAGGACCTTACTCATCTGCCCCACCCACCTGCCCAGGTCTTTGGAAAGATCCAAATGAGCTAATGGACACAGGAGCCCTTTGTCTTAATTGAATCGATAACAACCCATGACTCCAGGGAAATTTTTTCCCCTAGGGGATCTAAGTCAGCTTGCTTTCTATAGAAAGGCATAACCAAACTTCCCCCATATATCTTTATGAGCCAGATAATTCCAAGTCCAGTGTTATTCTTACTGTATTTCTAAAAGCAGAGAGCATCGCGTGTCCCCACCTACTCTTGGGAGGTACTAGTCACCTGACAGTTGCTTCGAGGGCGCTCCCCCAACCAAGCACTCTTACTGAAATGGAACTTTCTGGAACACCGACCACTAAAAAAGTCCCCAGTGAGAAGCTCAAACCATGAGAGACCAAGGGGCAGGTTCTAGATACCCTATGGTTGCTCCAGATCCGTTTGCCACCTTGCCTCATGTTGCAGGAGGCTGACCTCCCCCGGCTGCCTCCCCAATTCCCTGCTCTCTGGCTTCTGGTTGGGTGGGTCTGGTTGAGCAGTAGCCCGGCCTCTGAGGACCTCACTTTTCCCACAACCATATCTGGGGGGTGGTGGCTTTCTTGATGTCTCTCTACCCACTGTCAGTTCCCCTTAACCCTGGCCCACCTTAGCCAGTAGTCTCTCTATTAAACCCCAGGCTGAGTGTGCAGGGTGCTCTCTCCTGCTGGGGCCTAGACTGAACAGTAAGAGACTGTAGGAATAAGCTGGAAGCATCCCTGCTTTGGTTGGGGCATTCCAAGGATGTGCTCCAGGCCCCGGCTCCCCGCCACCAGCCCCCCGCCACCAGCACCCCGCCACCAGCCCCTCGCAGCCTCTCCTGGATAACTATCTTCAAAGGCCCCGGGGGAGGGTGGGACATGGGGAGGCCTCATCCCTTGCTCCACCCAAAGATGGTCCACTTACATATGTTGACAAACCAGACTTCTGTACAAAGATCTGCCAATTCAAAGTTCTGCCACTGGGCACCTGGGTAGCTTAGTCAGTTGAGCGTCAGACTCTTGGTGTCGGCTCAGGTCATGATCCCACAGCTTCGTGGGTTCCAGCCAGTGCAGAGCCTGCTTGGGATTCATTCTCTCTCTCTCTCTCTCTCTCTCTCTCTCTCTCTCCTCTCTCTGCCCCTCCCCCACTTGCACTGTCTCTGTCTCTTCAAATAAATAAACTTAAAAAACAAAGTTCTAAAGAAATTGAAAACAACAACTCTGTCAGGTGATCAGAATTTGGTTGGAATGGCACCTCAACAACATCAATAACAGCCATGCTTGGAGGTGTCTCAGCCAAACTCTTACCTTTGGGGAAACTGAGGCCCAGCATAGGAGAAGGGTGTCAAGTATTCGGGCAGAGCAGGTGCTAATAAAGTTTCCATGTCATAATTGCTTATTAATACAATTCTTCATTGATGGATTCTAGTTTTCAGAACACAATAACAACGCCACAGGAATCAGCTGATAAAAGGGAAGTGTCTGCAAAATGTTAAAATGTACTAAATTAAAGGTTATTTGATTACCGGGGCACTTGGGTGGCTCAGTCATTTGGGTGTCCTACTTCAGCTCAGGTCATGATCTCACAGTTCGTGGGTTCGGGCCCCACGTCGGGCTCTGTGCTGACAGCTCAGAGCCTCGAGCCCACTTCCAATTCTGTGTCTCCCTCTCTCTCTGCCCCTGCCCCCCTTTCTCTCTCTCAAAAATAAATAAACATTAAAAACATTGAAAAAAAAAGTTCTTTGATTACCACAGTAATGTAGCTTCTTCACAGGCCCAAACCCAGAGAAACAAAAAAGGAAATCAGTTCTGTGCTCAAGTAGGTTCCTTTTTCCTTTAAGAGTGAATTAAGGCATCTACAACCTAAATATAAAATCTAAAGCCATACAACTCTTAGAAGAAAACATAGGGGCAAATCTTCATAACCTTGAATTTGGCAGTAGCTTCTTAAATATGAGGCCAGAAGCACACTCAACAAAAGAAAAAAAATAGATAAATTGGACTTTGTTAAAATTAACTTTTGTACATCAAAGGGCATTGTCAAGACATTGATCAAGCCTACAGAATGGGAGAAAATATTTGCAAATCATATATTTGATAAAGATCTAGTATCTAAAAATATATAAAGAGCTCTTATGACTCAACAACAGATAAGACAAATAACCCAATTAAAAATGGGCAAATGACTTGAATAGACATTTTTCCAAAGATATGCAAATGACCAAAAAGCACATGAAAAGATGCTCAACATCATTGGTCATTAGGGAAAGGTAGATAAAAACCACAGTGAGATACCACTTCACACCCACTAGGATGACCATAATTAAAAACAAAACAAAACAAACAAACAACAACAACAAAAAAGGAAAGTAACAAGTGTTGGTGAGGATACAGAGAAGGTAAAATGATTCAGTCACTGTGGAAACAGGTGGTTCCTCAAAAAACTGAACACAGAATTACCAAACAATCCAGCAATTCTATTCCTAGGTAAATATGTATTTCATTTTTTTAATTAGTTTATTTCTGAGAGAGAGGGAGGGAGGAAGGGAGAGGAAAGGGCAGAGAGAGAGGGAGAGAATCCCAACCAGGCTCTGCACTCAGCGTAGAGTCCGAAAAGGGGCTCAATCTCATGAACCGCGAGATCACCACCTGCGCCGAAATCAAGAGTCAGACGCTTAACCTACTGAGCCACACGAGTGGCTCCTAGATAGATACATTTTTAAAAAACAGAAAACAGGCACTCAGACAAATAAATGTAACTATGTTCATAGCAGCACAATTCACAATAGCCAAAAGGTGAGAACAACCCAAATGTCCACCAATGGGTGAATGGATAAAGTATGGCAGATGCATACAATGGAATACTGTTCGGCCACAGAAAGGAGTCAAGTACTGATGTCTGCAACAAGGAGGGTGAACTTTGAAAACATGATGCTAAATGAAAGAAGCTAAGCCCAAGAGGTCACATGCCGCATGATTCCATTCACATGAAATAACCGAGAATAGGTGAAACCACAAAGACAGAAAACAGCCTGGTGGTTGCCAGGGTTGGGGAGAGGCTGTTTAAAGGCTCCCAGGTTTCCTTTGGGGCTGATGAAAATGTTTTGAAACTAGACAGAGGTGGCGGTTGCACAACATGGTGAATGTACTCAATGCCATTGAGTTACTCACTTAAAATGGTTACTTTTATGTTCTATTAATTTTTCTCAATTCAAAAAACAGTGACTGGGGGTGGAGAGAAGGGTGATGGCAGATGCCAGGAAGAAAGACCTCCAGACGCATGTTGCTTCCAGACTCAGAGACCATCTCTGACCTGGAGAAGGGTACAAAAGTCACTTAGAGTCCATTCTTCCCACTTTACAGGTGGGAAAGGCAAGCCCAGTGAGGGCAATGACCTGCTCAAGGTCACTAAGTGCATGAGAAGCCATGGAGGAACTGGGGACCACCAGGCTTTAGGACTCAAAGCTGGAGTCACATCATGATATCTCTGCTGGCCATGGTGGGCTGGAGGGGGCCCGTGGCCGTGAACAAATGAGTGAAGTCCAAGCTCACACCGGCCTTCCAGGCTAATCATCAACCAGTTGGTTATCTGGGCTCATCCATGCCAAAGGCTTCAGATGACTCAACCCGGGTCTTCCTCCTTGAGAGTCGACTCCCTCCATGAGCAGATTCCCAGCTTTAAGTGGAAAACACATTAGCCAGCTGTTCTATTTCTGCCCACCGCCCGCACCCCTGGGCTGAGGTCATCAGTTTCCCCACAAGGGCAATGGGAGGAAGGAGGATGTCCTAAAATTACAGCATTCACTGATCCCCCCTGAGGGACCCGGGAGCATCCAGTCAAACGCTGGAAGGTGAAGCCAGCTGAGCCACCAGAGCCCTGAGGGGGTTCTTTTCTTTTTTAAGGTTTTGCTGGCTCAGACCTGTTGGGCAGGTATAAAAGGGAACGGCCAGCCTCTGCTGGGCACCCAGTCTCTTCCAGTGCTGTCTCAGGTGGGTACCATGGGGGATGCGGGGGGAGATGGGAAAGGGGGAGGTGGGGGCTGCGGAGGGGCCACCTGAGGAAAGTGGGTGTAATGATGAGAGACTGGCAAAGGGGGATCAGGAGATGAGCATTTTTTGAGCACCGGTCTGCCCCAGGGGCTGCAGAGGGAGCACCTCATCCAGTGTTCCAGGGGACGTGAGGGTGAGGAGGCAGCTGCCGGGGGGCTTGTGCCACATTCCACAGCGAGACAGGAGCCATCGGGATTTGAAGCCGGATCAGTCCCATTCACTGTACCACCTGCCTTCCCTGCTCGGGGGTGGGGGAGGAAGAAGGTGCTGGGTTCATGTCGGGCTCAACCCCAGCCCTGTCCTTCTGTCCTTCCCACCCTCTGTAATGCATCTCTGCTCCCCCTCTCCCCTCCAGGACCCTTTCAGCCTCTGCATTCCTTGAGCTGAGTGTTTTCTCTGTGCTTCATGATTTTAAAAAATGGGTCTTAGGGGCATCAGGTTGGCTCAGTCAGAAGAGCATGCAACTCTTGATCTTGGGGTTGTGAGTTCGAGCCTCACATTGGGTGTAGAAATTACTTAAAAAATAAGAAAACCTAAAAAAATTTTTTTAATTAAAAAAAAAGACAGAAAAAGTGGGCTTAGTTATCAAGGATGCCTGGAAAGAGCTGTTGTCTGGGGGGACAGGAGTAGCTTGAATGTGCAGGGGGTGCCTGGGAGGTGAGCTCACAACTGAGCAAGAGGCTGGTGGCCACTGAGGGGGTGAGTGGTGTCCAAGACCTGTATAGTCCTTGGGGCAGTGTCTGGTTCCAGGGGTCTGTGCCCCGGGCCACCAGGCCAGGACAATAGCCACGATATCTCAGCTTGTGGTTCATGGCAAAACCATGAAGTGCACACATATGTGCACACTCACACACACACACACACACACACACACACACAGCCTCACTGGAATCAACAAAGGAGAATTTCTGGCCCTTCCTCCCACATTAGAGCAATTTTAAAAGGCACCCAGTCCTAGTCTTAAAAGTGGTTCTGTTTTAACAACAAGTCTAATGAATTTTAATCTGACTTTGCTGATACTTGCATTTTCTTTTCATGTGGATTTTGGTCTCATTTCCCTGGTGACTTCCATCTGTGTTAAACAGAAGCAGGAAAATGAGGCAGCAAAAAGACAAAGCAATTGAGCCATCGGGGACAACAAATAACAAATGGAAGTCTATGTGGCACAATCCTCTCTTCCAGAAAGGGGGTGGGGGAGGCCCAAGGCAGCCACTGAACTGCCCAAGGTGACTTGTGGCAGAGCCCAGGGGGACCCAAGTGTCTTGGGTGCTGGACAAACTGCTGGAAGATATCAGGGACACAGAGGACTCTCAGCCCAGTGCTCCCCTGGATGGGACTCAGGACGGGTTAGGCAGGCTCTCTCCCTAGGCTCAGGGATCTTCAGTGGGAAAACAATTCCATCCTGATTTTCACATCCTTTGACTGGAATGTATCATCCCCTCCCCTTTATAATCTCAGTCACCCACACCTGTGACTTTGTCGGCAATGGAAATCACTGCTATTTTCATATCGCGGTACAATTGATGCAGAGAGCTCGAAAGACTGTCAGTTTCCATTGTTGCTTCAGAAATACAGTGGTTGTCAGAGCCGCGGTCAGATCGTGTAATTTGATGCATTCGTGAAGGATTACGTGGATTGCCGTATCACGCGTTGTTTACTATTTTGCTAATTATATTCTCATACCGTTTGTTTCCTTGGTGACCCTATGCATTTTACTACTTGAATTTAAAAGTGTGTCCAGTGGGAACACAGACATCACCGTCTGGCACAGGAGGCCCACCCTGCTGGCCTCATTATTTCCTGTGAAAGGGACCCACTTTGGGCTTGGGGAACCCAGGCTGCAAGCAGAACTCTCTAAGCTGGGCCCACAGAGAGGTGAGACTAGGAGGAAGTATCTGGCTTCACCGCCACCTCTTGCCTATCCTGGGTCAGCCTCTTTTGGAAACACCAGGGCCCCAGACAAGAAAAGCTGGAGCTGCCTGGAGGATAGCTCTGTGCAGCAGGGGCCTGGGAGGCACGGTCCTGAGACCCTTCCATCTCCAACTGGTTTATTTAGAGCTGGAGGCCATACTCAGCCTGGAGAACAGTGTTGCCTGTCAGAACCACACCCCTTCCCAAACTTTCAAGAAGGTTCTTCCCCTTCAAGACAAATTGGGATGCCCTGACTTCTCTCTTTGCTACCAGAAGTCCCCAGTTCTCCTCCCTCCTGATGGTTTGGTGAAATTGTCTAGATTTGGAGACCAAGAGGCCCCCACTTGACCCTAGGCTGGCCTTGTCTTAAGAGAGGTAATCATTGAATCTGGGCAATTATTCTGAACCGAGTGTTTGCTTAGCATCTGGTGAAGCCTGTAGACTTCAGCTCACATTAGTGTTTTAAAATACATTTAGAAAAAAAAAAAAAAAAAACTACATAGGGTTACAAAGGAAACCCAATTGTATTAAAATACAGTTATCAAAATATTTAAAAGTCAATTTGTGATATGGTAATTAAAAGTACACTTCTGCATAAGTAGACTTAAATAGCAACTAACCGAGGGTCTAATAAAACCATAATCTCAAAGTTGAAATGAGGGTAAATACTATTTTGAGATGTCTGCAACCACGCTAAAATGAAAGGAGACTAGCTGTGCTTTCTGTTGGGGACAAACCCGACAGAAACTGTGTGACTGTGGTACTAATGTGGCTTGTGGCCTCTGCTCATACCTTAAGGGAAAGCGGAAACCAAGTAGTTATTGTTTTCCTGTCCCAATTTCATGGTTGAAATCCTTACTTTAAAAATTTTAAGGCTCTCATCTTCTCCATAAAATGAGCCTCCTGATCCCTACCTCACAGCCCCGGTGTGAGGGGCATATTAGAGAGGCAGATACAGAAGTGTTTTGTGGTTGGTGGGGGGTAAGCAACTCTGTGGAGTTATTACCTCATTTCTTACTCTCAATTATTAAGACTTAAGGGCACCAGGGCCCCTGGGTGGCTCAGTCGGTTAGGCGTCTGACTCTTGATTTTGGCTCATGTCACGATCTCGCAGTTTGTGAGATCAAGTGAGTGAGATCAAGATCGCACTCTCTTTCTCTCAAAATAAATAAACATTATAAAAAATTTTTGATATTTATTTATTTTTGAGAGAGATTGACAGAACGCAAGCAGGGGAGGGGTAGAGAGAATGGGAGACACAGAATCCCAAGCAGGCTCCAGGCTCTGAGCTGACAACACAGAGCCAGATGTGGGGCTTGAACTCATGAGCTATGAGATCATGACCTGAGCCGAAGTCAGACACTTAACTGACTGAGCCACCCAGGCACCCATTAAAATAAAAAAAATAAATAAAAATTTTAAAACCTAATGGCAGTAAGACACCCAAAGTGACATGAGAGAAGCAGCCCCATCTCTCAGGGCACTCATTCCAGCCTACACATGAGCCTTGGCAAAGTGTCCTTGCTTTTCCTACAGCACCCTGGGAAGTCCTGGTTCCCTCCCTCGGTTCCTTCCTGCTCCTCCCTTAGCCAAGCCGCGATGCCTGGTGGATACAAAGGTGAATGTGGGGACGATGTGGACCCGATGCCCTTCCTGGCACCTCCCGAAAAGGAGAGGATAGAAGCCATGAACAAGCCCTATGACATCAAGAGGTCCTGCTGGGTCAAAGACGAGAAGGAGGGCTTCGTCGCTGGGGAGATCCAGTCTGAACAGGGTGACCAGGTCACCGTGAAGACTGTCAACAACCAGGTGAGTGAGGAATAATCTCCAAGGATGAAACTTTGGGAGTGGCAGACACCCAGGTGCTGCCGTCCATGCTTCTGCTCAAGAGGCAGAGTAGAAAGAAGAGTAGATGCCTCTTGGGTCCTCTGTGCCGGGTACAAGTTCAGACTCAACTGCACCCAGACTGTGGCCCTGGGCAAGACACTTCCCCTCTCTGAGCTTTGATTCTCTCCCAATAGAGACTCCAACATGGTAGGGCACATGGAAGTACTTTGTATGTTGCAACAGTCCATTTGTGCACCAGATCGTCAAGGGAGTTACTTACCTTCAAAGTCCCAGACGGTTTTCAAGTGAAGGAGTGAGGGGAAGCCATCAGCAGGGGCACTATGTGCCCGTGATGGCTTGAGGAGTGTGGGACAGGCCCAGAACACCCTGGCTGACCCCGGGGGCTCTCCAACTGTGTGAGCATAGATGGTGGCTTCAGATCCCCTTGCTGCACGGTGGCAGTGTGCTGGAGCTGGTTTGTCCTAGCTTGTGAGGACACAATGCTAAAACTCCAGGGGCTTTGCAGCTGCATATTAAACATTTAGCAGCTTGATGTCAACCATGGCAGATGTATGTACACCATGGGAATTGACAAATGGTATAAATCAGGGATTTCTCCCCATTCCCACCCCCTGTATAGCTGGTTTACCAATACACCGCTCTCTCTGCTGTGTCTGACTGGGGAGAGAATGGAAAGTTTGGTTAATTAAACCCCTACCCCGCAGCAGACTCCCAGTGAGGCGCTGGACATTTTGTTTAATCCTTTCAAGAATCTTATGTAGTAGGATTTTAGGAGTTCCTATTTTGCAAAGGATCAAGGAAACCCTAGGTAAATTGCCCATAGTCACAAAGACAGCAAATGATGAACTCAGATTCAAGCCTAGCTGTATCTGGCTCGAACACCCGTATGCCCCCACATCACCACATCACCTCTCCATGGTGGGCTATGCAGCAGGAGCGTGAGGCGGTCTTTGGTCACGGTCGGGAATACATGAGACCAGAGACCTTGTGTGATCACAACTTGTGGCATCTGAGCCTCGTGCTTTGTTTTGCTTCCAGGGGAGTGCAGGAGGGAGATGAGGCCATCGCTGGGTTCAAGCGAGTTGGAACATGAAAGTCCAGCTCACTTCTCCAGAGAACCTACTTTTCAGCAGGGCAGAGCATTGCAGTGTTATAAGGAGAGTGTGGAGCCCCGGAGGCCCCGGTCTAGATACACGTTAAGGACAGCACGTAACTTCTGTGTGAATCCGCAGGTTTGGGACAGAAAGACTGACTCACCTGGCTTCTGAGATCAAGGCAAAGGCCTCTGTCCTGTGCTGGAGCTGAGAGAGAGGTTCTGCCTGAGGGCGAGGCCCAGAGATCTGGGAACTCCGGGGAAATGGACTCTGAATAGAACCCAGCTTGATTTACTAGGGGGCGTGGTGACCATTAGTGGGTAGATTTTCCAGAACTGTCAAGGTTTCAAATTATCTGCCTATTGGACTCATAAATTATTAAAAGTCCCAGAAAGCCCAGTATGTGTTCAAGCCTCTCACGTCAGGCTGTAGGCAGCTCAAAGATGTTTGTTTTCTGGATCACATGTCTTGAGCTTCGGTCCCAGAGGCTGGAACTTAAGAGCTGCTGCTAGTTTTCATTTACAGATTAAGAAATTGGGGCGCGGAGGGGGGACGGGATTTGCCTGCGATGCACAGGTGCTCCAGACTCCCAACCCTGTGTTATCCTCACCCTGACACATGTACTGCTCAGCACTCATTGTTGTCTTTTTTTTTTTTTTTTGGTCTTGTCTTGTTTGCTTGCTTGCTTTCAATTTTATCTTTCAAAGTGGCTTGGTGGATTGGTAGGAGCAGGGAAATGTCTTTTTCTTGTCTTTTTTTTTTTTTTTTTTTTTTTAATGAAAAAGTTCACTGCTGTTTAGAAACCACCACCAATTCTCAAGGCAGAGATCCAAGAATCACACCTCTGCAAAGTGTCCCCGGGATCAAAGAGCAAGTTCTGATCAGCTACCAGAATGGACTTGGTGGGAAGAGAAGCAGAGCCCAGAGGTGCTCTGAATTTAGGGATGGAACTTGATAGCTCATAAGGTATTTTAGACGCTCCCACTTATGTTAATATAATTCTCACAGCAACCAGCTGAGGAAG
This sequence comes from Leopardus geoffroyi, assembly GCF_018350155.1. Classification (NCBI taxonomy): domain Eukaryota; kingdom Metazoa; phylum Chordata; class Mammalia; order Carnivora; family Felidae; genus Leopardus; species Leopardus geoffroyi. The sequence goes on from NC_059340.1 coordinate 6,274,462, forward strand.
CTTCTGTCATCCCTATTTCATAGGGGAGGCAGTTAGGGCTCATATGGCCTTGGAGGTCCCTCCTCAGCCCAAGCTGCCCAGTGATGGCTGGACCAGGAGTTGGGCACAATGGTCACCTGACTCTAGCTCCTTCCAGGATACCAGAGAGTATGGGGTACGTTGTGCCAGAAGCCCATATGGCTGTTGACAGTACTATTTCCTAATTCCTGCTGCGTCTTGACACTCCCCTCACCCAGACTGTCACTGTGAAGAAGGATGATGTCCAGCAGATGAACCCGCCCAAATTCTACCAAGCCAACGACATGGCGGACATGACTTTCTTGAATGAGGCCAGCGTCCTGAACAACCTGCGCCAACGCTACACCAACATGAGGATCTATGTGAGTGTCTGGGGCTGAGGTTGGGGATGAGGGGTGACTGTGGATCTTCTGCCCCTCTCCTGATGGGAAGGGCACAGCTGCTCCTCTACCTTCCCAGCAATCAACACACAGTATGGCTCAGACAAGGGCACAGGGACCATGCTTTTGACACGTTAGAACTTCCACTCCAAGCCTTCGATGTCTCCGTGACGGTGCCATCTCATGGGCAGCTTAAATACCTCTTAAGGAAGACTTCCCAGAAGTCTTCCTCCCCACCGCACCCCTGCAAACTCTCCAATCAAAACATCATTTACCCCCCTGATGACTTCACACAGCCTTGTTAGATGTCACCCTTTGTCCGTCCGTCCATCCATCCATCCACCTGCTGTCTGCCTTACCCCCACCCTGAGATAGGGCTGGCGGGAAAGAGTGACTCAGCACCAGGAGTTCCAGGGTAACACGCTGTGTGTCATACTCTCAACTCCTTAAGTGAGTTCTCTCTATCTCATCTTTGTTTCTCTTTCTCGGGATCACTTTCTATGTAATAAGATATCTTTTAAAACTCATTATGTGGGGCGCCTGGGTGGCGCAGTCGGTTAAGCGTCCAACTTCAGCCAGGTCACGATCTCGCGGTCCGTGAGTTCGAGCCCCGCGTCAGGCTCTGGGCTGATGGCTCAGAGCCTGGAGCCTGTTTCCGATTCTGTGTCTCTCTCTCTCTCTGCCCCTCCCCCGTTCATACTCTGTCTCTCTCTGTCCCAAAAATAAAAATAAACGTTGAAAAAAAAATTAAAAAAAAAAAACTCATTATGTATATCACAGCTATGCTAAGAAGAAGCTGGGGCAGGGTGGGTGTTTATTCCCATCTAGGCCAAAGTGGAAGATTTCACTTCAACTGAAAAGAGGCATGGGGGCGGTGGGCAGGAGTATCAGGTTGATGTGAGTGTCCAGCAAGGAGAAGGATAGTTTGGGACTCATGGATGGGGACCCACAGATTTGGCCTCACTTATTCTCCCCTCAGACAATTTCTTCTACTACCTCATTGGTTTTTCTGATTTTTTTTTTCTTTTCAATGGGTTGATTTCCTTATAAAATTGTCTTATAATGAAAAGAGAAGCCAGCATCTCTTCTTAAGAGTGGATCGAACCCCGCTGTCCGCCAGGAGGGGTCGTGTCCACACAGGGAGCACTTCGCAGCTGTTAAAACACCACAGAGGTCTCTCCGTGAACACTCGCGCAAAATCTCCCAGATGTATTAAATGGAAAAAGCAAGATATAGAACAGTATTATAGAGAGCTATCTTTTGTTTTAAAAACAAGAAGGGGGCAATAAGAATGTATCCCTGGGTTTGTATGTATATGCAACAGAAACCACAGAAGGCAGGTATTAGAAATTAACACCGTGTTTACCTGTGTGTGGGAGGAGGAGGGGGGCAATGTGTGTTGGTGGGGGTGGGGGCGGGCTTTCTGCTGCCTATTTGTCCATACGAATTACTGTGTTATCTATCCAAATAATTAAACCAAAATAAAATGAGACACATATATATGAAAGAGAAAGATGGCTTTGCTTACTGAATAGACGCTCAGACATAGATTTTGCATCCAGAGGGGACACCATTCTATCCCTCTAGGCTGGCAGTGACCTCCAGCCAGGCTGCTCCAGGGCAGGCTAGGGCCCGGAAGGAAGAGGACACCAGGAGGAAAGGCCAGCTAACTGTCTCCCTTCCCTCCCACCAGACCTACTCAGGCTTGTTCTGTGTGACAGTCAACCCCTACAAGTGGCTGCCCATCTACGGGGCCCGCGTGGCCAACATGTACAAAGGCAAAAAGCGCACAGAGATGCCACCCCACCTCTTCTCCATCTCTGACAATGCCTACCATGACATGCTCATGAGTGAGTGGGCTGGGGGCTGCTGGGGCTCTTGGGGTGGGCAACAAAAGTTCTTTTGCCACTGGCTCCAAATGCATGAGAACCATGGGCTACCCAATCCCAACCTGGACCCCATGCCACCTGCTGAAGTTCTTTGCTAACGTGTTGAGCAGCAGCACGTGATGCTAACACTGGGTACCAGGGCTCAGTGAGGGTGCTTGCCAAGTACTGGCCCCACCTCACACCCCATCTCATTTAAGCTTCACAAAACACACAGATGCCAGGTTAAGCGACTTGCCCAGAGTTCAAGCCAACACTTAACCATTCCCTGTAGGACTCTGGCATGTGGCACAGCGGCTGGTGAAGCAATTTCTGTTATGTTGCTAATGACTTGGTAGCTATCTGTACGGGATGGGGCTGGTGGAAAGAGTGGCCGGTAAATTCTTGGCCCTTCTACAAACATGCATGCTAGAGAAGGGGACTCCACAGGATCTGGGGGCTTTGGCCTCTGCTGGTCACTGCAGCCCACCTCCAAGCTGGGTGGGATGCAGGGAGATGCAGACTGTTCGGCCAGGGCCATGTCAAATGTCTAGTTCCTGAGTGATTCCTAATTACATCTTCCTGTCGCCGTTTTCTTCCCTGCAGATCGTGAAAATCAGTCTATGCTAATCACGTAAGCGTCCCTTCTGTCTCTCGGTCTATATACATATAATTAGGTCTGTGTCTTCCACATGTAATTAAGCCTTCTTAGAATTAATTGGTGGGACTTGGTATGGAAATCTGCAGGCTGTGAATGGGCTTAGCAGGACCTTAAGGCTGCCCTTGTGAAACTGAGTTTGGGGGGCGGGGGGGGTCTGTGTCCCCACTCCCCCACCTGTGTGTCCCGGCTGAGGGATGAATCATGGCAACACTCAGGCTGCACCGATTATTGCTTTGCTTCTCTGCAGCCAAGCCCCTCCTTGCACTTCACTCTGCTCCTATTATCCATTTGCAGTGGAGAATCCGGTGCTGGCAAGACTGAGAACACGAAGAAGGTCATCCAGTACTTTGCCAATGTCGGAGGAACTGGCAAACAGTCCTCGGATGGAAAGGTAGGGCTGATGGGCGGACTCAGAGTCTGTCACCCCGGCCCACCCTGTCTTCAGGCACACACAGGGGGGCACACACGGGGGGCACACACAGGGGAGCACACACAGGGGGGCACACACGGAAAGCACACACAAGGGGGCACACATAGGAGGCACACACAGGAGGACACACACAGGGGGACACACACAGGAGAGCACACATGCAGAGCCCATATGACCCTCATAGGTGTCCTGGGGTTTGGGCCATTTTACAGAGGAGGAGGCATCTTGGAGAGAAGGGTAGGAAGGACCACACTGGGAGGAGGAGGCCGCAGACCTGGGCCTCCCCCTACAGGATGTATTCTGCTGCCCGCCCCCCCCCCATGTCTGTCCCCAGAGGGGTAGGTGGCAGAGCCATTTGTGCCTGGCAGGGGAGGATGGGGGACATCAGCTCCTCATCAGCTGCTTCCACAGGCCCCCATGGCCCCGGGGCCCAAGGAGCAATAGCCAGGCCAGGGGCAGCTACAAAAGCCAACAAAGGAAAGGCTCATGAGGAAGACCAGGGATGCCCAGGGAAGGGTTTTCAGGCTCACTCTGGAGTCTCTCCAGCACCAGCTAAGAATCAGGGCCTGTCATCTGACAGGTGGCCGTCCGGTGTCAGGGCCATAGGGGGATGGTCATCAGGGGGTGGCCCTCTTCACAGGTCCCTTCCTGCCCTGATTTCCAGGCCTCCCCAAGGCCATTCCCCTCCTGGTTCCCAGCTCACAAGCCATAGTCATTTGAAAGCCCTGAATCCCCAGGCAGCACCCAACTTTGTGTGTGTCTCTCTCTCTGGGCCAGGGGTCCCTGGAGGATCAAATCATCCAGGCAAACCCCGTACTGGAGGCTTTTGGGAATGCCAAGACCATCAGAAACAACAACTCTTCTCGCTTTGTAAGTGTGAACGACAACAGTGGCCCCTGGGGGTGGTGGGACAGGTGCCATCACCCTATTCCAGGTAAGCAAATTAGGGCTGATTTAAACATGCAAATGGAATGAGGCAAGTCACAGCATCTCCTTCCCAGAGAGTTTTAAGGCCTTATCTGTCAAGGTCTACATCACACATAGCCCACATCAGTATTGAAATCAAAGAGCTTGAATGCAGAGACTTGGTAACAGGGTGATGAGGGGCTGCGAAGTCAGACGGGGGAGCCAGAGATTCACAGCGGCTGGAAGCTGTGGACAGCTCTCCCCATCCCCCCAGCTGCAGACAACTCTGCCCATCCCCCTGCCGGAGGGATGCAGGAAAGGTGCCGTCCATCCGAAGGGCCCTGGTGGATTCTGGAACCAGCTCAGCTCTCTTGTGGGACGTCTACCGGGGCACTATGTGAGGGGCTTCCTTCCTGGTTCCCAGTCTCCTGCTGGGGGGCCACTCATTACCAGGGTGCTGGCAGGGAGCCTAGGTAAACAGGGCTGGGTAGGGAGGAAGTGGAGGCAGGTGAGGAATAGAGGTGAGCAGATGGGCCAGGAGCAGCAGAGGCGGAGACACAGAGAAGCCTCTTTCCAGGAGAATTTATTGGTGGTTCTGCCAAAGGGCAGGGAGAGGAATGTGGTGTCTCAATAAAGAGACTCAGTAGCGTGCCCCCCACGCCCGCTGGTCAAATTCTCACCATGCCTGCCTCTAAGCTGACTTTCCAGTGATCCCAGTCCCTCCTGCTGGTGCTCCTCTCCCCACAAATACCCTGTGGGGTTACCCCACAGACCTTAAATTTAGCTCCAAGCCCCATCTAACTCCTCTGCACGGGAAATCCGCGGCTCCACGTACAGCCATGTCTGGCCCAGTTACATTCCAAACAGCGCCCTTGGAACTTAGGGGGGCTGCCAGTGGGGGACTGTGGCCAAACCCGGCCCACGTGTTAGTCTAGCACCACACGCGTCCTCCCTCACGGCCCTTTCCTCCGTGCTCAGGGCAAGTTCATCCGAATCCACTTCGGAACTACAGGCAAACTGGCTGGAGCGGACATCGAGAGCTGTGAGTCAGGCCCCTTTGGAGGGTTCTTCCGGGTGGGACCAGCTACATAGCATGTGGGGCCCGGGGTAAAATGAAAATGAGAAGCTCCTTTTTTTAAAAAAATTTTTTTTTCAACGTTCATTTATTTTTGGGACAGAGAGAGACACAGCATGAACGGGGGAGGGTCAGAGAGAGAGGGAGACACAGAATCAGAAACAGGCTCCAGGCTCTGAGCCATCAGCCCAGAGCCCGACGCGGGGCTCGAACTCACGGACCGCGAGATCGTGACCTGGCTGAAGTCGGACGCTTAACCGACTATGCCACCCAGGCGCCCCGAGAATCTCCTTTTTAAAAAAAAAAAAGTATTTAAGAATTTGGGGTGCCTGGGTGGCTCAGTCGATTAAGCGTCAGACTTCGGCTCGGGTCATGATCTCACGGTTTATGAGTTCGAGCCCGCATCGAGCCCACTTTGGATCCTCTGTCCCCCTCTATCTCTGCCCCCCCCCCCCCGCAACTAGTTCTCTCTCTCTCACAATAAATACACTTAAAAAAAAGTTTTTAAGAATTTCAAAACAGCAACAGAGGAACATGAAACCGGGGCAGGGCCCTTCTGAAGGCAGCCTGCTGTCTCATGCCCAGGGGGCTGGCCCTTCTCCCCCCGGGGGTCCCCTCCGTGGGCAGTGAGGCCCCCAGAAGCTGTGTCTGGGGTGGAGAAAATGGCCCCTGAGCTGGCTATCGCATGGGACTGTACGGAGAGGGGAGCCCTTCTGCGATGGCAGCCTGCACCCCAGACGGCATGGGTCTGTGTTCATTTCCTGTACTTACTCCTCTCCAGATCTCTTAGAGAAATCTCGTGTCATCTCCCAGCAAGCAGCTGAGAGGGGCTACCACATCTTCTACCAGATTCTCTCTAACAAGAAGCCTGAACTTATTGGTAAAGATCGTGATGTCTGTCCACCTGCCCCTTAACTTGCTTTTCCTCTTGTTTCAGTAACAAACAGACTCCCGAACGCAGAGGGTCTGGTGCCATCCCTTGTGGTTCTGCATGAATTTCTTACAGTTGTGTGCATAGGCTACAGGGAACTTGCCTGAGGTTCTCCTCACGTCTCCTCTTCACAACAGCCTCATGAGATTTAGCACCGCTGTTGGCCCATACCGCAGACGGGGCTTTGGAATGCCTGCAACACAGACCTGAGATATGGGGCTTGCACCTGCTGCCTCTGGGCCCAGAGCTAGACAGCAGCAGAGACGTCAGCCCAGGACCGTTGCACATGCAATAACAAGAGGCTCCCCTCTAGGTGGACAGAGCCCACAGAGTGCATAGTCTGATGAGCAGAGTATACTCACTCACTCACCTAGATGCTCTTGTGCAGTCACCAACCTGCTCAACTGTTCATGGCAGACCTGCTCAGGCTATAAAGTCAGGGGAGAGATGAAGACTCACTCTTCCACACACACACACACACACACCTTCTAACCCCACCAAAGACTAGGGACCTCTCCCCACTCACAAGTGGGCTTTATTTGTGTTGGACACACTGTCCCTTTTAATTAACGGACGGCATGTTGAAATTGGAAGACTTCACATAAAACAAAACAAAACAAAACAAATCACCACCCTTGGATTTGAGGCCACTGGCTTGTTGATAAACTCACAAGCGTGGGTAGTGTGCTCCATGAGGGGCAAGTCTTTCACTGACAACACTAGAGTCTCTGAACCAATGGGTGGAATTTGATAGTAATCCCTGCTGTAAGTAAAACAAGACAAAACAAAAAAACATCACCGACTTCTTGTTTCTCTGAAGTTATAGAAGATCCAGCAGCCATGGCCCTGCCCTCCCACACGGCTCCAATCAAGGCAGTCGGATGGTGGTGGCCCCTTCAGATGGGGCTCAAGCTCTCCTGGTTGCCACACTCCCCACCAAGCCCTACTGCATCCCTGACCCTCGAGCAGGGTGACCGCCCACATTTATCTTCCTTCTTGGGCTCTGGTTTTTCTCAACAGTAGAGATGAAGGAAAATGAAAGTATTTCTTGCACCAACGTCTCCTCCAAAAGCAGAAAAACAAAGACAGATCAAGAGGGGCACACATTTGAGGAAAAATCGAAGTGTGTATCTTTCTTTGTAAAAGCACAATCTTCACGCTTCTTACGTGCGAGTGATTGTTATTGCCTGCTGCAATCATTGTGTTACCTTCTGCCTTAGAATGTAAATGGCTTTTTCTAGGGGAGAGGAAGGGGAAAATAAATAGGAATTCATTTATTCCCCAAATATCTACAGGGCGCCCAGGAGGTGCCAGGTACTGGGCCAAGTGATGGAGGACACAACCAAATTCCTGAGACCCTCCTGCTGTCCTAAAACTCCTCATGTGCCCTTTTCAAATCTCTCCATGACTCTGGGTGATCCCCGAGGGTAGGGATCATATCTTATTCAGCTCTGTAGCCCCATGATGCCCCCTGCATCATGCCGGGCACATGAGAGGCATTTAGGGGATACGGCTTAGAAAGGAAAGAGAAGAAAACCGCAGGTCATCAAGCTGCTAATCTGCTTTCCTGCTCTTGGCAGAGACTTTGCTGCTGGTCCCCAACCCTAAGGAGTACCACTGGGTGAGCCAGGGCGTCACAGTGGTGGAGAACATGGACGACGGGGAAGAGCTGCAGATCACAGACGTGAGTGGGTGGGCGTGGCCGGCACACCACAGGGACAGCCAAGACAGAAACTGTGGGGCCCTGCATGCGCTGCCACCGGAATTGGGGTGGGGCCACCCAGAGCAGCCAGGCAGCGGCCCAGATTCTCCCCCCGGGGGTCTCCCGGGCTGCAGCTGGCTCTTCTCTCCGGCCCGTCACAGCAAGCAGAATTGAACTAGGATTCCACGGAACCTAAGGGGCCATCTGCTTCACGTCCTGGCTAGAAGTGACCCTCCAGTCTCTTAAGTTCCCACCACTCTCTCTCTCTCTCTCCTCTTCTCACTCCAAGCACCTGTAACTTCTGTTAGGGTATTTGTGTCCACTCTCCTCTTTGATGGTAGAATTGATTTGTGATGCATCTTGGCCTTTCCCTCTCCCAGGACCTAGCATGAAGCCTGAACAGTAATAATGATGGTAATAATAATGCCACCTCCAATGTGTTATTGTGTATCTAATTCTCACTGTGTGTGAAGTAATGGCCTAAACATTTACACATCATTTCAGTTTATCCTTATGACCACCTACTATCCCCATTTTGCAGATGAGTAAACAGAGGCCGGGGAGGTTAGATAAACACAAATGACTATAGTGCAGAGCATTTGGTCTGGGCCCCTGGGAGGAAAACAGACCTGTCTCTGGCCAGGGTGTGTCTGACCTCCAGAGCCCACACCGTATCGCAGTGGCCCATCAGGGCCAGCCCACAACTGCAGTGCCGTGGCCTCTGTTCTGTGGAACGAGAAGCCAGGAGCTTCTTGCCTTTCTCTTCCCTGTGGACTTACAGGTTGCCTTTGACGTGCTGGGCTTCAGCGCTGACGAGAAGATTGGCATTTATAAGCTGACCGGGGGCATCATGCATTTTGGCAACATGAAGTTCAAGCAGAAGCCCAGAGAGGAGCAGGCTGAAGTGGACACCACGGAGGGTGGGTGTTTGGCTGTTCAGGGAGGAGGCAGCACCAGTGGCGGGGGCTCACAGATCTCTGAGGCTTTGTGAACATTTCAGAGACATGCTATAAACCAAGAATGTTCCTTGGATGTCCAGACATCAATAATAATCAGAGAGACAGGACAGAGAGTCAGAGCCATAGTTTCGGTTTCTTTACTCTGCTTTGCCACTTGACCTTGAGCGAGTGTGGAAACCATCTCAGACCTCTGTTTTCTCATTGGCAACACGGGGCCTCTGCCACCCTGCCCTCACCCCCTTCCCTGAACACAATAGATGGCGCCAGGCTTCTCCGGGGCAGGGCATCATCTTTCTTTCACTCGCCTGCTTTTTCTGTCCCTACTCAGTGGCTGACAAAGTTGCCCATCTCATGGGTCTCAATTCCGGGGAGCTCCAGAAGGGCATCACCAGGCCCCGGGTCAAAGTAGGCAATGAGTTTGTGCAGAAGGGCCAGAATATGGAACAGTGCCACAACTCCATCGGGGCTCTGGGCAAGGCCGTCTATGACAAGATGTTCAAGTGGCTGGTGGTCAGGATCAACAAGACCTTGGACACCAAGATGCAGAGGCAATTCTTCATCGGCGTGCTGGACATCGCTGGCTTCGAGATCTTTGAGGTGTGCCTGCCCTGGCATTCTGTTTCTGCTTTGGGGTGGCCATTTTTCTTCCAGAAGCTACTTCTCACCGTGGTTCTCTGGTTTCTCATCTCGGACCTGGGGCGGGCCAATCTCAGTTATTTGCTCTTTATTTATTTATTTAGAGGGGGAGGGAGGGAGAGAGCGAGTGAGCAAGCTGATGTACCAGCACAACACTGGTGACCTCTCACCTTTTTCCTACACAAGAGAGACTCGGGTCTCATCCCAGGCTAGTGCAGTGGGTCAGGAATATTTTAGCTTTGTAACTGAAGGCCACGTGATTAGGAGTCGGTCGATCTGGTTCTGGACTCAGGTTGGCCATCAACTAGCTATGTGGCCTTAGGAAAGTAGCTATCCCTCTCTGAGCCTCAGTTTTCTCAAGTCTAAAATGAACCAACGGGGAGAGATGATCTATAAAGTCCATTTCACTCCACTATCCTATTATTTTAAGAATTTCTACTGGCCACAGATGGATTTAAAAAAAAAAAAAAAAAAAGCTTACCCCAATTTCTTTCAGGCTCTAAAAGGCTAATTTGGCTGCCGTTTCCAAGAGAGTCATTTAATTTCGTAGGTAGAAGGAGGCTTAGAGTTTCTGGACTGTGCTCCCTGGTATCCTGGGGAGCCCCTGAGAGCCAGCAGGGGAGGGACGAGAGGAAGGGAGGATGACATGTGCCAACAGCGAAGTGTGTGCTATAGACAAACAGGGTTCGAATCCCATCTTGGGCCACTTCCAAGCTGTGTGCCTCTGTTTCTCCACGTATTAATGGGGACACTAATCATTCTTGCCTCGTCAGGTTTTGAGCAGAGGCATCTCAGTGCAGGGTCTAGCACGTGTGTGTGCTCTGTGACTACAATGGCACCTCTGCTTTAGCCTGGGGTTTCATCAAGAGAAAGCACTCTCTGGTTTTTTGTTAAAGGCTTGTAAACCCCTCAAGCCCTTTCATCCTACAGATGAGGATTAAAAAAACTACACACAGAGAGAGAACTGTCCAAAGGCACACAGCGGGGCAGAATCCATAAAGCCTCTCAAATGATTTCTATCCTGGAAAAAAAAAAAAATGATTCTTTCCGCAATGATTTTCTTTTTCTTTCTTTTTTAAGTTTATTTATTTTGACAGGGAGAGAGAGCCCAAGCAGGGGAGGGACAGAGAGAGGGAGAGAGAATCTCAAACAGGCTCCGCACTGTCAATGCACAGCCTGATGTGGGGCTCAAACTCACGAACTGTGAGATCATGACCTGAGCTCAGATCAAGAGTAGGACGCTTAACCAACCGCACCACCCAGGCACCCCTCCATAATGATTTTCATTAACTACAGGAGACGGCATCCGAGGTTTGGGCGCCCCCTGTCCTCCCCTTCCCTCCTACTTCCCTCTGCCCCCTTCTGCCCCCACCCTCCTCTGCAGGTGCTAAGCTGCTCTGTGGCTTTGCAGGGGATGGTCACCGAGAAGGGCTTCTTGCAGGGCTGATGCAGCACCGCCCAGGGTCGGCATTCAGGCATCTGGGCAGCGCCTGATGCTAGTTGGCCCTCGGCAAATTTGAGCTCTGCTTGTCACTTGTCCCTCAGTCCCGGCCCCCGGGAGGCTCTGTCTGGGTCCCGGCTGACACTCTGCTCTCTGCCCTCCCTCCTCAGTTCAACAGCTTCGAGCAGCTGTGCATCAACTTCACCAACGAGAAGCTGCAACAGTTCTTCAACCACCACATGTTCGTGCTGGAGCAGGAGGAGTACAAGAGGGAGGGCATCGAGTGGGTCTTCATCGACTTTGGCCTTGACCTGCAGGCCTGCATTGATCTCCTGGAAAAGGTAACTGCTGCTCAGAGGAGGGGCTTCGAGAGAGAGGCCAGGACCCTGATCAGGGCTTGCCCCTCAGAAGGGGGCTTCACGGGGACCCGCAGGGAAGTGACACCAGCAACACCACTAATGACCTTGGTTGGTCTGACCTCTAGCTTCCTCTCTGCAAAATGGGTACAACAACAGTGATTGCAATGGTCACCATTAGTTGGGCTGTTGTATGCCTCAACTCATTGGATCATCACAAGCTACCATATATATGGCAGGGTGTGTGTGTGTGTGTGTGTGTGTGTGTGTGTGTGTGTGACACAATACAACCATTTCACAGATGGGAACATTAAGGCACAGAGAAGGGAAGAAACTTGTCCAAGATTATACACCCTGTGAATGGCACAGTCAGGTTCTAACCCAGACAACCTAATCGCCACCCCTGTAGTCACACCATCAGGAATGTTCTAGCACATGGCCTAGTTCAAGAATATATACTGTTCAAGCAAATGCAGAAAAGGGACAGGAAAAGGACATTGACAGGACAGATGACAAAATGTGAACAGTCTGTTCATCGTATTGTATCAATGTTAATTTTCTGGTTTTCATTGTCGTTACCAAGCTTGCATTAACATTTGGAGAAGCTGAATGAAGGACGTGTAGGAATGCTCTGCACTCTTTTGCAAGTTTAAAATTATTAAAAAGTAAAAATTCAAGAGATAGGAGAAAGAATATATGTTGTCTCTGAGACTCAGCCTAGGGGTGAGAAAGCAGGCTGGGGTCCCCGATGTGAGCCCAGCCTCAACCTCCCAGGAAAAGAGTCTCCCCAAACAGGCTGCACACACAATCCACCTGTCCTCTAACACCGACAAATACCCCCCTGTCCGGCTGTCACAGAGCCTGAAATGTCCCTCATGTTTGAGCTTTGGGGTTAAGCACTGCCCTCTTCCAGAAATTTTTAGAAATCCAGACCCTCCATAGATATTAAGTCACTGACAGTTTTATGAGCTCCCACGTGAGCTCTCCTCTTCTGTGAGAAGAACCATATGTGGTTCTTGGTAGCCAGGAACGTCACGGAGGGCAGGAGCGGATAACAGAGAATTAAATGCAGAGAGGACGGGTGTCACTGATTTCACCATTTCCCTGAGGACCAAGGCTGCCTGGCACCACTGTTTGGGAGGGATTAGCATTTGGGGAGCTAAGTAGCCCTTTCAGACTTCCATCTCCCCTTCTGTTAGACTCAATGAATTCTAGTCTCTTTCAAGTGTAAGTGGCCTTGGCATTCGAAGACCAGACCTTGGAGCAGCTTCACCGTTCCTGGGGGTCTATGCCCAGAGTTCTGCTTCCTGGCTGGCCACACGGGTGTCTGGGGTGCCCCTCCCACCACCCCCAGGCCAACACCTGAGTGGCCCCGTTGGGGTCCTATGGCCTCCTCTAACAACATCCACTGCTCTTCCTTCTAGCCCATGGGCATCTTCTCCATCTTGGAGGAACAGTGTGTCTTCCCCAAGGCCACCGATGCCACCTTCAAGGCGGCCCTGTATGACAACCACCTGGGAAAGTCCAGCAACTTCCTCAAGCCCAAGGGGGGCAAAGGCAAGGGGCCCGAGGCCCACTTCGAGCTCGTCCACTATGCAGGCACGGTGAGTACCCTGTTGGTGTCTCCTGCGGCCATCTATCTTCTTGCTGCAGGCGGCTCTGGCTATTGTAGGTCCTTCCTGCCGTGACCTTGCTGAGGCTTCCTGCCTCCAGCTGGTGCAGCGGCCATAGAACAGGGTGATCAGCTCAGTGAAATGACCCCTGACTCATACTTCCTCATCACTTCTCCCTCTGAGAAATCCAAAGCAATCCAGCCAAGGATGCCTGCCAGGGAGCCGCCAGCAGTTCACCTGCCAGGGCCACACCATGGTTTGTGGCCCTTGGTCTGACAGCTGCACTTAGATCTTGGACAGAATTTACAACACGTGCAAAAAAGGGAAAAAAGTCCACGAGCCTATCAATTATCCCCCAATGGATTAACTTATCCTTCTGACGGCTCATGGCCACCAAAGCAACAAAACGACATCTCTGGAGTGGCTTTTTCACTCATGACAAACTTAGTCCTTGGGGAAGAGGGAATTAGCTTCTTATTTGAATAACTGATAGGGGAGACCACGTTTGTTCAGCCAGCTCTTGAGAATGTGTTTTATTTCCCTGCGATTTGCGGTATTACTGTAAACGCCTGTGCTCCCTGTTACCACTGGAGTTTGTTGAGCTTCTGTGGGTTTAACTGCAGGGAAACAGCAGCCTTAGCACAGAGTTGTCAGGAAAGTTGCTCTTGGATTGGGTATCGGGGCCAGGATTTTATGACCTCATCAAACATAACAATGCCAATTACTTGCAAAATGAATTATGCCAACAAGTAGAGTAAACAGCAGCTTTGGAGGCCGACTGCAGTGCTCCGCCTCACCTCCCACGATGAAATGAGAGGGCTCTGTATTGATAGCAATGGAATATTCAAAGTCTAATGGGACCTATGCACCTCCAAGAAGGCTCTAAAGTAAGGCCCGCAGGTGATGAATGTCTTTATGCTCTACAGGGGAAGGAAAGCCCAAAGGTTTCTGCTTCTTATCTGTTTTCCTCGGTTCCCTACGCTCAGTGGAAGAATTTGAAATGCGCCTTCTTCTTTGCCTCCCCAGCTAGGGCCACGTAGCAAAACAGGAAATAGAAATTAATGGATGTCCAATTAACTAAACACATGGATCCCAGGTGTGGCTGGATGGAGCCCCCCTTCCACCAGGCAATGGCCAAGGGATGTGTGCCCTTGAGCAAGGGGAGACTAGACCCCCTTGTAGGGAGCTCTTCATGTAGCTCAGGACTTCCCTGGTCGAGGCCAGTCAGTCAGAGCAAGGGCTGAGCCCGGAAGAAGATCAACCCACCTGGGTAGAAAAAGAGCCAGGAGGTCAGGGAGGCTCAGAGTAGCCAGCCGAACCAGACTTGCAAGAGGAGGTCACACCCCGACAGAAAGTAGCTGGGGAGTCCTGTTTTGTGGGGAAAGCTCAGAGACAGGGTGACCTAAACAGGCAAACTGCAAATGCCCAAGAAAGCAGATAATGGGGACTCCACCTCTTACTGTGGTTCAGGGACATCCCAGGACTCCAGGAAAGTCATCAGGTCAAGAGCTGAAGCCCCAGGAGATGGGGTTGGAGGTTGATCTTGGGAACCCAGAGCAGGCAGAACCTGTAGGCAGAGGTTCTGGCCGTGGGACCCAAAAGGTGGAGACTAGACCTGGAAGGTAACCACTGGCGCTTGTCCCCTCCAGGTGGGTTACAACATCACAGGATGGCTGGAGAAGAACAAAGACCCCCTGAATGAAACAGTGGTGGGCTTGTTCCAGAAATCATCCTTGGTGCTACTGGCCCTTCTCTTCAAAGAAGAGGAGGCTCCAGGTACGAATGACCCCTTGTTGTGTCCAGTCCCCCTGTGCTGATGCCCTTTAGTGGCCAAAATGGAAACAAGGAAACAAAACTCATCTTATTCAACTCCTGCGAAGTGGATGAATGGGTGACAAGTTACTTGAGGGAGGCCATGGGTGACAGTGCAGTGGAGAGGTGCGCACACATCCTGCGAGCTTCCGTCAACTGTACTGCCCGCTGGGCCCGTGTCACCTCTGGGTGGAGCAATACTGCTTTGGAAGAGTGGATGCCCAAATGCGTGTGCTTATTTTCTGCTCCCCGCTCTCCTCTGTCTGAGGCTCAGGCCACGCCCAGCCCTGCCTCCTACCCAATCGAGGTCGTGTGGCCCATAGGGAACGGCCTGGATGGGAGCTGCCCAAGGTGGCTGCCACTCAGTGGGGCAAGACCTGCAAATTTCCTTGAGTTCATTGACGTTTTCACCACCAATGTGCAATGCCTCCAGATGGTCTGCAGGCTCTTCTTCCTGCCCAGGCAATGGGAACAGTTTGTCCCTATGTGTAGCCCTAAGTCACAAAGGGCTACACCCTCTCCAGAGAGCATAGCGCTCCTTTTGACCATTAGACCACGGTCATCCCACTCAACCCTTCCCTGGTAGATGTCCTTTTCCTGGTGTGAGGGCCCCCACCTCACCTAGTCCTAAGAAAAGCCTTTTTAAACCAGAGAATGTGTCTCCTCGACACGGAGCACTGAATGGGGCTGCCTGTCTCCATGCTGCGTTTTGACATGAGACGTGTGTTTTTCTTCCTCAGCTGGAAGCAAGAAGCAGAAGAGGGGGTCTTCCTTCATGACAGTCTCCAACTTCTACAGGGTGAGTAGGGGCTGCTCCAGAGGCCACTGTGCATCCGGTGAACCCTCCTTTCCATTGAACACTCCCTTCTAATGGTGTGCTGGTCTGGCTGCCACCTCCCAGCCCAGGACAGGACGAGTTCATTTCTATGCCTACGGTTGCCTCTTCCATGTAAGGAGTCTGTTTCCTTCCAAAGGGGTCACGGAACCACAGGACCTCAGAGCAGAAAAGACCCTTAAAGATGGTTCAGTCCAACCACATCATTTTGGACTGAAACCCAGGGAGTGGCATCATTGGAGATATCAGTGCCTAAGATCTTGAGCCCCAGAGTTGGCTGGCAGATCCTCTGGGCCGGTCACAACTTTCACAGATTTGGGGCATTACTGGGGATACATTCCAAAGTGTAGAAAGGCAGCCAATAGGGAGATGTGGCCCGAAGAAAGATTTCAATATTTGCCAAGGATCTAGCTGCCGGGAAGCAGAGTGGGCTACCTCATTGGAGGAATCCAAGCAGAGGAGGAGGGAACCTCCATAGGGAGGTTAACAACAGGCAGGGCTTCGTCCTCACAGGCACTATGGTTCCTTCTAGTATCGAGACTCTATGATGAGCCAGCGCTGAATCAAGAAGGGCCCTGCTTATTGAAAGCCACGTCACCTTGGGCAAGTCCCTCTGAGATGACAGATGGCCACTGCCCAATATGCCATCCATGATGGTAGCCACTAGCCACACATGGCTAGTGAGTGCTTGAAAAGAGGCTGGTGCAGCAGAAGAACTCAATTTGAATTACATTTTAACTTAATTAATTGCACTCTAGGGGCACCTGGGTGGCTCAGTCGGTTAAGCATCTGACCTTAGCTCAGGTCATGATCTCACAGTTTGTGGGCTCCAGCCCCGTGTCTGGCTCTGTGTTGACAGCTTGGGGCCTGGAGCCTTGCTTTGGGTTCTGTGTCTCCCTCTCTCTCTGCCCCTCCCCTGCTCATGCTCTGTCCGTCTCTCTCTCAAAAGCAAATAAACATTAAAAAATTTTTAAAAAGACATGAATTAGTTGAAATCTAAATAAAGACCTGTCCTGAGCATCGGTATCCTGCAACACCAACACTGAGCTTATTAACTCAGTCTTTCTTCTCCTTTTTCCTCCACCCCCAGGAGCAGTTGAATAAGCTGATGGCCACCCTCCACAGCACGGCTCCCCATTTTGTCCGCTGCATTGTCCCCAACGAGTTCAAGCAATCAGGTACATCATGGGGACATGTCTCCCTGCTGGAAGTCCTCAGGCTCTGTGAAGTTAGTGTTTGCTTAAACTACATACCCTTTCTTGTTTTTAGCATAGTGAACACGTAGAGAGCAGTTTAGTATTTTTGAAACCTTATGTATTGTTTCTCTTCTTTGCCAACCTCTCCTCCCACCAATTTTTCAAACTTGGGACAGTTTTGACCCAATGAAACAATAACCGTTAATAAAAATAGCTAATGTTTGTTGCACACAAACTGTGAGCCAGGTATAAATGAAATCCACTTTTTAAAAAATTTGTAATGTTTCTTTATTTTTGAGAGAGAGAGAGAGAGAGTGAGAGACAGAGGATTCGAAGCAGGCTCTGCACTGTCACTGCAGAGCCCAATGTGGGGCTTGAACTCACTAACCGTGAGATCATGACCTGAGGCGAAGTTGGACACTTAACTGACTGAGCCACCCAGGCGCCCTGAATTAAGTTCACTTTTAATCACGAGGGATGACTAGGGCACAAAATGGGGCACTGAAAGGATCCCCCCAAATGGATCCCCCCAAATCATATTCTAGCTGTTTTGTAAAGCGAAAATCATGTTCTGGCTGGGTGAGAACCAGCTAGAAGTCATACTCAGGAGGGCCTTTGGTCTTGGCTGAATTGTGGGGCCCTGCGTGCAATGACGGGAGGAGACTGGGGTTGACAACACAGATGTTCAGTTAGCTTTCTGCAGTGACAAGGAGTGGCCTGTGCCACCCTAGAACACTGACTACATCCTGCACCCTCCCTCTTGGCAGGCGTGGTGGACGCCCACCTGATCATGCACCAGCTGGCTTGCAACGGAGTCCTGGAAGGCATCCGTATTTGCAGGAAGGGCTTCCCAAACAGGATGCAGTACCCAGAGTTCAAACAGAGGTGAGTGATGTCTTCCTGATAGCCTGAGTACAGTTCTCAGTTTCCAGGGATGGACTGATTGATAAATATAGTCCTGTTGTAGCAGATGCTACGGGTACGATGACGGCAGCTCACTACCTGAGTACACCTTGGCCTGACTTTCAACTGCCAGAACCTGCATTTCTGTGCCTGAGGGCTTTCTCTGGCTCTTGAACCAGCTTTGTTACTTGGCAGGCTGAAAGTCTCAGGAATTAATGCCTTCCCTAGGAGCGGCCCATAACCAATGACTTACAGACAACTGGCATATCAGCATTTCAATTCCCTCACTCTTCTGGTGGGCTAACTATGAGTGAGGCTCCCAGATAAATGTCTAACAACAGGTTCTCCAGGTTACGTTTTTAAAAAATGATAAAAATTAAGAAATTAAAAAGCCCTGATTTGTAGTGTCTTTAGATTTCCATGGTGTAAACACTCCCATGGCTGATTTCGAGCCAAGCGATGTGACACCAGTGAATGTGGGGTTGGGGAGAGATTCACCCAATTGGCTCTTGCCGGCCGGTAGGAGTTGGTCTCAGCACACCACTGTTCCCAGCACCCCCTAGCAACATTAATCCCCAGCTGCCCATTCTGATAACTGACCTGATAACATGCCTCTTATTGACTGCCCTGTCCCCCTCCCCAACTCTGCCATCCCCCAAGTAAACTATTTGCATTTGGATACCTTGTCCCAGGGTCTGCTTCTGGGGGAACCCAAAGTAACACCTCCACCTTAGGGATTATTTCCCTTCTACCCACTCCCTACATGCTAGAACATAGGACCATAGGTTGATGGACAAGTCATTAGAGGTCATCCTGTCCAAGCCCTCTGAAGGCTCTAAACAGGGAAGGACTTGTCTAAATCACAAAGGGGGCTGCTTGCAGGCCAGAAAAAGAAGTGCTTCTCCTATGTCTGGAAGAAAAGATCAGGAAGGAAAATTTTTAGTGTTTTCATTTCTAGGAGCACCAGCCCTTTGAACTCCTGACCCACACAGACATTCACTCCCCAAAGTCTCCTGCCAGTCCCACCCCAGTGCCTGCCTCGAGCATCTGCAGAACAGGTCTAACCATGATTCCAAGGCCATCACAAATACCAATGGATGGGTCAACTGCATGGATGTACTTCCTGAACTGCCAGCTTGGGCGTGATGGTGGCTGTCATCATCTCTCTCCCAACAGGTACCAAGTGCTAAACCCCAATGTGATTCCTCAGGGGTTTGTAGACAACAAGAAGGCCTCAGAGCTGCTGCTCGGGTCCATTGACCTGGATGTGAATGAATACAAAATTGGGCATACCAAGGTAGGGGCTTCTGGTGATATTCCCTCCCTCCACCACTCAGCCTCGTCCCAAGAAGGTGGGCTTCAGGGTGTGAATTCCAGCTTGGCCTCTGACCAGTTGCCTGCCTTAGGCAAGCCCCACAGCTGCTGAGAGCCTCAGTTTCCTCCTCTGCAAGAGTAGGGCTGATACAGCTGATCTCATGGGATTCGGGGGTGATTAGTGATAACGTGGGTGAGAACCCAGCTTGGACAGGTACATAATAAATGGTAGGTTATTTCCTAGTACTGTATGAGCCCCAATCAGAATCAAGGTCCTGGATTTTACTGGGGCATGGAGGTATGTGTGGGGGGGTGAGGTCTGAGAGCAAAGCACCATAATCCCAGCCCACCCACACCGAAAGCTCCAGCCCTGAGCTGGCAGGTGAGTTGGGGGTGACTCAGAGAGGCTGCCTGATCTTGACTCATAGGGCCTGGGCTGCCGTGTGTCTGTCCCACTTCCTGGCCCTGCAGAGTTTGCCGGGACTGTAAGGGCCAGCCAGGCTAATGGTGCAAGGTGTCCATCTATAGCTGCCCAACCAGACTGCACCCAACATGACAAGCAGGGCAACCAAGGAGGGGTACTAGCTTTACATTCAGGAGCATCAGGCTCAAAGTCTAGTTCTGTGTAGCCCAGGACAGATCAACTACCTCTCCAAGTCTCATGGATGCCACAGGCAACATGGCTTCCCTACAGGCTTGGCAGAGGACGCGGACACTTTGCAAATGCTCATAGAGCACCTCCGTGTGCCAAGCATGGTTCAAGGCTCTAGGAATACACCAGTGAACAGAACAGGAAGAGTCCCTAAGCCCCTATAGCTTGCTTCGTGGTAGTGAGCATTAGCAGAATTGTAGCGCTGCTCTGGAATCCTCCAGAACTGCGAGCTCTGGCCTCCTTCACAATTGAGAAATGCTGTGTATAGCTAAATTGACTTATAGGAACACTGCAGGTTTTGTCATAGAGTCGCTGAATACTTGAGTGGGAGAGAACCTCAGAGACCGGTTCCTTTCCCCACCCCCACCTTTGAAGGAGCGGAACCTTGAGGAAGCCTGGAGAGGGTCGTGGAGGTGATGTGCCCAATTCCACAGCACTAGGCAGAATGGAGCAGGCCCCAGGCCGCACGACACTGGGTCATGGGAAAGGGGATGGGGCTGCTGTTGCCAACATTTGATGCGGTTACTGGCTGGGTGAATGGACTGCATTTTGCTGTTGTTCAATGTTGCATTGGGCACCTCAGGTCCAGGTAGAGTCCTGGGGATCCTGGGGATAGCTTTCCAAGCTTCACCCAAGTTTCCAAGATTCAACCGTGTTGGTTGGTACATGACATTCAGTCATTGTCCCTGCCATATCATGCTTGGGGACAAGGACCAGGCAGGCTCTGGTGGCAGAGGCAGAACAGAGAACAGGATGATTTTGCCTATAAACTGTGTCCCTACACCCAGCCACATGCTCACCTCACTGCTCCTAAAAGGCACAACTCAACGACAATTCATTTTGAAATATCAAGAAACATTTTATGAAATCAAGCCCAATGTCTCTACCCCATCATGGCTAGCTAGCTCTTTGGGTTTTTGTAGGGGAGGAAGGCAGGTGGAGGGAGCATTCTTTTCCATTCTTTTCCTGTTGGTATCCATAGCATCCGCATAAAGGATTTAATCAAGAGCTCTGCTCCTGGCCTCAAGGTGTGGAGTTACAGAGTCTTAGAGCTGGGAGGACTCAGGGTCCTGCACTCCCATTGAACAGGAGGGGAGTTAGAGGCCTCCCAAGAGGGAGTGGCTTGGCTAAGGTCACATAGCACATCCAAGGAGGCTGAGGCCAGGTACAGGTCTCCTGGCTCCTTCTATCCCTCTAGAAGTTTCTATCATGTCCTATTGGAAGACTATAAAAAGATTTTACATTATGAAACATAACTGATAATAAAGTCACCACCCATGGGCCCACTTAAAAATCCAGAATCTCTTCTCATCTCTTTCCTCCCCTTCCTCCCCACCCCCAGGAGTAACCCCTTGCTCCGAATGCTAACCATCCCCCTGCCTTTTAAAAAATAGTTTTGTCACATATGCACATGAAAGTACCACACTCGATACAATCTTCTGTAGCATGCTTCTAACACTCATTCATGTTTCCAAGATTCATCCTTGTTGGTCAGTATAGGACATTCACTCATTGTCACCACCGTATCATGCTGCCTCAGACAGCCAGATAACAATTATCCTTTCTCCTGCCCTTGGAAATTGATTTTTTTTCCCTCTGCAGTTATCAACAAATGCTGCTTTGAGTATCTTTGCACATGATCTCTTGTAGAGGTTTCTCCAGAATGAAATTCTCAACCTTGGCTATACATTAGAATCACTTTGGGGAGGGATAAAAATACCAATGCCTGAGCCTCACTCCAGAAATTGTTTGAAATCACTGTGTGCAGGCATCGGTATCTTTCCAACCCTCTAGGTTGGAGAGATGTGCAGCCGGGGTTGAGATGTACTAACACGGCAGAGGACAGTTGACTGTTTCAGGGTATGCAAACAACTAACTTGATGAGGGAATGCCAACCCTTTTTCCCAAACTGTTGTACCAATCTACCCTCCCCTGATCCACAACCGTGCCAACACCCGTGCTCTCGAAAAGTCTTAAAAGTCACAGGTGGAGGGAGGAGTGAATGTTACCTTGCAACCTTAATCTGTATTTGCTGGAAATCTGGTGTTTCCTGATCTAACACACTGCAAAGTTGGGTATTTCCTGATCTTTCTAACCCACTGCAAAGCTTTCTCACACACACCAGAGCTGGGTGCCTGAAACTGTGCAGCACTGGTAAAGCTCTGTATCCTTTCTACAAAGTCAACCTCTCCCCTGCCCAACACCACCCCCTCTTCCCACTCCCAGATCCTGGGAGACTGTGACTGTCTAAAGGCCGTTTGCATAGCAGTAAAGGAGGCCCCTTGCCACCGTCGTGCTGGGCAGCCACCACAGCAGTGAGGATTATGACGATCTAACACATTTTTTTTTAATGTTTATTTATTTTGAGAGAGAGGGTGTGTGAGCAGGGCAGGGGCAG
This sequence comes from Leopardus geoffroyi, assembly GCF_018350155.1. NCBI lineage: Eukaryota > Metazoa > Chordata > Mammalia > Carnivora > Felidae > Leopardus > Leopardus geoffroyi. The sequence goes on from NC_059340.1 coordinate 6,296,545, forward strand.
AGACAGAGGGAGAGAGAAACTCCTAAACAGGCTCCGAGCTGTCAGCGCAGAGCCCAACGTGGGGCTCGATCCCATGAACCCGTGAGATCGAGAGTCAGATGCTTGAGCTGCCAGGTGCCCCAGCCTATCATATTTTACTTACCACTTCACAGTTTACGTGAGACTTTCCCACCCAGTTATCTCTATTTACTCCTTATAGCAGCCCTGTCAGGGAGGGATCAACATCCCCATTTCACAGATGGGGAACTGAGGCCCTGAGATGTGAGGAGACGCGTCCAAGGTGACCCAGCCGGCGAGTGCAAGGCCAGAGCTGGAACCCATAGGAGGCTAAGAGGAAACAGACACAGAGGCTGGCAGGGGCCCCGCTATTGGGGATGTCCAGGCCAGGGCCAGCTGTTCCCAAGGGGCCTCAAACACCAGCACCAGACTGGGTCTCTTAACTTTCAAGGCCCTTTCTGAACCTCTGGGGCTTGCCTCACAAGTGGCCGCCATCGGCGACAGCTGGGCCACATGCAGAGGAGTGTGCCTTTCCCACAGGTATTCTTCCGAGCGGGCATCCTAGCTAAGCTTGAGGACATGCGGGACGAGCGTCTGGCCAAGATCATGACAATGCTGCAGTGTCGCCTGCGGGGCTTCCTCATGAGGATCGAGTTCAAGAAGATGCTGGAGCGAAGGTAGCACTCACAAACACGGGTGGGGCGGGGCCACTGAAGCATCCACGCAGAATGACCGGGGACCCGTCCACACACCCAGCAGTCAGCTCCAGTAACGACTCGGGGCCATGAGATGAGGGGAGGGCGCCGACATCTCCACTGGCCCAGAGAACCCTGTTTGGGGTCTGTATTCGCTTCCTGTGGCTGCTGGAACAGAGCAGCACAATCTGGGTGTCTTAAAACAATGGCAATTCTCATAGCGCTGGAGGCCAGGAGTCTGAAATCAAGGAATACTGCAGGCTGCACTCCCCCTGAACGCTCTAAAGGAGGATCCTTTCTTGCTTCTTGTAGTCTTGGTGGCCTCAGGCGTTCCTTGGCTTATGGCCACATCAGTCCAGTTTCTGCCTGTTTTCACAAGACCATCTCTCTGTCTGTGTCTCCACACGGCCTTCCTTCTTCTTATATGGACACCTGCCATCTCGGGTCAGGGGTCCACCTTTCTCCAGTATGACCTCATCTTAACCTAAGTAATGACACCTGCAAAGACCCTATTTCCAAATAAGGTCACATTCACAGGCACTGGGGGTTAAGACTTCAGCAGATCTTTTGGGAGGGAACACAATTCAACCCATAAGAGGGACCACCTAATACAGACCCTTCTCTTAAAGCCTACAAGTCACTTTCCCAGACTTCCCCTTATTGGTCCTTGTGATGATACTGTCAGAGGGAGGTGGCAGGGCCGGCACCCCTGCTTCGCAGATGTGGAAATTGAGGTCAGAAGGGTGAAGGAACCGGCCCAGGTCCAGGCAGAAAGAGTCAAGACTGGAATCCAGAAGTCCTCACTCCAAATCCTTGCCCTCTGAATTGTGTTTTCCAGCCATCTTTCCAAAATGATCATCAGAAAATAACTCAGGCTACCCTGGCTGACCTGTGGTTGACTCTGGATCCTTGTGGGCATAGTATTAGTAATAATAACAGTAATGAGCAAATAACAATAATGAGGTCCTGATATCCACTGCCCCCCCCCCCACCCCCTCCCTGGGACCGTGACTGAAGGCAGCGACACAAGTCAGGGGCTGAGTGTAGGACAGCAGGGCCTTGGCACGCAGGAGGTCCTCGGTAAATGACAGTCCAGTGAAGCTGGAGGGGACAAGGGGGGGTGGGTTCCAGAGACTGCAGAATGGATAGGACTCAGAGAGTAATGGGTGATTTCCCGTGAGGGAGAGGAAGGAAGGAAATGTAAGAAGAAATGAGTGGTCTGTCTCAGCCTTGTGCTGTCTGGGTGGAACCGTTCCATCAGGGAGGCCAGGCCCTGACACCTGCACTTTCATCCAGGGAACCCCGGCTTCCTTTTTTTGCAGAATCGGCCTGAAAGTCATCCAGCGGAACACACGCAAGTTCCTGGAGCTGCGTTTCTGGGGCTGGTGGAAGCTATACAACAAGGTAGGGCTGAGGGGCCAGGCTAGCTGGGCTGCAGCTACCAGTTCGTTGTGTGCGTCGAGGGGGTGGGGGGGGCAGTCCTGGTGGGGAGGTGCCTCTTGGGGGTGGGAGGCCACAGGATGCAGCAGGGACAGTCCACAAATGAGGGTGCCTGGGAGACAAATGAGGAATCCAGTCCCCTTCCGGTCAGGGGCTAATTCCTCCCTGAGAAAAACCACAGAGGACCTTCCTGCCTCATGTCATCCCTCCAAATAACACCCCCTTAGGATGGAAAGCCCCTCAGTACAAAAAGGGGGCTTGGTCATCAGCCCCTCCCCCTGCACATGTTGAGGCATCTTCAGCTCCTTCAGTGAGGTCCTCAGCTTCAGAGCTGGAGCGAGCTCAGGAAATCGTGGGATCCGGCCTATTTCCCAGGTCTTTCCGAGACAGCTGAGAGGGCAGTGAGTCAGCCCTTAACCAACGCAGCAGGCAGGGAGCCTTCCTCCTGGCGCAGGTGGAATCATACTGGGTGATGGGGTCCCCACCTCGGGCCTCCATTCAAAGGGAACGTGCTGCTGGGCACCAGCAGAGGCCGGATGCAGGGCTGCATTCAGGAGTCGGAGTATGGTGGTGTCTCAAGGGACAGCCATGAGGAGGGTGGATCAGGCTCTAGGTCATCTCTGGTGGCCCTGAGGCCCCCAAGGCTCCTGTGGAAGCTTCCTTCCCCTCCCCATGGGAAAGCGCTTTCTAACACTCAGTGCTGACCACAGATTCAAAGCAGGGATAGTAAGTTCTGCCTCCCCAAAGGCTCTCCCACACAGGCCAGCCCCCTCGAGGGCCTGAGATCCCAGAGCGTCCAGAGGAGCATTTCTCAAAGTTCAGTCGTTGCCAGTCCTTCCCCCACCTGTTCCATGATTGAGCTTTCCTGATGCCAGCTACTTTTTTATTTTGAAATTTTTATTTTACTTTTTATTTGTATATATTTTAAGTTTGTTTATTTATTTTGAGAGAGACAGACAGAGTTCATTCGGGGGGCGGGGGGGGGGGGGCAGAGAGAGGGAGACAGAGAATCCCAAGCAGGTTCCAGACTGCCAGTGCAGAGTCCCATGTGAGTCTTAGACCCATGAACCGTGAGATCATGACCCGAGCCGAGATCAGGAGTCAGACACTTAACCGAGTGAGCCATCCAGGCACCCCTAAAAATAAATTTAAAAAATAAGAAATTTAGGGGTGCCTGGGTGGTTCAGTCAGTTAAGTGTCTGACTCTTGATCTCAGCTCAGATCATGATCTCACAGTTATAGATCAAGCCTCACATGGGGCTCTGTGCTGACAGTGTGGAGCCTGCTTGGGATTTTCTCTCTCTCTCTCTCTCTCTCTCTCTCTCTCTCTCTCTCTCTCCCCCCCTTCCCCCGCTTGTGCTCAAGCTCACTCTCTCTCTCAAAATATATAAACATGAGACAATTTTAAATTTAAAAAAGTTACTTTTAAAGTAATTTTAAAGTAACTGTGTAACAATGAAAATCAAAGCATTTCTATGCAAGGCTTAAATCTTTCTCACTTGCCCCCTCGGTATTTGTGTTGCCCTCTGGGAAGCCCCAGACCAACAGCCTTTAAGATTCCTCCCAAGCAGGACACCAGTGGTCAGAGAAGATGAGGAGACAAAGCCTGGAAACTTCTCTGTTCTTTACTAGAAAGCAACACTTCACTAATTGAACATGGCAAAGCAAGGTCCTGTTCCAATGAGTAAAAAAAGTAAAATAAAATAAAAATCCTTTACTCTTAGTTTTTAACTACTCTCTAGTCTTATCTAAGCCAGATAGGATGAGTCAGTGGGAAAAAAAAACCCAACACGTTCCGGTAGGCTTTCACTGAATAAAAATGTCATGTAGTTGTGCGTTTATGTGAACTTGCCTCTGCAGTATCCCAGGTCCCCACAGACAGAGAGACGGAGACACAGAAACAGGGAGAGAGACAGAGATAGAGAGACAGGAAGAGAGAGAGAGACAGCAAGGAGGAGGACCCTGTAAGGGAGAAAGGCAAGGGAAACCAGAGCTTGAACTCGGCCAGGCACACACAGCTTAGAGAATGGTGTGAGCCCTGAATGGGGCTAGACGCCAAGGAACACCTAACTGTGTCTGTCAGGATCGCAGAGACCCCTGAGGATTGGTCCTAGGCAAGGATGGGCCTTCTCTGTGGAGGCGAGAGATACTTCCTGGCATCTGTGGAGAGGGACTCCCTCATGGCTGCTTTCCGCCCCGATGGGGGTGTGAGGTCCTGTCTGAGGGAGAGCCCACAGCCCACCGCCGAGCCCCCGCGGCCCATCCCCCTAACGCCATAGGGTGTCGCCCGCCACTCAGGTCAAGCCACTCCTGAATGTGGCTCGGCAAGAGGAGGAGATGAAGGCCAAGGAGGAGGAGCTGAGGAACGCCATGTGCAAGACACAGGAGCTGATAAGCAGGGTAAAGGAGCTGGAGGAGAAGATGGCCACGCTCAGCCAGGAGAAGAATGACCTCACCATCCAGCTACAGGCCGTATGTGGGGCCCCGGAGGGAGGGCGGGAGCTGGGGGCCCTGGCAACTACCAGGATCCCCGGGGCCACTAAGAGCCAGACCCAGGGAGGCAGGTGGGGGGTGAGCCTTCTGAGAATCAGCATACGAGAGAGACCCCCGTAATAAAAGAATCACCCGCTTATGGGAGCACCTATATGTGGGCTCCACCCCTTAATGCCTCACAGTGATGAATTCCCTTATTTTTCAGACAAAGAACTGAATTTCAGTAATGTTATGCCACGAACCGAAAGTCGCACAGCTGGTCTGGTTTGAGTCTGTGGCCGGTTGTTGTTTACGCCACTGACCCCATCTTGGGGAGACCCCAGTGGACACCCAGGGTGTCCCTCTTCTGCCACGTACTGTCCGTTTGACCTTTGACGACCCCACCTCCTTCGAATATCAGGTCCCTCATCTCTAAACCGTCGCTTACAGTGACATCTGCCTCGCTTGCTTCTTGGGGTCGTTATAAGGAGGAACTGTGGGTGGGAAATGGTTCGTTAACACAAAGGCGCTAAATCGATGCTGGGAGTCATTTGGGCAGATAGTCACTCCCCATTGGCAGACGGAAGCACAGGCCCTCCCGGGCTCAGCCCCACCTACCGGCGGTGTGCAGCCTGTGTGTCCTCGACTTGTCCTGGACCACTGGCTACATCCTTCAGGTACACCTGACCACCCAGGATCTGTTCAAAGGCAGATTTCAACACAGCAGGTCTCGGGTGGAGCCTGAGATCTTGCGTCCTAACCAGCTCACGAGTGATGCAGCTGGTGGCCTGGGGACGGCTCTGCGAGACTCTGTTCTGTCACACGCATCACAAGGAGCTCGGAGCCAGTGCCCAGACCCCTGTGGGACCCCCTCTGACCGGCGCTCTTTCTTCCACCAGGAGCAAGAGAACCTGATAGATGCCGAGGAGCGCCTGACCCAGATGATGAAGACGAAAATGGAGCTGGAGAGCCAGATCTCGGACATGCGGGAGCGGCTGGAAGAGGAGGAGGGCACGGCGGCCTCCCTGAGCGCCACGAAGCGCAAGCTGGAGGGCGAGATGAGTGACCTGAAGCGGGACCTGGAGGGCCTGGAGACCACGCTGGCCAAGATGGAGAAGGAGAAGCAGGTGAGGAGGCCCTGGGGCCTCACTACACCCGCCTCGGGAACAGGAAACCCTGTGGGGGTCCCACCTGGAGTCCCCTCAGCAGCACCGCCCAGGACCCTAGCCACCAGCCACATGGGGCTAGTTTAACTTAACTCAGCGCCATGGAAAACGTGACTCCTCTGTTGACCTAGCAGCATTTCGAGTGCTCAATAGCCACACGAGGCTAGTGCTACCGCATTGAACTGAGAACGTGGCTGTTGCTGCAGAAAGTTCCGTCGGGACAAAGTAGCTAGAGGGATGAGGGCTCTTTCCCTCATGGTGACATCCAGGCTCAGGACTGACTGGTTCTCCTCGTGCCCGTGAAACCCAGGTGTCTCTGCTAGCCTGTGGCCCACTCAGACTCAGCGTCCCTGGGCCCCTCACAGAATGTTCTTCTTCACTACATCTGCCTTCTCCCCTCTTCCCGGAAGAGACAACCCTCTCTCTAGCATGGGGCCACCGCTAGCTGTTGGATCTCTGCCCAAACAAGCAGCTGCTGCCCTTCCAGTCGGCTCCAGGGGGAGCCCCTGGCTCCTGATACCATCTGGTGGGCCCTTGGCCCCGAAGCCCCCTTCTTACCCTCACAAGTTGGCAGGGGGGATCCAGAGCAGGGGAAGGTGTATGCTGCCTAAGCCCGTGCCTCTTCAGCTCTGATGTGCACACAAAGTGCTGGCATCTTGATAACATGCCGGTTCTGCATCAGCAAGTCTGCTGGGACCCGAGGGTCCACGTCTCTCAGACACCGCTGATGTCTGAGGGCCAGGCTTTGAAGAGCCAAGGCCTGACTGGTGGTTCTCACTGCTGCCCTCACCCTCAGATTCTGACCTGCCTGGGGTGTGCCCTGGGCACTAGCATTTCTCAGGCTCCCAAGTGACTCTGGAACGCAGCCAAGCTGAAGAGCCCCTCTCTCGGAGCAAGCACCTCCCTCTTTGTTCCCCCTCCAAGGCTGTTCCCAGCCTTAAAGGCCTGTCCCTCTCCTGCCCCTGTTTCCAGGCCCTGGATCACAAGGTCCGCACCCTGACCGGGGACCTCTCGCTCCGTGAAGACTCCATCGCCAAGCTCCAGAAGGAGAAGAGGGCTCTGGAGGAGCTGCACCAGGTAGGCACCACGGGCTTCTACTTGGCACAGCAGGTGGAGCTCGGAGACTGGAGACCCTGGTTCAAATCTTGGCTTTGCTGCCCCTCAGCTGGGGCCCATAGGGAAGTCGGTCTTCCTAAATCTCAATTTCCTCATCAGAGAAGCGGGCACTGTCATGTCTTGTTGCTCTCCTCCCAAGTTTGTTGTAAGTGGGGCGACCATATAATTTATCACCCAGACTAGTCTGAGAGTGAAAGAGGGGCAGCGGGCATGAGGAGATGGTCCCAGGTGCACTGGAAGCTAGGGTCCCCAGACTTATCAGGATGAGTGCCCTGGTGGTGCTAAAGCACCAGTGAACCCCAATACATCTTGGCGACAAAGGGCATGAGCTCTTGTGAGGAGACCCGTTTGACCGTTATGGGCTCAGGCTCCTGGAGGCAGAGCCAGCTCTGACCAGCCACCAGTGCTGACCTTGGCACAGACCACTTCCTAGCTCTGAAGACACAGGTGCAGAGAGCAAGTTGAAGCCCAGAACCGGACAGCAGACCCCCGTCACCATGTTTGCTGACACCATGAACCCACAGCACATCCCCTTTAGTGCCTCTCTCTGCTGCCTCTGGAAATACTTCCCCTTAGACTGTAACCCTCAGCCATTTAAAACTCAGAGCCCCCGTTTATAACAAATACAGTCGATTCTCATTATCCCAGGTAGTTATGTTCTATAAAGTCACCACAAACACTGAATAAACAAATGCTGGACCCCTGTTTTTGTTTTTAAATTTTTTTTTAACATTTATTCAATTTTGAGAGACAGAGAGCGAGCAGAGGAAGGGCAGAGAGAGAGGGAGACACAGAATCCGAAGCAGGCTCCAGGCTCTGAGCTGTCAACACAGAGCCCAACATGAGGTTCAAACCCACAGACCTCAAGATCATGACCTGAGCCAAAGTCAGATGCCCAACTGACTGAGCCACCCAGGCGCCCCAATACTGAACCTCGGTTTTAAGGGGAAATAGAAGGTTAGGTTCCTGCAAGCCTCTGGTCACGTTTTCGTCAATCAATCAATACATTACTTTGTTTTATGTGTGTTTCTGTGTAAGACACTACTTGGTACACACTGTCCAGTCCTGAACAATGAACTCACGGTCAACAACCCTGTATCTCATGCCTGAACAAAGCTTATCTAACACACAAATTTCCTCTGTGAGGCACAGCACAGCTTTCTTGTGCTTGGGAACACTAGATAGCACAGTACCAGTGTGCTTGGCGCACCATTTTATGAGCCAAACTCACCAAGACAAAAGCACAAAAAATGTAAAAAAAAACATGGCCCTAAATAGACTGTGAAAAAGCCACCTGTTTGCAGTATGAGCTGAAACAAGAAGGCGGGGCATCATCTTATTGGACGTCAGCTGGGAATGTGCGCTCCAGAAGACGCAAACTTTTCGCTGCTCTGCGCATGTCTGCAAATGACCATGAACACACCACAAGTATTGATTTGGGATTACACATAAATTTTAGCTCGTAGGTAAATTGGAAAATAGATAATCCACAAATAATGAGGGCAGACTGCATTCTGGAAGCCTCTCTTTACTATCGTAAAATAAACATTATTATAGCTAATACATACCTTCAAAAAAATCAATAGAGTGCCCTTCTTTTTAAGGGGGAAATGAACAGAATGTAATTTATAATAAATAATGGGGCTGTCCGTGTGTAAGCGCTCAGGCAGATCCACTAGAAGACGTCGTGAGCAGTCGGCTGAACACCCGAGCCTGCCTAGGTGGTCGAAGACGGACGGGCACAGAGGGTGTGTTGGTGACGTTGACGGCAAAGTGTGGCTGCCGTCAGTGATGCGGGTTTACAAAATGGTGAAGAACTCTCAGGGAGATTTTGACAATAACAAATCTCTCAGTTTTCATGGTAGATCATTCTTTAAAAATATAGTGTATACTAAATGGGAAAAAAAAGTTGAGTTATGTGTCCAGTGGTCCTGGCTGCTGGGTTTAGAAGAGTAGAACTGTTGTTTTACGTACGTGAATGCCTGGGTGGGGCATCAAGTGTGTGGACTACAGAATTATGCTTCACGGTACCAGACTGTCCAGAGCGAGGCATGTCCAGCATCCCTGGAACCACTAAGTGCCAGTGGGGCCCCCAATCATAGTGGTGAACAAAAGCCCCCCAACAGACCTCCTGCATGCCCCATGGAGAGCCAGAGCCCCACTGACCATTGAGGGCCCACCTACAGCTAACGGGTGCTCGGGTCTGCCCCTGCCTCACCTGGCACCAGGGCAAGGGACTCAGTAGCTGTTCCCTGAAGTCACCTCAACCCAGCTCAGAAGTGATGACAGAGAACTAGGTCTGTTCAGCTGCTTCTGCATGTCTCGTGGGACATACAAGATCTTTCCTTCCAGAAAACCCTAGACGACCTGCAAGCTGAGGAAGACAAGGTGAACCACCTGACCAAGACCAACAGCAAGCTCAGCACCCAGATCCATGAGGTAATGCCCTGTTGCTGGGGCCAGTTCTATAACTCAAGGGCCAGGTCTGTCATGGGGCCCAGGGTCCTCAGATACATTTGGGGAATTGGACTGACACGTCCCCCTGAGGAAATGAGGGCCTTTCTGTTGCCACAGCTAAGGAACCAGGCCCAGTCTGGTTCCTCAATTGCATTCTGGCCTCAGACTCACCCCACTCCCCTCAACACACGCGTTTTCTCTCGCTCTTCTTGTTTCTGTAGCTGGAGGATAACTGGGAACAAGAAAAGAAAATCCGGGCGGAGGTGGAGAAGGCCCGTCGGAAGGCTGAGAGTGACCTGAAGATAACCATTGACAACCTCAACGAGATGGAGCGGTCCAAGCTGGACCTCGAGGAAGTGGTGAAAAAGTACGCCCGTGCGGTCATTCATTTCATCCGTAACATTAGCACTTTCTGTGTGGTGCCAGGTGCCAGGCACCGTGCCGAGGGCTTCGCATGTATTAACGCACGTCCCTAGTACCCGCTATGTGCCAGGCACGGTGCCTGCTACAGAGCACATAGGGAGGGGACAGTAGGCGCTGCCCATCCACAGGGAGCTCCTAGCCTCACACAGGGCCAGCTGGGCGCCAGAAAGGGGGCTGGTACTGAGCAATGCCCCTCCCCAATAGGCAGGGAGTCTTGGCAGAAACCTGTAAGCTGGGCTTTCAAAGATCACAAGGAGTCGAGGGGTATTTCAATATCACTGCGGCAGTAACTATGGGGGACAGGTGGAGTGGAGAAAAACTGGAAGCAGGAAGGCAACCGGGAGGCTACTGCAATAGTCCAGGTATAAACCTGAACTAAAGCAAGAGGCTGAGGGGATGGAGATTAGGAGACGGACAAGCTTTCAGGGGGCAGAATTTGGATGACACAACTTTGAAGTACATTTTGCCAAGGCAGTTTGACAGCTCCACTAGCTGCTGTGAGACGCGTGTGGCTAATGCTGCATCGCGGCTCGTTTCTTCTGTGGCACACCCAGAAGCTGCATGTGACCTTGACCATCCTGCTCACCTACTTGGTCTCTGGTGTCTTAGTTCTCACACATGGCTCCTTGACATGTGGAACCCACATATCAGAAGGAGACAGCCTTTTGTGGCAAGTTTTTGGAAGGAAATTTTCCCTAAAAAGGCAAAGCGCCCATATGATGCTGGAGCCCCTAGAATGTAAGCTCACCAGGGCAGCGATTTCTGTCTGGTTTATTCACGGATGTGTCCCTGGAGCCCCAGACAGCATCCGGCAATAGTAGATAGTCAATAAACGTGTGCCAGATTAACAAATGCATGAGTGAGTGGGAGGCCTGTGCAGCAGATTCTGAGGGCTTTTGTAGGGCGAGACCTTCTGGGCTGTCACCGCAGAGGGTCAGGGGGTTAGGGGATGAATGGGTTTCAGCAGGTTCAAGGCCTCCTCCGGTAGCCCAGGTTCTGTTCCCTCACCAGCTGGCTGGTATCCCCTCAGAGCTCCTCCTCAGGAGATCACACCTTCTCTTGCAGGAGGGATATGGAAATCAATTCTGTCAACTCCAAGTATGAGGATGAGCAGTCTCTGAATTCCACACTCCAGCGGAAACTGAAGGAGCATCAGGTGTGTTCAGGACCGAGAAGGCGCAACTCTCCTTTTGAAACGCCTTCCAGGCACCTTGGCCCCCATCAGCTGCTTGGCCGCCTGGGTTTCCTGAGGAGCAAGGCTGCCCCAGAGTCCTTGACACTGATCCACATTCACCTCATGCAGGCTTAAAGTTAACGCCCCCACTATGAGGACAAGGCCCTCCACAATCTGCCCCTGCCCCCTCCCTGACCTTGTCACCCAGCGTTCCCGCCCCCCACTCCCTAGCCATGCTGGCTCCTTGAGGGGTCTCATACCCCAGCCTCTCCCCTGCCTCAGGACCATTGCACATACTCTCTGTGCCCTGTTTCCCTCTGCTTTTGACAGTGTCCATCACATGCTCAGCCCCTTTCCATCACTTCCCTACTAAAAGGTCAAGTGGGTAAGTCTGTAACTTCACACAGAAGAGATAAATCCCACCCCTCCACCCCCACCGATTTGTCTGCTAGGCCCGAATTGAGGAGCTGGAGGAAGAACTGGAAGCTGAGAGGGCAATGAGAGCCAAGGTAAATGAACTACTTCTACACTTACTTGAGTCTAAGGACCCAGTGCCAGCCACGATCCAACCATAAGTAGACACTCCACTCAGGAAAGCACCAGAGGGGAGGGCAGGTTTCCAACTGAAAAGGCCCTCACTGTTTCTTGAGCCCCTACCGTGCATCAGGCACTGTGCTACAGGTGCAGTATTAATTAGGATGTAAGGCGTAAAGATACGATTCGTGGCGTGGCCCCACCTAGCGCAGGCAGAGGAGACAACATGAGCCTGGGAGCTCGGAGAACTGAACTCAACAGGCTGATGAGGGAAAGAATGTCTAGACGGAGGGAATGCGACGGCATCTCCCTGCACAGGTACAAAGATGCTAAAGGACCAGCAAAGAGTGGAAGGAGGCTTTAGATGAGGATGAGGCCAGAGAGCCAGTGGGAGAGGAATCGTCACGCACCTAAACTCCAGATTCAGCCAAACGGGGGCCGGGGGTAGGATGGGCAGGAAGACCCACCCAGTACAGGGAGGAGGACAGAGACATCCTTCACTGAGTGTGTGGGGTGGCAGGCAGAGTGCAGAGCTCCCAAAGTGCGGGCCCCCAGCCCCACAGACACCATGCGGTCACTGCAGTCTTTACCAGAGGGAGGGGCTCCCACATGGCTCCCCATCACGGTCACCCAACCTCCCCACCCCCAGGTGGAGAAACAACGCAGCGACCTGTCCCGGGATCTTGAAGACCTCAGTGACAGGCTGGAAGAGGCTGGGGGAGCCACGTCTGCTCAGGTACCATCCTTGTGGAGGGGACGGGCCCAAGGACCCCAGTTCCTGCCTGCTTTCAGGGAGAAAAAAAAAAAAAAAAACTGCTGGATGAGAAGCAGTGAGAATAGGACCAGTTAGTTGTTGCTGAATTCCTGGGGCTAACTTGAGGAGAGAACAATTAATAATAAAGAAGAGGCCAGAGAGGGGCTGGTTTGGTCCCCTCTCTCCTGGGGATCCTTAGCTCAGTGGTGAGGACAGACGCGGAACGGGACTGAATGCAGAGGGCAGACGTTGTAAGATATAACGTGTCTTTCAGAAAATGTGAGCTGCGGTAATGCCAACCGATTAGGGGAAGGACTGCCACTGCGCAGACAGTCTGTTACAGTTCCTAAGAGGGGGCGTGCCATGCAGGGCCACACGGGAAGCAGCAGGGTCAGTAGCGGCAGAGGCAGGGGAGAATTGCAGGCAAGAGCCTTTATTGTGGTTTCTGAGGAAGGAACGGATAAGGCAGAGGAAGCAGGCTTAGGACTGGTTAGTTTGGATAATTTCAGCGGGCTCTGAGGCACCGGGGCTGAGCCCAGTTGGTACCTGACCATGGGGGTAATGAGAGCAGGGGGACAGTGGCTGAGAGTATGAGCACCCCAGAGAGGAGGAGCTGGAGGTGTGGGCTCTAGACTGGTTGCTTTGCACTGGAAATCTAGCTGTTTGCTATCTCTAGGAGTTAGCTTACCCTGGGAGGGGCTGTTGTCCAGGGTCAGCAAAACCCCAAGAGGACAAGGCATAAGAATACAGAAAATAAAGACATGGTTAATACAGAGGGGTGACCCCATACTGCCAGGGCCGGAATCCAAGTTGGGCCTCTGGTGTGGAATGCCTCTTCCTCCAACTCACATAAAGGCATCATGGAGACTGACAGAAGCTTGAAACTCTCCTTCTAATTCCGGATAGTCAGGTCGCTTACAAATGTGGCCCCTGGGTCAGAGCTGAGAGAAGGAAAGTGGATGGGGTCCCTTAGCACTGGAAGGCTAGGCATCCTTTCCCGAGGCTCCCTGGACTGCACACCCCACTCCCTCACCATCCTGGCCTCAGGCTGCTTGTTGTAGGGGGGAGTGCTGAGAACCAAAGCTGGTACGCGGCTGTGGTCGGGGTCCTGGGAGAAAACAAAATCATCCCAGGTGGTTTGAGTGAGAGGCATCAAGAAAGGACTACATCCAGCCATGCAGGGAAAGTGAAGATGAAGGGACAGGATGTAGGGCACCAGAGGGATGGGAGGAAGCAGGGTCATGGGGCTGTGACATCGGGAGCCTTGGAGCAGGGCCTACCTGGCGGGCTCCTTCTGGAGGCTCAGGGGGAATCTGTCCCAGGACTCTCCCCTGCCTTCTGGTGGGTTGCTGGCAATCCTTGGTGTTCCTTGCTTGTAGCTGAATCACCCCAACCTCCGCCTTCATGGTCACATGGCCTTCTTATGGGTCTCCCTGGATCCAAATCTCTCCCCTTATAAGGACAACCAGCCATTGGGTTAGGGGCCTCCCTAGTCCAGTATGACATTTTACCTTGTTTACATCTGCAAAGACCCTGTTTCCATTCACAGGTATCTGGGGTTAAGAACTGAGCATATCATGGGGCGCCTGGGTGGCACAGTCGGTTAAGCGTCCGACTTCAGCCAGGTCACGATCTCGCGGTCTGTGAGTTCGAGCCCCGCGTCGGGCTCTGGGCTGATGGCTCAGAGCCTGGAGCCTGTTTCTGATTCTGTGTCTCCCTCTCTCTCTGACCCTCCCCCGTTCATGCTCTGTCTCTCTCTGTCCCAAAAATAAATAAACGTTGAAAAAAAAATTAAAAAAAAAAAAAAAAAAAGAACTGAGCATATCTTCTAGGGGGGCACAATTGGACACACAACACCATCTAAACGAATCCTATGGGCAATCCACCCAGAGGCTCGGGACTGACATCTCAGTCAAGACATCCTATGAGAGGGGCGCAGAAATATCGGGGCACCACTGAGCAGGCGGGCAGCGTCTGCCCTAAGGAGGCCAGTGCCGGTCAGTTCTGCTAAAGCCCTGCTTCTCTCTCCCAGATTGAGCAGAACCGCAAGCGGGAGGCAGAGCTGCTAAAGCTGAGGCGGGAGCTGGAGGAGGCGGCCCTGCAGAGTGAGGCAGCGGCCTCCACGCTGCGCAAGAAGCACACTGACTCCATGGCTGAGCTGACGGAGCACGTGGAGAACCTGCAGAGGGTCAAGGCCAAGCTGGAGAAGGACAAGCAAGTCATGAAGGCTGAGATCGACGACCTCAACGCCAGCATGGAGACGGTGCAGAAGTCCAAGGTGAGGTGGGGGGACCCCTCCCCCCCAAGTCCCAGGGACGTGCCCCAGCATCTGGCTGCTTCACACATATTCCCCAAGCCCCCAGCAAGCCCGGGGCATGTTCTAGATGTCGTGAAGGGAATCGAGATGAGCCTGTCACAGATCCCACAGGAAGGTGTATAACCTTGGCCAAGTTCATAATCTAACTGTGCTCTTCTGTAAAATGGAGATAATAATAATCCCTGCTTCACAGAGCTGTTGTGAGGGCTTCAACAGTTCCTGGCACATAAGAAAAGATCAATAAATGTGACAGACTAGGAAGAGTGACAACAGAAATGCATGCATCACCATAATGAAAAAGTGATACATGGCAAGAAGGAAAAGCGAGTAAGCCATTCAACACGCATTTATGAAGCAGCTGCCACAGAAAGAGCCTTCTTGTGACATGAGGGAAAGGGGGCTCCAAGGGTGAGCAAGGATGATGCTTTGGGGTCCCTGGCTCAGCCAACCAGTATCTCCAAACTTCAGACATTCATGAGGCATCTTCACAGTTCCCATTTTATCTGCACACCCTGGAACTAAGGCTAGTATTTTTTTCTTAAATTGGCCCATTGCATTTTCTTACTGGGTGAGGTCCTCAGGGGTCCGGAGTGGCTAGAAAAGGGGGATGAGCCAGAGAGTGAGGGTCTGTGTGCCAACCCAAAGACTCTAAGTTTATGTATAGAAATGATAAGGTGGGGCAGGGCGAGGGGGATCGGGGGAGATGGTTCTGAGATAGGCACGTTCTAGAAGGACGAGGGAGGTAGTCTAGGAGGCTGCACTAGGGGAACCCAGGTGGAAAGCAGGGAGGGTTTGGCCTGGCTTCTCCATTTCCCCACTGGGTACATCTTCCTTGAGCAGATGAATGCCGAGGCCCACATCCGAAAGCTGGAAGACAGTTTAGCAGAAGCCAACGCCAAGGTGGCTGAGCTGGAGCGAAACCAGGCAGAAATCAATGCCATCAGGACCCGCCTGCAAGGTGAGCATGCCTCTCCCTGCAGCTTCCCGAGGAACAGTGTGTGGAACAGAACAGGGATGCTCAAGGAAACCGAAAGAGTACCCATGTCCTCTTCCCGGAGCTTTCTCGGCCTTGGAAACTTCTCACCCGCTGTGATGAGACAGGAGATCTGATTC
The DNA here is from genome assembly GCF_018350155.1 of Leopardus geoffroyi. NCBI lineage: Eukaryota > Metazoa > Chordata > Mammalia > Carnivora > Felidae > Leopardus > Leopardus geoffroyi. Next base: position 6,312,203 of record NC_059340.1, read on the forward strand.
CACCCATGGAGTGCCCCAAGCAGCATCTTTGCAACATAAAACAAGTGACACTATTCAAAGCATTTCCCTATCAGTTGTCTCAACCACCCTGCGAGATCAGCAGGAGGGGCGGTAGACAAAATTCAGTTTTTAAACATTTTAAAACATGACCCACATATTAAGAGCAAACATGTGTCACCACTAAAGGAGCCAGAAAATGGTGAACTTGCCCTCAAGGGGCATTTGAAGGACAGAGATTTACAGTCATTTGGGGGAAGGGAGGCTTCAATAACTTTGCTAAGTTAGAGGCAGAACAGGTTAATGTCCTACCACACAGTAATACTGCAACCTCTTGGTTTTGTTTTGTTTTTTACCAGAAGAAATCCTTTGCATCCTAGGACAAAAATAATTTGTGACTTGTCACTATTCACTTAACACCTAACCTTGCAGAGGCTGGGCCCTCACAGACACGTACTCCCTGAGAGGAGTAAACACTCCTCAGGCCAGTTAGACCACGTTGCAGTGTGACCCCAGAGAACCCGCTGGCATCCTTTGGCCTTATTTCCCGCATCCTGAATACTTTCTAAAATCAATATTCCCTTTGATGGATAAGAAAAGTGAAGCTCAGCGGGACGAGGTAACTTGCCACAAAACCAGAATGACTTACAGGGCAGGACTCAAGCTCGCTCGTGCTCTCCGGCTCATGCACGTCTTCCTGGCCTCCGGCCCCCACAATCAGTTCACAGATGACAGGAGCATAGGTTCTGGGACCGTGACAATTACATTTTCAAAGTAAAGGCTCTCTGCCCCACTGTTTCCTTTAAACTTCCTTGCGGGATCTCGTGCCGGGGCTGGGACTTCGTTATCTGGAGCCCTGTACCCCATGCAAGACACCTGGATGTCAGCAATGTTTGGACAACCGCTCCCCTCCTGGGCTCGCTTACTTTAGGCGGCCGGCAATGGTTCGCCATTGCTCCCCCTTCCAGCCCACTTGGCCAAGTCATCATATTTATTGGGTACTTTGAGAACAATGCACTGGGATAGCTTAGGATCTGGCCGGGGAGCCAGTTTTTCATCCACTATTTCTCCCATTCCCCTTCCTGCCCAGCTGAAAATGGTGAACTGAGCCGGGAGTATGAAGAATCACAGAGCCGGCTCAATCAAATCCTGCGGATAAAGACATCACTGACGTCGCAGGTGGACGATTACAAGAGGCAGCTGGATGAAGAATCCAAGGTTTGTTTGGTGATGGGGTGGGGGCGACAGAGCTACCTTCCTGAAGAAAGTTACAGGTTATGAAGATGTAGAAGGAACATGAAAAGTGGTACCTAGGGGCACCTGGGTGGCTCAGTCGGTTAAGCGTCCGACTTCGGCTCAGGTCGTGATCTCGTGGTTTGTGACCTCGAGCCCCACATCGGGCTCTGTGCTGACAGCTTGGAGCCTGGAGCCTGCTTCGAATTCTGTGTCTCCCTCTCTCTCCGCCCCTCTCCTGCTCATGCTCTGTCTCTCTCTGTCTCAAAAATAAATAAAAAACATTAAAAAATAATAATTAAAAAAAATTTTTTTTTTTTTTATTTTAAGAAAAGTGGTGCCTAGGTGGCTCAGTTGGTTGAGCATCCGACTTCAGCTCAGGCTATTATCTCGCATTTGTGAGTTTGAGCCCTGCATTAGGCTCACTGCTGTCGGTGCAGAGACTGCTTCAGATCCTCTGTCCCCCTCTTTCTCTGCCCCTCCCCGGCTCATGCTTGCTCTCTCTCGCTGGCTGTCTCTCAAAAATGAATAAAAGCATTAAAAAAAATGTTTAAGTCAACTACAAAACTGTAATATGCTACGTGTATGACTAAATGAAAGTGATGAACTCCCATATCCTCGTGGACAGTAATTGGAACAAAATGAGGAAAATAAACCCTGACGGCCTGGGTTGTAGAATCGGTGTCCTTTCCCCCCTTCACTTGCCGCACTGTCAATCCAATGCTGCGGATGTCTAAGCAATGGCCCTGGGGTCCACAGAGACCAGCGGGGCCTCTGACGGCCTCCGCTGGTCCCCACAGTCTCGCAGCACGGCCATGGTGAGTCTTGCCAACACGAAGCATGACCTGGACCTGGTGAAGGAGCAGCTGGAGGAGGAGCAGGGAGGCAAGTCAGAGCTGCAGCGCCTCGTGTCCAAGCTCAACACTGAGGTGACCACCTGGAGGACCAAGTATGAGACGGATGCCATCCAGAGGACCGAGGAGCTGGAGGAGACCAAGTGAGTGTGACCCTGTGCCAGAGAGCTGGGAAGGCTGGGGTGTGGGTGGTGCTGGTGGTCTGACCACATCAGACACTTGCTGAGGCCAGGGTCACGTCCAGGAGAAAGCAGTTCACAGGCTCCTCTTAAAATTTAAAAAAAAAAAATGTTTTTTAATGTTTATTTATTTCTGACAGAGAGAGAAAGAGAGAGACAGAGCATGAGCGGGGGAGGGGCAGAGAGAGAGGGAGACAGAATCCGAAGCAGGCTCCAGGCTCCGAGCTGTCAGCACAGAGCCCGATGTGGGGCTAGAACTCACAGACCGCGAGATCATGACCTGAGCCAAAGTCAGATTCTCAACCGACTGAGCCACCCAGGCGCCCCCTCTTAAAATTTTCTTTAATGTTTATTTACTTTTGAGGGAGAGAGAAACAGAGTGTGAGTGGGGGAGGGGCAGACAGGGAGACACAGACCTCGATGCGTGCTCCAGGCTCTGAGCTGTCTGCATAGAGCCTGATGTGGGGCTCGAACTCATGAACTGTGACATCATGACCTGAGCACAGGCTCCTCTTAAAGTGGGGGCCAGGGGGGATGCGTGTCTAGATAGGAGAGGCCACTTTGTGCCCTTAGCAAAGTAGCCACTGTCAGCCTTTGGGTTCCATCCTCAAGGATTTCTACATGTCATCATGAAAGTGCTCAGGCTCCTGCAAGGAAGTCAAGAGCAGGGCCTCCACCTCCAGGCAGGGTTTCTCTGCCCTTAAAGTGCTCAGGAAGCTTCCACAGGTCTGCTAGGTCTGGGGCGGGGCCTCTGGGCGATGTTGGGAGGGCTCAGACCACACTCCCAAAGGTCCTCACTCTGCTGGTTCCCCAGCTCTGTGCGAAATGCCCTCAAAGCTTGCAAGCCTTCCTCCTCATTTGCAAACTAGAGTGGTGGACATCCTGCCTGATGGGCCTGAGGAAGTAAGAGTGGACACGTGAATGTGGCTCAGAGCCACCTTCTTGTAGAACAGGCTGGCTTGCTTGCCCATGGGAAGCCCTGCATGTGAGCCACCAGGCACCAGGCAGGGAGGGAACCCCGGCCTGCTTGCCCGTCTTGCTCGCCCCCTGGAAATTTGTGGCAACATGACAGTGATAAGCACAGAGCCCTCCAGCTGACGTAAATCTCTTATCAAAAGGTCTTCATACATTGAGCCTAAATCTGCCTTCCTGTAGCCTCCAGCTCCTGAGCTCTGGCCCTTTTCTCTTTTCTGCTGAGAGCGGCCAGCAGCTGCCTGGTCCCACCCCAAAGCTCACTCTAGATCTCAGTCCCTCACCTCTCTCTGCCTGGACCTCCTTCCCCAGACACCCACAGGGTCCTTGTCCTCCTCTCCCTCCGGCCTCCGCTCACGTGTTCCCCTCCCTGCTTTACTTTCTCCGTGGTGCTTCTGTCTCCAGGTCTATCCCTCGTCTGGAACAGACGTTTTGTGAAGGCAGGAGTCTTAGTCTCTTTTTATTCAATGCTGTTTTTCGAACGCCTGTAATGATACCTGACCGAGTAGAAACAATACATAATTGTTGGATGGATGGATGGATGGATGCACGGACAGACAGTGGTTGCTTTCCTCTAATACTCTCCATTTTGTCTGCATCTTCTCCACTGTGACCCCAGAGCTCAGGACCACAAACACAGCCCCCTAGCCCATGGGCTTCTATGTTTCCTTGATGGCCTCTCTTGCCCTCACCCACAGGAGGAAACTGGCCGCCAGACTCCAGGAAGCAGAAGAGACAGCCGAAGCCGCCCAGGCCAGGGCTGCCTCCCTGGAGAAAAATAAACAGCGACTCCAGGCAGAGATCGAGGACCTCACCATCGACTTGGAGAAGGTCAGGGGGTCAAAATGTTCGAAGGCTGCCTATATGCTGGGTCCAAGGGACCCCAGGGAGCTGTTGGAAACTGTCACATGTCTGGGCTTACCAAGAAAAAACAGGTGGCCCAACAGGATGGAGCACAGGGTCTGTATTCAGGCCCACTGAACACAGGCTCTCGCCTGCAAATGTGTTTATATACTCATAATTTTGCAATCTTAACACCCAACAGGTCGCTATTCAAATAGCTCTGTGGTGAGGACAAAACAGTCCCAGGAAGTCATGCAACCTATTGTCTCTGTTCCCCTTTTCCTCACACAAACCACATAACACACACTTTGTGTGGCTAAATATTCCTGTTTGCATCCCTGGTTCAGACTGATTTGCCAGACTTCAGCCAAATTAAATAAGATTTCAACTGGTACACAGGAACCTGGTCTTGGTGTTTCAGGGCAACTGCTTCATGCCAGTGGTGAGGGGCAGAGGGGCATATCCATGTGAGAGGCTTCAGGAAAATAGCCCCAAAACCTGAAAAGGTTTTGCTCCTCCAAAATTAAGAAATGAAGCAGAAATTTACAAAATCCAGTATTGCACAGCAATAAATACATAGTTGCTGGAGTGCCTGGGCGGCTCAGTCGGTTAAGCATCCAACTTCGGCACAGGTCATGTCACAGTTCGTGAGTTGGAGCCCCACATAGGGCTCTGGCTGACAGCTCAGGGCCTGGAGCCTGCTTCAGATTCTGTGTCTCTCTCACTCTCTCTCTCTCACTCTCTGCCCTTCCCCAGCTTACGCTCTGTCTCTCTCTCTCAAAAAAAAATAAACATTAAAAAATAAATACATAGTTGCTGGACACTTATGAAAAGGAGGAAAGGTCTATGAAAAATAAGGTCTGAGAATAATCAGCTTTGATTCACAAGAAAAATAACACCAAACCCATCTCTGAGTTGGACAATGACATGTAACAGGTATTAGTAAGTCATAGAGAAAAATGTTACAGGGGGTTGGGTGAATGTTATAAATCTGGGAAGGCCACTGTGACCCAGATCCCTCATCATACACCTAAGAAAATCCTAGCCTGGGAAGATAAAATGGACTGCCCAAGGTCACATATCTAGTAGTAGGAGTTTTAGAACTGGAGGGTAACACTTTCCAGGCTCCTTGCCCTGTGCTTGTGCTATAAATGTTGAATTATATCCCAATCCCCAAGAAATCTGTGGTCACCAGAGTTACTGGGGAGGGTTGGGGAAGGCAGGGAGGAGGGCAGAAGCAGAGGAACTGGCTGGAGAGTCAGAACCCCCGGAGACCATCATCCCCACCCCTCCCCAGGCCAACGCTGCGGCTGCTGCCCTGGACAAGAAGCAGCGGGTCTTTGACAAGATGCTGGCTGAGTGGCAGCAGAAGTGCGAAGAGCTGCAGGTGGAGGTGGACAGTGCGCAGAAGGAGTGCCGCATGTACATGACCGAGAGCTTCAAGATCAAGACCGCCTATGAGGAGTCCCTGGAGCACCTTGAGTCGGTGAAGAAGGAGAACAAGACTCTGCAGGGTGAGTCTGAGGGCAGGGACAAAGACCCAGGCAGGGCCTCCCTCCTCCTGAGCGCATCACATGTTTAAGTACCTGGCACATAGTAGGTACACACAATAAATGCCAACTGCCTGGCAAGCAATTTGTAGAAGCACTTGGGCACTCAGCAACATGACTTCGAGCAGGTGAGTTACTTAACCTTTCTGCGCCTCAGTTTCCTCATCTGTAAATTGGGGAAATAATAATGTCTTCCTTGTAAGGTTGAGACAGTTGGAAGAAGATAAAATGTGTAAAATCTTCACTGGGTAGAGTAGCTGGCAGAAATGAGGGCTCAACAGATTTTATGTATTGAGCCCTTACATCTGTCCTATGCACACAACACACACACACGCAAGCTTTCTTACGTATAGGAGTCTCATGCTGGAATTCCGTTCTGTTGGATGTTGTTTGAAAATTGGTGCCTATCTGTTGAAGAATGTTTTGCTATACAGGGATTTGACTGCATTAATGAGTTTTTATGGCAGGTACACATTTCTAACCACAAAATCAGTTGTGTAAGATAGGTCAGGGTTTTTTGTTGTTGTTTTGTTTTTTTGTTTTCAAGAACTGTTCTGCTGAGCAGCAAAAATCTCAGTCAACACAGGGTTTCCTCAATTCAGGTTAGGTGCCTGATGTAGGGTCACTGCAATGGAGGGTAGAGGCAGATGGTCCCTGATTGTCCCCCAAACCTGCCCAAGGTCCTATGAGTCCCTCCCTGGGGAGTTGTCAGCTCACAGGGGATAATCTCAAGAGCCCAGCATGTGAGATATGAAGGCTCTGCTTCTGTAGTCTCAAAAGTGTGAATACTAAAGATCTTAAATATAAATACCTGAGTTAAGATAGGGGAGAAACAACCAGAACACCCAGATCAAGGTTGCCTGGACTAGGAGAGGACAGAAAATAGGAGGGGGTTGCTGATTAGGTTCTGCTGAAGGTCCCAGGGCCCTGCCTCCTCCCTTAACCCCCATCCCACCTCCAACTCCTAGTACAGATGAGAAAGCTCCCCAGTAACCTGGGAGTTAAGAGCAGAGGAATATGCACTTCGACCTGGCCGGTGAAGCATAGGGTGGGAACAAACCTTGTAAAGTAGCCCCAGTCAGGGGCTCCTGGGTGGCTCAGTCAGTTAAGCATCCAACTTCAGCTCAGATCATGATCTTGTGGCTCATGAGTTCAGGCCCTGTGTTGGGCTCTGGGCTGAGAGCTCAGAGCTTGGAGCCTGTTTTGGATTTCTGTGTCTCCCTCTCTCTCTTCCCCTCCCCTGCTCACGCTCTCTCTCTCTCTCTCTCCCCCTCAAAAAATAAATTTTTAAAAAATTAAAAAGAAATTAAGTAAAGTAGCCTAAGCCTGGTGGGAGCCATGGAGGAGAATGGTCAAGCAGCTTACTTGGGCTGAGAGGGTGTGAGGCAGCATCACAGCATACCTCACGGTCCCAGAGCAGCGCAGTAGAGAATGTTCTGGAAACAGCCACTATGTCCAGGACAGGCAATGGGAAGCCATGTGGGCTACGAGTGTGTCTGTGACATCAGCACAGATGGACCCCAACAGCTGAGACTTAGATGATGCCCCCAGTGCTTTCCACTCTACCTGGAACTTAGAAACCCAAGCAGGAAGATATTGGATTAAATGAGATTTCTCTGAACTCAGGGAGGCTTGATGTAGGAATGGAGTTTGGTCATAGATTAGTCAAGGTAGTCACATTTCTTGGACACCTCTGGTTGCAGCTGACATTTATGGCTGCTCCAAGGTGCTGGGTGGGTCCCTGGGAGCTCCTCTGGGTGAGCAACAGGTCTCCCAACTGAGGAAGGAGATCAGAAAGGCTCTACTCCTCCCACGTTTTCTTGGTTTTCAGACCTGGTGGGGGGATGCAGAGGGGGAGAAAGGGTCTGAGAAAGGAAGGCCTGGAGTTTAGGTCTAATGGGCCTGGGGAGTCCTGGGCACTGGCCCCCCAAGCTGTTCAGTGCTTACCCATTCTTCTGTGGGCCTCAGCCTCTCATCTGTAAAATGAGGAGCTTGAACTCACTGTTCTCCAATGCCCAAGCCCTGATGCTCCATGAGTCTATGACTTGGAGCATATTGCTTCTCTTTGGATACAGTGAGGCTAGGAGTGCCTGCTTCTGCCCTGATGTAAGAATGTCTGTGTCACATGCCATGGCCCTGGGAAGCTGGTGGTCCTCGTGTGCCTTATTAACGAGAATATTCCTTTCTCAGAGGAGATAAAGGAACTGATTGATCAGCTTGGTGAGGGAGGACGGAGTGTGCATGAGCTGCAGAAGTTGAAGAAAAAATTGGAGATTGAGAAAGAAGAACTCCAGGTGGCCCTGGAGGAAGCGGAATCTTCCCTGGAGGTAACCATGTGGCCATCACCTTGGAGGCTGGACGCTTGGCCAGGGACTATGCACCTACTTGGCCAGAAAGACTGATGTTTATATTCCTGGCAGGTTGAAGAGAGCAAGGTGATTCGAATTCAGCTGGAACTGGCTCAGGTTAAAGCTGACATCGACCGGAGAATCCACGAGAAAGAAGAGGAATTTGAAGCTACGAGGTATGGGGCTGAGGTGATGGGAGGCTGACTTTGGGTAGCATTGATGGGCCTCTGCCACCTACTAGTCATCTGACCTTGGGCAATTTAGGTGAATACTCTGAAACATAGTACTTCAGTGATCACAAAACACCATGGGATAATTCATCATCATCATCATCATCATCATCATCATCATCGTCATCCAAAAATGGGCAAAGGACTTTAACAGACATTTCTCCAAGGAAGATATACAAATGGCCAATAAGCACATGGGAAGATGCTCACTACCACTAGTCACGAGGGAAATGCAAATCAAAAGTACAAGGAGATACCACCTCACACCCATTAGGATGGCTGCCATCCAAAACGCAAGAAATAACAAGTGTTGGTGAGGATGTAGAGAAACTGGAACGTTTGTGCACTGTTGGTGGGAACGTAAAATGGTACAGCCGATGTGAAAGCCATAATAGAGGTTCCTCAAAAAATTTAAAATAGAATTACCATATGATCCAGCAAGTCTACTTCTGAATATTTACCCAAAAGAACTGAAAGCAGGGTCTTGGAGAGATACTTGTATACCATGTTCATAGCATTATTCAGAAGAGCCGTGGCATGAAAGCAACCCAAGTCCACTGACAAAGGAATGGATAAACAAAATGTGGTCTCTACACACAGTGCAAATTTATCCAGCCTTCACAAGCAAGGAAATTTAGACACCTGCTACAACATGGGTGAACTTTGAGGACATTATAACTGAGTGAAAAAAAGCCAGTCACAAAAAGACAGATACTGCATGGTTCTACCTACAGGAGGAAGTACTTAGACCAGTCACAATCACAGAAACAGAAAGCAGAGTAGTAGTTGCCAGGGGCCAGAGGAAAGTGGGATATTGGGGAGTTAGTGTTTCATGGGGACATGGTTTAGTTTTATCAGATGAAAAGAGTTCTGGAGACAGGCGGTGCCAGTAGAAGCACAGCATGATGTATGTGTTTAATACCATGGGACCGCACACTTCAAAATGGTTAACATAGGACATTTTACGTAATGCATATTTTCCCACAATTAAAAAAAATCAGAAAGCCCCCCTGTGAGATGGATGCAGTTGCCCCATCTGACAGATGTGAATGACGATAGCTTCTCGTCACCCCTCTCAGGGGTGGTGAAGATTAACTGAGATGATAAATATGAAAGTACTCCGTAACCTGCAAAGCCACACAGATATAAATTACTATGAACATTCATGAACCCTCAGAAAACATCCACCACGTCATGGAAAAGAACTGATCTGCTGGGTGCTGGATTTGGAGATTTCTTTTTAATTCAGTGTCCACTGTTGCTGCCTGAGGTTCCAGTAGGTTTTGGACTCAGCACTAAGTTTTTGTTTACAGAAATATGATTTGTTGTGATTCTGAGAAGATCAACACATTTGCAACTGTCCACATTGGCATCTTGCCTAAACTGCCTGCCTGAAATCTTCCTGCACTATTGCTTCCTGAGTTTACAACATCCCCCACAATCACCCCTAACAAAGCTGTAGGCAGAGCCACTGGAGGGAGAAGCCCCATGACTCCGCAGCCATTAGAATAAACCCTAAATATCTAGCTATATGCCACCATGTGGCGTGGCGGGGGGAGGGGAGGAGAGAGAGTTTGCAACAGATCGGAGATATAATTTACATAGTTTGCCCATGACAAGGGAAAAATTCAATGGTTTTCAGTTGTGCAATTGTCACTGCAATTTTAGAACATTTTCATCACTCCCCCAAAGAAACCCCATATCCTTTTGCAGTGTTGCCCCATTTCTCCCCACCACCCCCACTCCCAGACCTAGGCAACAACTAATCTAGCCAACAACTTTCTCTGGATTTGCCTATCCTGGACATCCCATATAAATGGAATCCTACAATATGTGGTCCTTTGTGACTGGCTTCTTTCACTTGGCATCATGTTTTCAAGCTTCATCCAAGTTGGAGCAAGTGTAATATTTCATTCCTTTTTATTCCTGAATACTATGCCATAGTTTGGACAGATCCCATTTTGTTTATCTATTCATCAGTTGATGGACATTTGGGTTGTTTTCACCTTTTGGCCACTATGGATAAGGCCACTATGAGCATCCATATACAAGTTTTTGTGTAGATAGAGGTTTACGTTTCTCTTGGGTATGTACCTAGGACTAGAAGTTCCGGTAATATGTTCACTCTATGTTTAACTTTTTGCAGAATGGTCAGATTCTTCTCCAAAGCAGTTGTACTATTTTACATTCTCAGGGTTATAAGGGCTGTAGGGTCTCCAGATCTTCTCTAACATTTTATCATTACCTTTTTTTACCCTAGCCAACCTAGTGTATGGGAGGTAGTATCTCACTGTGGTTTAGAACTGTATTTCCATTATAGCTAATGATGCTGAGCACCTTTTTAAGTTGTTTTTTTTTTTTTAAGTTTCTTTGAGAGAGAAAGAGAGAGCACGCATCAGCACAGAGCCTGATGCAGGGCTCAAACCTACGAATCATGAGATCGTGACCTGAGCTGAAATCAAGAGTTGGATGCTTAACCAACTGAGCCACTCAGCTGCTCCTGCTAAGCATCTTTGATGTGCTTATTGGCCACTTCTCTATATTGCCTGGAAAAATGTCTATTCTAATCCTTGGCCCATTTTAAAAACTAGGTTGTCTTTCTACTGTTGAGTTGTAAGAGTTCTTTAAATATTCTGAATACTAGACCCATCCTTTTATCAGATATGTAATTTGCAAATATTTTCACCCATTCTGTGAGTTGCCTTTTCAGTTTCTTAATAATACCCTCTGAAGCACAAATGTTTTTAAATTTGATGAAGTCTATGTATCTGTTTTTTTCTTTGGTAGCCTGTATTTTAGGTGTCATATCTAAAAAACTCTTTCCCCAATTTAGTCACAAAGATTCTTGCCTATTTTTCCTAGATGAGATCAGAGTTTTACAGTTTTAGCTCTTACATTTAGGTCTTTGGTCCATTTTGAGTTAATTTTTGTATAAGGTATGAGGTAGGGGTCCAACTTCATTCTTTTGCATGTGGATATCCAGTTGTCCCAGAACTACTTTCTGGAAAGACTGCTCTCTCCCTATTGAATGGTCTTAGCATCCTTGTTGAAAATGAATTGGCTTGGGTTTATTTCTGGATTCCCAATTCTATTCCATTCATCTATAGGTCTATCCTTATGCCATGAGCACAATGTCTTGATTACTGTGGCTTTGAAATTGGGAAGTGTGAGTCCTCCACCTTGTTGTTCTTTTTCTAGATTATTTTGGTTATTCTGGGTCCCTTACATTTCTATATAAATTTTAGGGTCAGCCTGTCAATTTCTGCAAAGAAATCAGCTGGCGTTTTGATACTGACTGCACCGAATTCCACCTTCACAACATTATGTCTTCCAATCCATGAACATGAATGTCCTTCCATTTATTTAGACCTTTATTTTTTTCAACATGTTTTATAGTTTTTTTTTCTTGTATTTATTTTTTAAGTCAAATTGAATACAAATTCTGTTCACTTTTGAGAATGTCATGATACCTTCTCCCATGTCTAGAAATTGAATACATCTCAGAGTGCTATAAATCCAGCAATGTGCCTACACAATAGAAGGTGTGCAGGGGTAGAGCAGAGGTGAACACTACAGACAAGGGGCAGGTGACAGGATCTTTTCATGCTAGCCATTTATTTCCCTCAATGAAACAAATATTTTTTGAACATGTAAATTGCCTCCTCTAGTCTCCTTCTATGGAGGGTTTTATGAAAATGCTCATTATACTGATTACAAAATAACTAAATATATTAAATACAATCAACCAATAACTGCTGTTTTACAGAGAGACAAGCTTTGGCTTGTATAGCCAAAGCTCACATTTTCTAATTAAAAAAACAAAAACAAAACAGCTAGCATTTGGGTTTGAATCCTGTCTCTGTCATGGGCTAAACCTTTGGCATGTTTTTCATCATCTTGGAACCTCAGTTTCCTTGCAGGGCTATTCTGCATGTTGAATGAATTGAGATCACAAAAGATATGAGGTAAACATTGACCTTCTGTGTCCTTTCCCAAAGCACACACTCCCCCACTTAAATGCTTTAAGGGAAGATACACTCTAATTTCAAATATGGTGGCCATATGCATGTTGATGCTCACAGACCTCTTTTTTTTTTTTTAATTTTTTTTTTAACGTTTATTTATTTTTGAGACAGAGAGAGACAGAGCATGAATAGGGGAGGGGCAGAGAGAGAGGGAGACACAGAATCTGAAACAGGCTCCAGGCTCTGAGCTGTCAGCACAGAGCCTGACGTGGGGCTTGAACTCCCCACGTCGTGAGATCATGACCTGGATGCTCACAGACCTCTTAACTAGGGAGGTTTAGCACAGCCTGACCAGCGGGCCCAGTATGCCAGGGTCTTCTCTGATTGCACTTGCAGGAAGAACCACCAGCGGGCAATCGAGTCCTTGCAGGCCAGCCTGGAGGCAGAGGCCAAGGGCCGGGCAGAGGCACTTCGGCTCAAGAAGAAGATGGAGACAGACCTGAATGAGATGGAAATCCAGCTGGACCACGCCAACAAGAACAACAGCGAACTTGTAAAGACCCTGAAAAGGCTGCAACAGCAAATCAAGGTAGCAATCTGGGACCTAATCACAAAGTAAGCCATCCCCAAGCTTGCAGGTCCAGGAAGCTAACTTCATGCATGTCTGCAGCTAGGAGAAAAGCATGGAAGTGGCAGCATGGGGTGGCTGGAAGTCTAGGGACAGGACACTTGGGGACTATCTATATGAGAGGCCCCAACCACCTAAGTCCATACCCTGGACCACTAAAAAGAGGGAAGAAAGAAGGAAAACAGAAAGTTGGGCCTGTCTTGGTTCTTAAAGTCATTTGACTTATTATAAGTGAATTCAGGACAGAAAAATAAAGAACATAGTAAATACTTATATGCCCACCACTCATCTTAAGAAAAAAACACACATAGAATTGAAGTCTTCCTTTATTGCTATCATTGGTCTTTAAAGCATCTGTAGCTGGATCCATGCATTCGACATACATTTTATTAGAGACCTGCCCAGCGTAGGCACTGTATTAGGTGCTAGGGGTACAAGAATGTATATAATAAACAGACATCCCTGCAGATAGACAATAAACAACACATAAATAAAACTGTAGTATTAAAAACAGCGATAACGTGCTACAGAGAAACAACCAAATAGGAGAAGGGAGATGTGGGTTAGCCAGTGGGGGTGTAATGGTCAAGATCACTGAGGAAGGCCTCAGTGAGAAGGGCCTGCTGGAGACCCAAGGTGCTCTGTCCTCAGAAAAGCCTTGACCTTATGGTTACCTCTCACTGGACAAATTCTGGCGGCACTTGGGCCCTGGCCAGCTAGGCCGCAACCAGACTGGGAACTCCCCCAGCGCAGATCGATACCTTCCACTCTCCTCCTCTGTGGCCTCGAACTCCCCAGCCAGACCCCAGCTCCCTGCTGAGCCCAGACCATGCCAGGGTCCGGGAGATGGGCTCAGGCCGGGTCCTCTGGCCCCCCCAGGACCTGCAGATGCAGATGGACGAGGATGCCCGGCAGCACGAGGAGCTGCGGGAGCAGTACAACCTGCAGGAGCGGCGCCTGAGCCTGCTGCAGACGGAGCTGGAGGAGGTGCGCGCGGGCCTGGAGGGCAGCGAGCGCTCCCGCAAGCTGCTGGAGCAGGAGGTGGTAGAGATCACCGAGCGGCACAACGAGGTCAACATCCAGGTAGGATGGCGGCTTCCTGGGAGTGGGGGGGCGTCTATGCAGACTCACACTTGGCGTGTGGGGGCAGGGCCAGGATGGTGCCCAAACCGTGTGGGCTCCCCTCAAAACTCAAAGGCAGATGGTGTCCCCACTTGGGAAATCCTCAGAACTCACCTGCAGAGACTTCTTTTGTTACGGCAAAAACCCCCGTAACATAAAATGTACCATTCTTAACCATTTTTAGTGCACACGCAGTGTGTGAACTATATGTACATTGTTGTGCAGAGCTTTCAAAGACAGGCTCCTAGACTCTCTCCCTTGGAGACTGTGATCCAGAATCTGGTCTGTGGTGGGACTCCAGAAATTTAAACTTTTGGATCTAAACTCCTCAGGAGATTCTGATGATTTAGCCAACTTTAAGGACTGCCATTACCTTCAGTGTCACTGAGGATAGAACTTCAGAACTAGAAGGGATCTAGAATATTCCAAAGTCTAGGAGCACCTGGGTGGCTCAGTCAGTTAAATTAAGCCTGACTCTTAATCTCCAGTCAGGTCTTGATCTCAGGGTTGTGAGTTCAAGCCATGCACTGGGCTCCCTGCTGGGCATGGAGCCTACTTAAAAAAAAACCAGTAAATAAAAACAAAGTCTGACATTCATTTTACAAATGAAAAACCGTGACCCAGAGAGTTGAGTGGCTTATGTGTGGTCAAAAAAGGGGACCCTTATCTACCAGCGGTAACACCAATACCGCTTACAGTGCAATACTTTGCCAGCACAAACTTAATTCCTACTTAGCATCTCATGTGAATTCACCAAAAGAAAAAATGTGCATGGGACATCTAGGGATCACAACCCCATTTTAGAAATAAGACCGAAGCCTAGAGGTAAAGAATTTATCCACATAGGTAGAAGTACCAGGGTTGAACCTGGGTTTTCCCAGCTCTGAGTTCAGGATTGTTCTAGAGTTCCCACCCATCCCAGGCCAAAATGACGTTATTCCTGGACTCCTTGTGATACATGTTCTGCTCTAAAACACAGAGAAAAATGCAGGGAGAGACGCTTACCACAAGCAGGGGGTCCAGGGCCATTTCCTGTTGGGGGGTTTGGCAAGTATGTCTGTGAGAGAGTTGTTTCTCTTTCCTGGACACGGGAAAGGCTGTGCAGACTTCTGCCTCATGGCAATGTCTTTATTTTTTCTTCCAGAACCAAAGCCTCCTCGTGGTCAAGCGCAAGCTGGAGTCGGATGTCCAGCGCATCTCCAACGAGCACGAGGAGCTCATCAGTGAGTTCCGCTCTGCCGACGAGAGGGCCAAGAAAGCCATGACTGATGTACGTGTGCACGCTGCCTGGTGCTGGTGGGAGGGGGGCCTAGCCTGGGCCGCCTGTGGAGGACCAGGCCACCCTCAGCAGGGAAGGCCACTTCCTCCCCTCAAAGGTCACTGTGCAGCGCCAACACCCTGCCAGTAGGGCTGTGGTCCTTGTCCTAAGGAGTCTGGAGGCCTTTCTGAAAAGCCAAACACATACAAGTAAGGAATAAGTACAAGCTATACACGACCATGTGAGAGATCAGAGCTTGAGGCCTGGGGACATGGGTCAAAGAAGCTATAGAAAGTGGGCTTTCCTGGGCAGGTCTTTTGGCAAAGAGGAGCATTAAAGCACCCTAAGGAGAAGCATTAGTGAAAGGAAGATGGGAGCCATGCCCAGGTGCTCAGGGGCAGATTCAGCAGGACGTGCTGCCAGTGGTCTTGCCCCACTTCTCTTTGGGGACTCACACAACCTTGAGCGGCAGATACCACGCACCCCACTTTAAAGATGAAGGAATACAGATGCTATCGCCAGGCTTGTTGCACTTGCTTGAAATGCCAGCTCAGGACCATTGCAGGTCTTATCTGGTGCTGGGTCTCGAGAGAACAGACCCATACCCAGCATGCAGATCTTCCATGAATACTTGTGGAATGAATGCAAGAACGAGAGGGTAAAGTGACTTGCTGAAGGCCACACAGGAGCTACACGCAGACCTTCATCTTCCTCCTCCAGATCTGCGCTATGCCCACCCTCTGTGCTGTGCCCCTGATGGAGGAGGCAGCAAAGAGTGGCTGGAGAGCCCCAGGCTGGTGGGAGTCTGTGGGACTGGGGGCCCTGGTGGTGAGTGCATGAGCCTGCCTCCTCCCTGTCACTGGGAGAGACACAGGAGCATGGGGCACCCGCTCCACCAAAACCCAGCAGCACATCTGCAAGGTTCTCCTTGTCAACCACTTGGTCCTCTGGTCTCCAGAGGTCAAGGTCCCTCATCTCTCAATAGCATGGGAACCCAGCTCCAGTCCCCACTCTGCTCCTCCCGCAGGCCGCCCGCATGGCGGAGGAGCTCCGGCAAGAGCAGGACCACTGCATGCACCTGGAGAAAATCAAGAAGAACTACGAGATCACCATCAAAGACTTGCAGGCCAAGATGGAGGAGGCTGAGCAGCTGGCTCTGAAGGGAGGGAAGCGCACGATCATGAAACTGGAAGCCAGGGTGAGGGCGACCCTGAGGTGGGCCAGGAGGGAGAGAAGGGAGACATGGCTGGGCAGGGGCCTTTTCCCAAAGCTTCCCAAAGCACCCAGTGCTCGATGAGGAACTGGATTATTCAGATGCTAGGAAGGGAAAGGAAAATGAGAGGAGAGCTGTAATTTATTTGTACAGAGGTCTCCTCTCCTCTTCCTTCTTCTCCTGTCACCTTTCCCCCAGACTGTGCCCCCAAGCAGGGGAGCTCCCAGGATTCTTCCTCTGTCTGTTCCCAGTCTCTGTTTCCAACACTGTTCCTCCCTTACAACTTCCTTAAAACCAGCCTTGGTCTTCACCCATGGGGTGTCAGAGCTAGAGGGGCGACCCTGTCAGGCCCCGCCCTCCCCCACTTCCCAGAGAAGGAAACGTGAGGCTCAGGGAAAGGGACCCATCTGACTACCACAGCAGACCCATGAGGGGCAGAACCTGTGTGACCCTCTGTCCAGGGTTTGCCTGCTCTCCTATGGGGAAGAGGTGGATGGACATTGTCACCATGATGCCCCACTCAAGGCCACTGAGCTCTCAAGTTCAAAACCCTGTGTTCTCACAGCCATGTCCCTCTCTTCCTCCCTCAGATCAAGGAACTAGAGACAGAGCTGGACGGTGAGCAGAAACAGCATGTGGAAACAGTGAAGACGCTGCGGAAGAATGAGCGCCGCCTCAAAGAGCTGGTCTTCCAGACGGAGGAGGACCACAAGACCAACCAGCGCATGCAGGAGCTGGTGGAGAAGCTGCAGAACAAGCTGAAGATCTACAAGCGGCAGATTGAAGAGGCGGTGGGTGCTCGCCCTAACGTGTGTCCCTAACGTGCCCTCCCTTCCCAGGCCAGGTCTCAGCACCTGGTTGGCATTAACCACAGGAAAGGAATCGAGCCCTGCCAAAAGATGGCCCCTGTGAGCTTCGTGTCCATGGCACTTCATAGGTGGACTGGACACCACACACTGGAGATAAGAACACGTAGAAAATGAAAATATCCCCCAAGAACACCTGTAAGGTGTGATCTAAAACCAGGGAAAGTCTTTGCTGCCTTTGTCCTGCTTCCACTGCCCCTGGTGGCCTCTGCCAGGATAACTTCTCTCTCCTGCTCAGACCGTTAAACACAAGACCCTTCCCTTCTTTTTTTTTTTTTTTTCAACGTTTTATTTATTTTTTGGGGGACAGAGAGAGACAGAGCATGAACGGGGGAGGGGCAGAGAGAGAGGGAGACACAGAATCGGAAACAGGCTCCAGGCTCTGAGCCATCAGCCCAGAGCCTGACGCGGGGCTCGAACTCCCGGACCGGGAGATCGTGACCTGGCTGAAGTCGGACGCTTAACCGACTGCGCCACCCAGGCGCCCCGACCCTTCCCTTCTTTAATCCTCCAAATACAAGGCAGGAACACTGATCTTCTTAGTCTGTTTCACAGGTGAGGACATAGCCCAGAGTGGGATATTTATGTCATGTTAGCAAATGTCAAAATCAAAGTCAAATGGTTAGCAAATGATGGCTTCAAGCCTCAACCCTATACCACACGTCTGCCTACCGGCACCTGCACGCCCCCACCCCCACCTTGACATAGAACTTGGACTCTGCCATTGTTTGCTGCCAGTTCTGGGGCTACTACGCTGAATCCATCAGCCACCCACACAACCAGCGCCTTTCCCAAACGGCTCGATAAAGATCAGGCTTACAGTTCATATGGTTCTAACCGAAATAGCACTGTGATTCTACTGGGAAGATAAGGGGATGGGAGCTGTGCGGTGGGGGCTGGGGAAAAATGCTAAATCCACACCTTTCATAGTGGGGCACCAGTAGCTAATGGCTAAAACTACAAATTATAGAAGCATCAACACAGCACATTTTATTTAGAAATATGGATGTCAAGGCCAAAAAAGAATCAGCTAAAAGTACTGAAAGACTGGACTCTCACGTGTCCACGTTGAACCAACCGATAACGATGCACATTTAACCAGGAGAACCCAGGTTTACGCCCTATTTTCCACCGTGCTTTTGCCACAGGAGGAGCAGGCCAACCAGACCTTGGCTCGCTACAGAAAGACGGTGCATGAGCTGGACGACGCTGAGGAGCGGGCTGGCATGGCAGAGACCGCCCTGAACAAGCTGCGCACCAGACACCGCGTGGCCGGCAAGGGCATCACCTCCGTGGAGATCATCCAGGTGTCCAAGACAGGCTCCTCCAAAACCCTTTCTGAGGAGTGAGATTCTCCATGTTCCAGCCCACGGCCGGTAGGTATGGGCTCCACTCTCGATGCCCGTGCTCCAAGCTTACCTTCCCTGCTCCCGCTTTGCTCCTTCCGACTTCTCTGCTTTCCTGTCTGCCAGGCCCTGGCCTCATGCAGTGCCAACCCCAAACCTCCCCTGTCCCTTCAGCTGCAACACTTCCCTCTCCCTCTCTGGATTCTCAAAGCCCTCGGGCGTGTGAGCGCCACCTGTGATACAGGTGCCAGAGGTCATGACACTCCTCTGTCTGGGTGGAAGCTCCTTGGAGATAATGTCTAATGCCACTTGACACTAGGCCTGGCAGACAGGTGCCAATGCTTGTTTCAGTGGAGAACCACAGGGACATTTGCAAGCCTACGGGCAGTATGTGTTCATCTTTCACATCCCCACAATAGCATTATTCCTGAGGATTTCATCAATACTGGTTGAATTTAGGTTTCTAACATTAAGGAAGTAATAATTATTATTGTCCCCCGGGGGACAACGTGAAGTAGTCCTTTCTTGTTTTCTTTAATTCAGAATCAACCGAGGAAAAAAAAGTATAGGAGGCAAATATATAAAAGTCAAAATGCAAGTTTTACTATGTTACAATTCTAGATTGAGAATTTAATGGGTGTCCAACCTGGGCATCCTTGTGTTTTACCCCAGAATTAAAGGTACCTGCAGAACTGATCAACCACAGCCCTGCTCCATAAAGACCAACCCTTACTCCAAGGAGACAGATGACCAGGATTCATCAACCCTACAGGCAGATCCAAAAGGAGAGGCCAGATGGGGTACATGTTGACCCCGTCTTCCAAACACAGAATAAATCATTCCTCCTCCATGAGAGGAGCAAGGGAAAGATGAGGAGAGAGGCAAAGAACATTATTCTAGAGCAGTGGTTCCCCCAAAACGTGGTCCTTTTGACCAGTAGCAATATCAGCATCACCTGAGAAGTTGTTAGAAATGCAAATTCTTATGCTTCACTTCAGATTTACTGAGTCAGAAGCTACAGAGGTAGGCCCAGTGTCTGTGGTTTAATCACCCCTACAGTAATGACATGTATGATCACGTGTGCTAAAACCAACACTGTAGCAGAAATCTCCCCTTACAGAAACGCAGAGCTAGGGAACAGATGTTTCTCCTCCTTTTATCAGAACCAGGCACATGGTAGTAGTTTTCACTATCTTATTTACCCTATGATAAGGAGATATATAAATATCTCCATTTGTCAGGTGAGGAAAATGAGTTCAGAGTAGTTCAGTGACCTGCTCATGGTCATACGAGCCCTATGCTATGGAAAGGCAAACTGTCTTTTATTTTAATTACTCTGGAGATTGATAAGGCTGCCCTCTGTTTAGGATTAACCAGGACAACTCAAGATCAAGGACCTGGTTTAGGTCAGGAGGGAAGGGGACTGAAGTTTCTGTGTACCGATGGTTCAACCCCCATGGATTATGGGAATTTTCTTCTGGCCTTGTGTTCAAACATGTGGGTGAATCAGCCCCCCAGTGAGGGTAAGGTTCCCCACTCACTCACAGCTCTCTCTCAGTACTGGGTCAGTTTGGGTTTTAGCCAAAAGTGATAACCCCATTGGCCTCTGAATTCAAGCTGAGCCTTTTCTTACCATGTGCTTAGGGAGGGAACAAAAGATAGGAAAAAATCTTTTTCTTAATTCTCTAATTCTTAAATAATGGTTAGCTCAGGAAGTTAAGGAAACCAGAGGTTTGCCTCTGGACGAGTCCTACAATTAATGTATAGCCATCTCCTTTCAGGGCAAAAACCCAAAAGGGGTCCCTTCTGTTGAACTCTCACTTGGTGGGGGTTACTACTCACCACCCAGACTCAGGAGGTATTAGAGTCCTTCCAACTGCAAAGTCTTAGTCTCCGGTATTAGCCATCTTGTAAAACAGATTCTCTGCCCTGGCCTGGGGACTGTTAATTGCTGGGGCTTGCTGGTTCTGGTCCAACTGCTCTGTCTCCATACCATGAGGCCACAGTCCTGCCAACAAGCACCCAGAGGTGATGAGGCTCTTTTATCCCATCTCCCCTAGCTGGTCACAGGGCTAGATATGCCATCCGTAGCCCTGAGATGTCATAAGCAAACCAGTACATGAGTCAACACTGAGCCAAGACCCCACAAGAGTTTAGTTTTCCAAAGTGGCTTTATATTCAGTGGCACAAATACTGACCAGGCTCTGAACAGGGCCTAGGTCTGGACTCTGAAACACAGAGATGAAGAATCAATAAGAAAGGACACCCTCCCTGGCAGAGCTCAGAATCTGGTGGAGAGGAAGAAGCACACATCACCACAGGGCTGTGAGCAAATGTTCTGTGATGTTGTGTTTGCATCTCACCGGGGAGGATCACAGGGGAGGAGTGACTGGTTTAACCTGAGGTGGCTGGGTGGAGCACCTTCACGGAGGATGTGACCTGTAGAAAAGCCTAAGGCGGTGCCACTCCACGAGTGGTCCCTGTTTGTCACCTGCCCAAGACAACAAAAGTACAGAAACTGAGAGGAAGCTTTTAGAAATTTTTATAACAATTGATACTGCTATGACATCCAAGTGCATGATCAATGTATTTTATAAAAGTATTAGTTTCTGGTATTAATTAAAATAAATGAGAAAGAACAAAATGTTTAATGGAAATTAAAAAGAATAAGTAAAATTGATTGCTCACCAGATAGAGAAGGAAAGAAGAGAATTCCAGATGGAATTCATATGCCAACAGTGCCGAAGCTGGATTCATACAAGGGAACGGCATAGCTAGAGAAGAGGAGCTCAGGAAGAGGGGAGAGAAATGGGGTGAGAGATGAAGCTAGAAGCACTGCCATGTGTGAGGCTGTGAGGGGCCCCGTTGGGTACGAGTGTTCCATAATTTCCATAAGGAAATCTTGCTAACTTTGGAAATCCACGTGTGGGATGTGATGAGCAGTAGCTTTTCCTTCTTGGGAAGACATATCACAATGGCAAAACAAGCCTGCTGGCCCCTCATGAGACACCACAGGCAGGCTCGTGGTGGGCACTCTGTCCCAGGGGATGGCACTCCAGCCTTCTCGATGGCCTGTATAGAGTCCAGGCCCAGTTGGGCACCCCAAGCCCAAAGATGTCTAAACCTTCACAACCTCAGGCGGAATGAACCAGCTATGACCCAATGATGGTGTCCATTATGAGGAAGGAAGCATCCTGGGGACACTGTCTTTCTATTAAGAAGGAGGCAGAGATGTCAGAACTCCTGGCTCTGGTCCACAAGGATTTTCTCAACCTCTCTCTCTTTTTTCTTTCAGGGTGATACAGATCTCAACAGCAGACCACCGAGAGGGAAAATACATGAAAGCAGGAAACCGGGTATCCTGAGAATGTTTACTATGCAAAGGAAAGTATAAGCCAGAAAGAGGTGCAACAGAATAAAGATAGCTGTGGGGGAAAGGGTTTGGGGATGTAAATACCCAGGCATCAGAGGAACTAAAATTAGTGTGGCTTCTCTGAGACTGTATCAAGATGTGCAAGCACTCGGATAACAGCAACAGTGGGTCTGTTTTAGTTGAGATCCTACATGTTCATGTCAAAGACGGAATATGTAACTGTCTGTGTGACCTGGCTGTTTCTTGAAATAATTCCTCATGTGGACAATTGTAATGCCCTGTCCCAATGCAGTTTAAATAAAAGAAACATGAAAAATAGACTAGGGATTGTTTGTGAGTGAAGAAATTTTATTTTTCTAAGGCTTCCAAACCCAAAGGCAATTTTTCAGTATGTCAGAATTCTGTTTTATCCCTATATGCTAACTCACAGGCTTACTTCTATCGGAAACCATGAAAACTATGCAGTCTTGGCGAAAAGGTGTTCTGACATATGAAGACTAACTAGGTCTCGTAAAGCCGAGAAAGCTACAGAATCCCTGAAGGGATGTTAAGATCCATTCAGGCTGATGACCCACAAGGCCCCCACATGCTCTACCTAGGCATCTCCCAGGATGTTCAGACATGGGCAAGTTCTTCCTTAAATCAAGCCGAGACCTGCCCCCTAGTGGTATCTTTTTTTTTTTTTTTTTTTTTTTAACACTGGTTTTGATACCTAAGACCCTGCATAACAACCTCAGAGGAAGACAGTTCCCACCGTCCCTCCAAGATTTCTCTTCTCCAGGCTGAATATACCTGGGTCCTTCAACGTTCTCAAGCGTGAGAGGGTTTCCACTGTCACCTTTTAACATCCTCAACCCTGTTCCTCCCCTCACTTTCCTAGTCTTTGGAATGCAGGATTGGAAGAGACGGCACCAGGAGGGCTCCCTGCCAGCGCACAGCCCTCAGAAGGCACCTCTCTCCAACTCTCTGGAAATGGTGTCTTCCCTTGACTTTCACCACTCTGACCTCTCTCCAGTCCCCTGGCCTACGGAAATCATTATTCAGCTGGTAAAGGAAGGGATGTTAACATTCCGTGGGTGACTCCCTCTCTCTCTTCACATTGGCCCATTTCAGTGCTGGCTTTCTCTAGACAGCTCCAGAGGGAACCACTTAGTTCCTTCTGTGTAAGTGGATCAAACATGGAGACACTGCCCTCTGGCGGTGGGGTCTCCAATGGCATTGTGTGAATTTTCTGGGAGACAACAAATCATAAAATCTTAGAATTACACATATCGGAATTTTAGGGTTCAAAGGGATATTCAGAGGGTGTCTAGTCCAACTCTTAGCCAATTGGAGATTCCCCTCTGTAACATCCCTGAAAAAATGGTAACCCAACTTGTACCTGAACCCTTCCAGTGAGAAAAAAAGGCAGCCCATTGCAGTTTTGACTGACATTCATGGTTCAAAATAATATTGAACCAAAATGTCTCCCTGTATTCTGCCTTCATTTTGATCTACTCTTCACCTCTGTAATTACATAAAGTAAGTCTAATTCTTATACTTTGAAGTCAGATAAATATGAGTTCCACTTTCTTTCTTTCTCATGCAGTGAGACCATGGGCAACTTAACCTATCTCACCTCCTGTTTTCTCAACTACTAAATGAGGAATAATAACAGTATCTGCCTCTTAGGAATGTGAAGTTTAAACAAGATAACCTGGCACAGAGCCTATTATGCATAACACTTAGACACTTGCCACGTTTCTTCTAGCATTCTTTAGGACTTAACACTCAATCTCCCGAGGGAGGCTAGGCCTGGCCTACCAGTCCAGCAGCTTATAGCAACAAGCCTCTTGCTGGACAAATGCAAGGGGAATTCCATGGAATTTTAAGAACTTATCATTGTTTCCTGGTGGATGGTCTACTCATGGTCTCCCCACATTTGGAGAATTCCAGAGCAGCTCCTCACTTTGCTGGGGGAAGGGGAGGGGAGGCAGAGGAAATAGATGTAGACGGGCTCAGTGACTTGCCCAAGACCATTCAGTTAATGACAGAGCTAAACATCCTTTGTTGAGTGGGGTGAGGGAAGCTTTTAGACCCAGTATTTATGAGAGAATGGACTTCACTTAGACACACATGCTGTTTTTGCCCAAGGACATGTAATTTCAGAATGGCGCAAAAGCCTAAAAGGATATAATCTATGGCTTTGCAAAATAATAACATTAAATTAGTATCCACGATGACCAAAATCAGGGCACTGGCACCAGGTACTGCAGAGTAAATGGAACAACAACTATTCAAATGGTTTTGCTAAATGTTTTGGGCTAGCTTTCAAGGCTGTTAAATTTTGTATCACTGATTATATTAACTCCATGCTCAGTGCGGACTGATGTGAGGCTCAGTCCACGACCCTGGGATCATGACCTGAGCTGAAATCAAGTGTCGGCTGCTCAACCGACTGAGCCACCCAGGAGTCCCTTATTTTCTGTATTTTTGATACTCTGCCATCTGTGGCCTCTCTGACCGAGGAGACACTGCCTCTCCCACAGCTAGATAATTCTTACAGATAGCAAACGACTTCCATATAGACTAACCAATCCAGAGCCCACACTCCAAACTGCCTCCTCCATCTAGCTCTCATGTTCTAGGAGGCAATATTCCTCTGTCCTAATCATCCCAGGGCCAGATTCCAAACAACTAGGAACAGCTCCTATGTTCCAGAACCTAATGAAATTATTCAAACTAGCCAATCCTAAACCTGCTCACCTCGCCTCACCCATTCCTGCCCATGAAACCACAATAAAGACTCGTGTGCATGCATTCCCTCCTGGCCTACCCTGGTGCTTCCCCACATGGCCCCAAGGGGCATGACATGCCAATGCTCCTGCTTCTAGGGATGGGTCTGTGAGTATAGAAACTCCCTCATGACGATCATTTCCATATCTGTATGTCTTATATCCCATTAAAACAAATCCCAGGTACATTTAAAAACGCCAATTATCTTCCCCCTCCTCTCACTTGTGAACCAATCCTGAGTCCCTGTAGGGAAACGAGCATGTCTGGGTCTTCCCAAGGAACACATCTTTGGGTGCTTTCAGAAATCACAAAATCATCACAAAGGCCCCTTGACCCTTCTACTCATAAGCTACCAGGAACTGGGCCTGGAGATCTATTGTGAAAAGGCCAACCCTGAGTTACAGTAAAATTGCAAGACTGGAAGGAAACCTGCTGGCTATTATAAGGGACAATTCTTCCCTCTACTTCCTGAACCCTGGCTTAGACTACTGAAAACTGTACCCTGCAGCTTTGAAGCACTGATTCCATAAAACTTTTCTCTACATACATTGAAAAAAAGTTTAAGTATAGGCAGCAAAATAGTAACCAGACATTTAGACCAAGGGGAAAAGTGTATTATGAGAGTTTAGCAATTAGAAAGGCTACTGTGGGGTTAGGTACAGGACACACGCTCAGCCCAGTCTTGGAAGATAGAGGAAGGCATTCTAGAAGAAATCATGTCTTTGCTGAAGTCTAAGGATGAGCAGGAGTTAAACATAAAGGGGAGGTAGAGCATGTGGGAATGGAAGGTGGGCGTGGGGAGGACCAGCTAAGTGTGCGCTTGGTGGCAGATAGCAGCACATGAGCAACAGTGGCACAAGCAATAGAGACATTTAATGATCTTACACACCAACCCCTGCAGTCCCAGACGGTTTTGGAATTAGGTCTCCACCTTTCCACACTACTTTACTCTCAAGTCTATTAAGACAGTTGCCACAGCTCTAACCATCTTATCTTCCCACAACCATGTTTAAGACAGGTTAAAACATGGGGCGCCTGGGTGGCGCAGTCGGTTGGGCGTCCAACTTCAGCCAGGTCACGATCTCGCGGTCCGTGAGTTCGAGCCCCGCGTCGGGCTCTGGGCGATGGCTCGGAGCCTGGAGCCTGTTTCCGATTCTGTGTCTCCCTCTCTCTCTGCCCCTCCCCCGTTCATGCTCTCTCTCTGTCCCAAAAATAAAAAAAAATAAACGTTGAAAAAAAAAAAAAATCTAAAAAAAAAAAAAAAAAAAAAAAAGGTTAAAACATGTCTTTAAAAAAAAAAAAAAAAAAGACAGACTTCCTCATCATCCTTTTTATCAGGGACCTTATCTGTTCCCAGAAGGTCCCTAGGAAACTTCTTGAGTCCATTGGCAGAAATGGGTCACACGCCCATCCCTAAGCCAATTAGCGGCAAGCAGCAATGGGGCTGCCACGTGAGGCATGGACCAATTGTGGCTCGTTCCCCGGACTAGGGAAGGGCCTGGCTTCTCTGAGAACTACCTGAACAAAAGTAGAGATGCCAAGAGAGTAAAGGTGATGTGTAGAGAGCCACAGTGTCTGCTGCACAAAGGACATGGTGAGAGATGAAGGTGACAGAGCATGGGAGACCTTGACAACTTGTTACGGAGTATGGACTTTATTTGGAGAGCGAGAGAGGTTTGTCATAATTCAATTCAGATTATGCATTGTGGGCAAGGACTACTAACAAGCAAAGTTGTGTCCCACCCACTGCATCACACCAGAAAATACATGATGTCAGTTTGTGTCACTGTTTGTGATGTTAAGTTTGATTACTTGATTAAGGTGGTGTCCACCCCAATTGAAGAACATTTGATAAAATAATTGGTGTGGACTTTTCAAAACTGGTCAATGTTGTGAAAGGCCAAAAAAAAAAAAAAAAGGCTAAGGAGCTATTTCATATTAGACTACAGAAATATGACAATTAAATACAACAAATGATCTTAGATTTGCTCTGGCATGAAGAAAAAGAAATTCAGGCGTGCCTGGCTGGTTCAGTGAGTGGAGCATATGACTCTTGATCTTGGGGTTGCATGTTCGAGCCCCATGTTGGGTACAGAGATTACTTAATTAAAAAAAAATCTTAAAAAAAATTGCTAGAGAGGACATTATTGGTGAAATTTGAATACAAACTTATAACAAACTTAAAATTATGTATTATATAATTCAAGTTTTATAATTAACGTGCCAATTATTTTGATACTAAATAATAATATTAAATTTATATTAAATATCCTGAATGTGATTGTTGTATTATAGTTACGTAAGACAAGGCCCTTGTTCTTCAAGATAAATACTGAAGTGTTTAGGGCTCCTGAAGAGTCATGATGCCTGTGACTTACAAATGATTCAACAAATAATAACCACTGTTATTATACGAGAGAGAAAGCAAATGTAACAAAATGCTAACATTTGGTGAATCTAAGTAAACAGGTATATTGATATTAACTATACTATTCTTGCAATCTTTCTGTAGGTTTGAAAGCTTTTTGGGGGAGGGGGTAAGAAATACAGATGTGACTGATGTGACATGACTTGGTAACTAACTGCCTGAGAACCAGTAATCAATCTGTGGTAGATCATGACACCTTGAAGCAAGGGGTAGAGAGGAGAATAGAATCTGAGGTGGGGAGGGGACGAGAAATAACAGGTTTTATATATTTTGAATTGGAATGGGAGCTGAAGGACATCAGATGGAGAAACTCAGTGGTTGTCAGAACTATCAGAAGTCAGCTACCTCTGTATGGTAGTTGAAGCTGCAAGCCTACGGAGATCACTTAGGAAGTGTGTGCAGAGGGAGGCAGAAACTTGAATTCATCAGTAGTTGAAGTTCAGGCCCAGAGGTAGGAACCAAACAAGAACAGTTATACTCATAAGCAAACCAGCTATTTCATTCAGTCCTCTTACAAAAATATTTATCAGATTTGCAATTCTCCACCACTTTAAATTTGTTCCTGGAGAGACACTCTTTGTGTTGGTTAGTTTCCCTCCAGGTGTGGAATTACTCAACTTTTCACCAACATCTTCATTTGGGAGTTTGACAAAACAAGACACCCACAAATATATCTGGGATATGAGCACAGAAAAGCAAAGGTATGCTATACACCACAACTGAACTACAGTCATCCAAGTTAATCCATTTCTGAAAATGATTCTAAGATCAAAGGAGACCATATTAGATTTCAAGTGAGAAAAGAATGCATGCATTGTCTGCCCAAAAACTCCAACCAGTTTCTCTAAATATCACTAAAACCCTCTTAAACACCCATAAAACAATTCTCCAAACATTTCCACATAATATAAACATTTTATATGTTTATATGTATCACTACCTAATTATTTAACACTTAATAAACACTCCATAGTGATTACATTTGCCAGTAGTATGCAATGATATGCACTATATCAGATGACAATTAAATATTCCCTTTAACCTGCTACAAACATGTATTGCAAAGCAAATAACAATGTGATAATGTGTTAAAGATACATAATTAGGGGCGCCTGGGTGGCTCAGTTGGTTAAGCAACCGACTTTGGCTCAGGTCATGATTTCACGGTTCATGGGTTCAAGCCCTGTGTCAGGGGGTGTGCTGTCAGTGCAGAGCCTGCTTCAGATCCCCTGTCTCCCTCTCTTTCTGCCCCTCCCCCACTTGTGCTCTGTCTCTATCTCTCAAAAATAAACATTAAAAAAATTTTAATAAAACAAAGATATAAATGCAATAGAAGTTAGCAAAACAAAATAGAGCAATTTTTTTTTAATTTTTAATGTTTTATTTAGGTTTTGAGAGAGAGAGAGAGAAAACATAAATGGGGAAGGGGCAGAAAGAGAGGGGGACAGAAGATCCAAAGTGGGTTCTGAGCTGACAGCAGCTGACAGGCTGAGCTGACAGGCTGACAGCAGCGAGCCCTATGCAGGGCTTGAACTCACGAACTGCGAGATCATGACCTGAGCTGAAGTCAGATGTTCAACCAACTGAGCCACTCAGGCGCCCTAAAAATAGAGCAATTTTTAAAAATAATTACTTACCAAATGATTCTGGTAATGGAGGACTAGGGTGACAGACAACTCTCCCGCTAATGAGCACCAGAAAGGTGGAAGAATATACAAAACATCTGCTCAGAGATAAGAGAGAGCTAATCAGGTAGTCAATACAAGTCAATATCCAAAAGAAGAGAGACCATCAGAGAGTGAGCCTAGTATTTTAGGACTGCTTTACCCCAAGGACTATTTGTTGATTCCAAACTAGTTGGCTGAGAGCCCAAGCAGTACTTTTAATAGTCTATCATACTACAGAGACAAAAGATGGAGTCCAGGACCCTCCAAGGACAAAGGTCCTGGTAAACATCTATTATATTGGAGAGGGTTCTCCAGAGACACAAAACCAATAGGAGAAAGACAGAAAGAAAGACAGAAATACAGGGGCACCTGGGAGGCTCAGTTGGTTAAGCATCTGACTTGATTTTGGCTCAGGTTATGATCTTGCGATTCATGAGGTGGAGCCCCACATGGGGCTCTGCACTGGCAGCATGGAGCCTGCTTGGGATCCTCTGTCTCTCCTCTCTCTCTCTCTGCCTCTCTCTCTCTCTCAAAATAAATAAATAAACTTAAAAATGAAAGAAAGACATGGGGCGCCTGGGTGGCTCAGTCGGTTAAGCATCCGACTTCAACTCAGGTCATGATCTCACAGTTTATGGGTTCGAGCCCCACGTTGGACTCTGCTGACAGGTCGGAGCCTGGAGCCTGCTTCGGATTCTGTGTCTCTTTCTCTCTCTGCACCACCCCCCCACTTGTGCTCTGTCTCTCTCTGTCTCTCAAAAAATAAGTAAATGTAAAAAAATAATAATAATAAAATAAAATAA
Organism: Leopardus geoffroyi; assembly: GCF_018350155.1. Lineage (NCBI taxonomy): Eukaryota > Metazoa > Chordata > Mammalia > Carnivora > Felidae > Leopardus > Leopardus geoffroyi. Next base: position 6,341,853 of record NC_059340.1, read on the forward strand.
ATGAAAAAAGACAGGAAGAAAGGGGGAAAAAAGACATGTAGATATAGAAATAGATACACGGTTATACAGGTAGACAGACATAAAAAGACTTTATAAAATGAATTGGCTTATATGATTACGGAGACTAGCAAGCAAAAACTCTGCACAGTGGATATTCTTGTTCAAGTTTGAAGGCCAAAAGCTGCTGTACAACCAGAAAGAGCCAATGTTCCAGTTCAAAGGCTGTCAGGGGGCAGGAATTCTCTCTTACTTGGGAGAGGCCAGCCTTTTGTTCTATTGAGTAGTAAACAGATGCTATTATTGGATGATGCCCACCCATATTATGGAGGACAATCTGCTTTAGTCAGTCTACCAGTCTAAAGGTCAATGTCATCCAAAAAGATCCTCACAGAAACACCCACAACAATATTTGACCAAATATCTGGGCATCCTGTGGCTCAGTCAAGTTGGCAAAATTAGCCATCACATCTGTGCTTTGGGATGGGACAATAGGAGTAAGGATGAATTAGAAGATGAACATCTTTCCCAGAGACTGAAGTCCATCTTTGAGTCACCTGGATGACCCAGAAAATTCTCAAATCCTAAAATTAGATTAAGGTGATCCCAGAAAGGGGCGCCTGGGTGGCTCAGTTGGTTAAGTGTCCAGCATCCGACTCTTGATTTTGGCTCAGGTCACATCGGGCTCTGTGTTGACAGCCCGGAGCCTACTTCAGATTCTGTCTCCCTCTCTCTCTGCCTCTCCCCTGCTCGTACTCTGTCTCTGTCTCTCAAGAATAAATAAAACATTAAAAAATTTAAAAAAAGAAAATGGAGTAATAAAAAACAATCCAAGAGAAGGCAAGAAAGAGGAAAAAAACCAGAATAGGCAAGACAAAAAGCATATAACAAGATGGTTGAGTTAAACTCAAATATATCAGCAATTACTTTAAGTGTAAATGGATAGATATTTCGGTTAAAAGATAAATATACTATAATAATAAATTGCAGCTATATGTTGTTTATGAGCAACACATCTAAAAACATAAAGTAAGAGAATACTTATAAGTAAAAAGAGGAAAAAAAAGATATACTAGGCAAACCCTAACCCCCTCAAAAAACTGGCTATATTAATATGGCTATATTAATATCAGAAAAGTAAACGTTGAGAGCAAAAGCATTATTAGAAAGGAATATTTCAGGTCACTTGGCTGGCTCACTTGGTAGTCCATGGGACTCTTCATCTCAGGGTTGTGAGTTCAAGCCCCACATTAGGTGTAGAGCTTACTTGAAAAAAAAAAAAAAAGGAATATTTCAAAATGATAAAATGTCCAATTCAGAACACATAACAATTCTATAACATGGAGGCACCTATGATATAGCTTCAAAGTATACAAAGAAAAAATAACAGACAGTAGAAATAGACAACCCCACGATCACTTGAGAGATATTAACCCACCTTCCTTAGTAATCAAAAGAATAAGCAAGCAACAACAAATGAGTAATTAAGCTAGAAATTATGCAATTAAGACAGAAATCAATAACAAAAATATAAAACTCCCAAGTTTAGAAATTAAGAAATGCCAATTGTCCACAAACTCTTTCCAAAAATTTAAGACAAAGAGTACTTCTAAGCCCATTTTATGAAGCCAGAATTACTCTAATAACCAGAAAAAAAGATTACAAGAAAAGTAAACTGCAAAACAATATTCTTCATAAGCCAAGATCTTAATTGATAAATATTTTAAGCAATTGTTTTGACTTTATTACTTTTTTAAATTTTTATTTCATGTTAGTGAGAGAGAGAATCCCAAGCAGGCTCACACTCAGTAACGGAGCCCCAAGTGGGGCTTGATCCCACAACTTTGGGATCATGACCTGAGCTGAAATCAAGAGTTGGATGTTCAACCAACTGAGCCATCCAGGCTCCCCATACTTTGCTGTTACTTTTAATAGTATGGCTTTGAGCAAGTTGCTTATAGCCTCTAAAGATTTAATTTTTTTAATTTTTTTTTTTTTTATGTAATCTCCACCCCCAACATGGGGCTCAAACTCAAGATCCCAAGAGCAAGAGTCACAAGCACTACCAACTGAGCAACCCAGACGCTCTTTAAATTGCTAAATTGTTAAGAAAATTTTAGCAACTGAATGCAATAACATATAAAAATAATAATACACCAAGAGTAAGTAGGACTGGGATGTCTGGGTGGCTCAGTCGGTTGAGCGTCCAGCTTCAGCTCAGGTCATGATCTCGCAGCTGGTGGGTTTGAGCCCCATGTCGGGCTCTGTGCTGACAGCTCAGAGCCTGGAGCCTGCTTCAGATTGTGTCTCTCTCTCTCTCTCTCTCTGCCCCTCCCCTACTCATGCTCTGTCTCTCTGTCAAAAACATTAAATTAAAAAAAATTTTTTTTTTAGAAAGAACTAAGTAGGACTTATCCCAACAACACGTGTTTAGTTTAACACTCTAAAATCAATGTGTAAAACTTTTATTAAAAACATAGGAGAAAATCTATATAACCTTCGATTAGGCACAGATTTCTTAGACATGACACCAGATAAATGGACTTCCTCAAAACTAAGAACTTCTGTTCTTTGAAAGATATTAATTAAGATAATAAATGAAGAGAAGCCACAGACTGGAAGAAAACAATTGGGAAGTAATACCTTGTGAGAACCAACCTGGTACAATATGTTCAAACAATAACTGCCACAATTTATTGAGTGCTTTTAATAAGCCAAGAACTGATAAGCATTTTTAAAATGTTTATTTATTTTTGAGAGAGAGTGTGAGCAGGGGAGGGGTGGGGGGGGGGACAGAGGATCTGAAGCAGGCTCTACGCTGACAGCAGAGAGCTGTACGCAGGGCTCAAACTCACAAAACTGTGAAATCATGACCAGAACAGAAACCAAGCATCAGACGCTTAACCAACTGAGCCACTCAGGCACCCTGAACTGACAGCATTTTGTATGCGTTCTATATCTTAATCCTAAGGACAACCCTAAGTGGTGGAAACTACTATCCTCATTTGACAGATAAACTAAGAGAAGTTGACTTGCCCAAAGTCATATGGATGATAAGCTGCAGAGTTTGAACCCAGTCCAATTTATTTCCAAAGTCAATGAATTCTCTTAAGTACTCTATCATACTATCTTTCTATTAAAATAATCTAAGTTTGCATAACAACATGGAAAAAGCATTAGAAGCAAAATGCGTTAAGAAGTGGCCTTGGCCTCCAGATTTACAGGCTAGTGAAATTAGGAAAACCATACCTGGTATTCATAAGTTTGCTTGTGTGTTTGTCTTGTAAGTGTATTTGTTAAACTTTGGTATTTATATACCATCTGAGACTATCTTATGCTTCTAGACACCCCAAAAACTAACTGGTCCCATCCCTGCACTATGGGAATGAACCGGGGAAGCAGCCTAGAGTGCCAAAACTTGCATGCATTTTTCAGTCCTCTGTACTGAATTGTACAAGATCCTTTCTATAGGAAACTTTCCCTCCTTGGAACCATTTAGGACATGTCTAAAGGAGCGGGGCAATTAGGGCAATATCTAAAGCATAAGCATTATTAATCATTAACACAGTGCATGCATTTATGCTTTTGTCCTTTTGTTTATTTATAGCTTTTACAGGCATTGATTCGATATATATTTCCAACAGCCTTTATGGTGAGTAGATGGTAGGCATTAACCCATGTAAGATACAAAATGGAGGCAGAGGGGTGCCTGGCTGGCTCAGTTGGAAGAGCATGACACTTGTGATCGTGGGGTGTGAGTTCGAGCTCCATGTTAGGTCTAGAGATTACTTTAAAAAAATAAAAATTAAAACAACAACAAAATAGAGGCAGATTGGCGGTGTTCACTGTTGTTCAGCTGGAGTTAAAGCAAAAACCAATCTTCTTACCCTCCAAACCACATTCCAGATACTAAATCAAATCCCTCCTGAGCAGAAAGAAATCTTTAGACCTTTGCAAACAAGTAATCTTTTTGACCTACGATTGGGTACTTTCCTGATGTGTCTACACAAGCCTCTCCTCCCACTCACAACTGGTGGTAATATTGTGTTCTTTGAAGTCCCTCACTGTATATTTCATTCATTCATAGTTTCATTCAACAAGTATTAAGTAGGACCTTACTGGTTTGAGGCACTGGGTAGTTGTGTGTATTTAAAATTATGTGTAAACTGGTCTTATCCTAGCTTCTAAGCTCCTTGAGGACGGAAAGATCTTACCCGACTCTTCTCTAATTTACTGAAATGCCTAACACAATACTTGGCACTTGGTGAGTACTCATTAACTTCTTGATGACTTGAAGTCTGACCAAATTCCAGTTCAATCCTGTTCTAATTTCAACTGAATCAATAACACAAACAAAATCATCCCTAATTTCAACTGAATCAATAACACAAACAAAATCATCCCGTGACAGTATCCAACCCTTCATTTCCTCCCATTTCCCATTTCTAAGTACCACCTTCTCTGGTGCTAATTTTTTAAGAGAGAATCCTCACTTGGAATACAAGATCAGTGTCCTTATGCAAGTAAAAAACAAAACACTGAAAATAACTCACCCTCCTTGGAACTCCAATTGCTCTTATAACCAGGGCATGACGGGATAATGGGAAATGCTCTGGACCTGGCATCAGGAGGCCATCCCTGGCATCGACTTGAATCAAAACCTTCATCAAGGTTTACTGATTTGTATTATTCTCATCTACCCAGATTATAAACTCCTTCGAAGAAGGAACAGTTCTTTGTAAAGATCTAAATAAAACAGTTAATATTTTGACTCCAGATACCAATTCTACATACTTCTGGATTGGCTCACGTCAACTTGCAGATGCACGAGGAACCCTTGCTTCTACGTATGCCTTCCTTCCTATGCCAAGATAGTGTCACTGAGAGGGAAGTAATTAATTTAAAATGATCCTTCTGTTCTCTCAATCTGTCCTTCATCTCCCCAGAACCAACTTTGTAGCCATGGGGCAAAATGAAACCAACTGCTCCCAATGCAATGCTCCTTGAACAACTGGAATAACTAATCCTAGAAAACAGTGTGGTTCTGACATCAGGAACTGGACGAGCTCACTTGTGTGAACATCACCTTCTAGGCAAACACTGGGTTCAAACTCGTAAACCACCAGAGGCACTCTGCTGGTGACTAGCAGTGGCTGCGAAGCCAGGAGTGCTGCTCCAGAATTTCTACTGGTTCAAGGGCGCCAAGTCTAGCTGGAAGCGGGGTTCAGGGCATTTTGTAGAAGCCAAATCTGTACAGCAAGCGCTGCCTCCACGTTTTCTTAATTTGTAAGTCTGTAGTTCACTAGCCTGTAAATCTGGAGGCCAAGGCCACTTCTTACATATTTAGCTTTTAACACTTTTTCCACGTGTTGGGGGCTTGGAGTTGACGAATCCCAACTCCTCCGTGTCGTGGCGCCACTTTGGGAGCAGGGAATACGTGATTCCGACCGAGGAAAGGTCGAGAAGTTTCCTCGGGGAGGGCCTCAGAGGTTTCCACAGTAGGAAACTGGATCTGAAGAGGGAAACTTCCCTCTGAAGGGAAAAGACTAGTCGTTCGTCGGGTCCATGTGGCTCGAAAAGGCCTCAGTTCTCACTAATTCATCTCCTGACAAAACCACTTGTGAAAGCGCCAAGGCTCCACGGTTCGGTCCGCGAGTCCGAGGAAACTTTCTGAAAAAAGAAATAAGACATCCATGCTGCTTCGCCACCACCTTGGAGCCTCTATGTGACGCCACTGGCAAAGGGCCGCAGGAGCCCCGCTCATACGCCAGACCCTCCCCCGTCTCACCCGCTCTGGACTCGGGCCGCGCGCGCCCAAGCTGCGCGCGTGCGCAGACTGCCTGGCGGATGCGCCGCGCAGGCGCCGTGGCCATTTCCGGGATCTGTCAGCCGCTCCCTCTGGGCCCCGGTCCTCCGCCCGCGCCCGCCGGAGCCTGTTCGCGTCGACTGACCAGAGTCCGCGAATTCTCCGCTCCGAGCCGGTCCGGACTGCCCCGATCCCAGGTAAGGGACAGCAGGGCCAGCTTCTGGCCCTGTTGGCCTCCAGTGGCCCGGCCTCTCCCCAGACGTTCTTGAACCCGCGGGGGCGGTGAGGCGGGGGCTTAGGCCGCGGGGCCCACAGGCTGAGGGGCGGGCCGGGTCTCCTGGCCCGGCCTCCGGAGGGGGCGGGGGATCCCGGTTCTCGGTGAGGCCGGCCGAACCCGTGGGGTCTCCACCCTTGGCTTCTCTCTAGGTTCTCCAGCGCCAGACCTCTTCCAGGGCCAGAATTAGCGGCTCCTTCTCCTGTGCTTCCGTAACCCTATTTGCACCCCTATTATGGGCATTTATCACAATCTGTAAAATTGTAGTAAATGAAATCATCCTCCCCTAGTCGAACGTCACGACGGACCATTCCTTTCTTTAGCGTCTAGAATAGGTACTGCACCACGCGGTGAGCGACGGAATGTTCGGCTCCGTTCTAGGGCCGCCGTCAATCTTTCAGTTCGGGGGGCCCTCCCGAACTCGAGAAAAAGACCTTCCCCCGAGTTCTTTTAAGATCCCCCCGCCCGAGTGCCTCATCTTAAGTCAGTAGTGCAGACTCGCTCCTCCCGCTGGCTCCGTGGAACCTTTTATACCAAAATTGCGATCCCGGCACCACCCCTTTTCGTTGGGGGACCCTGGGAAGATTGCTTCTTTGAGTCCGCGTTTCCTCACCTACAGTAGGAAGGTTCTTAGAGTTTTCTTTGAGGATCAAGTAACTTTATTTGCATTAATTGCCTAGACTAGTTCCTGGCCCAGAGTGTAGGCGCTCAGTAAATATTAGCTATTGCGACCGTCCTGGGCATTCTGTGCATACCTATCTTCCCTTCCTTTGCTACCCTCCTCTCCCCGCAGACTTGAGGACCAGAAAAGTGTCGGATTTATTTATGTTTCTGGCCCTGTCCGTGTACTTACTACACTGCTGGGAACATGATAGGCATGGTAATAAATTGTGGCTTAGAATCCTTGATTATAAAGCTATCTGTTGTCATACTGCAGCTCTAGAACGTGAAGGAGATGCTAACCTACTTTTATCTGCTTCGATGCATTGTCTAAATTAACTACGTTATCCTAGTTCCACTCCCCCCCCCTCCCCCTTTTGAATCAGTTTCATCTCACCTTTTGGTTTCTGGTGGGTCCTGGGTTTTCAGGTATCTAAGAAAAAAGGAGAGGCTATCAGTCTGGAAGGTGTTTTTACCGTGCTAGGGGGTGGGTGTAACTGGCTGCTTCCTACTACAGAGTATTCAGAGAGCTTCCAAGGTTAATTCATCTACTTATTATAATGAAAGGAGGGGAGTATCTTGGAAAAATAAAACACTTGGCTTGGAGGAAGAGTGGCAGTATTTGGATCTAGAATCCTGTGCTGAAACAAATTCTCCATGGGGAAGTTTAAAATGATCTGCTGGTGAGGCTGGTGCCTGGTATTGAAACCTCATCTCTGAACCTTGTGGAGGGTGTGGTGATCTTTGTGGAGTACCTGGTATCGCTGGGTTGGGTAATGAGAGCAATTAGAAACTGGATGAATCACAGTGTTAAAAACTTGACTCTAAACAGGCAACTGAAATTTTCACTGTATAAATACTTTCAGGCTTCAGGGCCAAGAATTCAAAATGTATAGACATTTCCAAGTTCAGAGGATACTAACCAGTGTGTACTTCTCGAGGTGGAGAGAGCTAACTTAGTGAGCATCTATTTTGGGCTAGGCTTTTTACTACATGTTTTCATATGTTATCTCATTTAATCCTCATACCAACAGCCTTGGGATGTCAGTGATAACGTCAATTTTACATATGAAGAAAAATTTAGATTTAGGGATGTTAAAGTGACCTGCCCACGGTCTCATAGCTAGTATGTGCCCAAGCCCAGGTTCAAACCCGGGTCCCCTTGGACCTGGCAACCAAACATTAGGATGACTTTGTACTCAAAGCGATAGGTAAAGAAAGGAGGTGTGTTGTAGGGGAGTGCCTGGGATTATGCTATGAATTGTTATAAATCGTTGTTTCTCTCAGTGCTGTATAATAAAAGATTTTCAACAGAAGCATGTTAAATTTAACATCACCACCTTTTTTTGTTCTTAGGTTTTCAGATCTCCCTTAAATATTAATAACAGTTTAGAATTAGAATCATCAGCCTATGCCAGAAGGTATCTTTATCTTGGTACAAAATTCAAGCTATTGGGGCGCCTGGGTGGCTCAGTCGTTTGGGCGTCCGACTTCGGCTCAGGTCATGGTCTCCTGGTCTGTGAGTTCGAGCCCCACATTGGGCTTTGGGCTGACAGCTCAGAGCCTGGAGCCTGTTTCGGATTCTGTGTCTCCCTCTTTCTCTGACCCTCCCCTGCTCATGCTCTGTCTCTCTCTCTCTCTCTCAAAAATAAATAAATGTTAAAAAAAAATTTTTTTTTTTAAACAAAAGAACAAAATTCAAGCTATTATTCTCCTGCATTCACTAATTTTGATGAATACAGACTATTTCCTGGGTGTCTTGTAAATGTAACAAGAGTATTGTCTTACCCTACAGACTTAAATTACCCACATGATTATAACTGAAGTATGTCCAAATATGGAACTTGAATGATATGACAAATTTAGAAATGTGATCTTAGAAGTAATTATGTTGTTATGTAAATGTTCACCTCTTTTTGCTACTTTGCTTAAAAAACTGAGTTGAGGGGCACCTGGCTGGCTCAGTCAGTGCAGCATGCAACGCTTGATCTCGGGGTTTTAAGTTCGAGCCCCACATTGGGTGAGTTGAAGAATGAGAAAGTCTTTGCAGCTGTTCTTTTTTTAACTATACATGATATATGTGCTTTTAATGCATGTAGATATTCACATTGAATTATTATTTGTAGGCCAATTTTGTTTAACAAATAAGCCTATAAAATATGCCCTTTGAACTAAATTGTTTTTAATTAAGGAGATATTTGTGACATGATACGTTATTGTGAGTAACTATGAGTTAAACCTGTGGTGATGGGTAAGCATCTGATACCAGAATAGAGAGAGAATCATGCGGTGAGCATCTGGAAGTTTATGTTTTAAAAAAACACATTAAGTAGCCTCATATGAATTCATCTAAAACATTTTTTTTTTTAATTTTTTTTTTTTCAATGTTTATTTATTTTTGGGACAGAGAGAGACAGAGCATGAACGGGGGAGGGGCAGAGAGAGAGGGTGACACAGAATCGGAAACAGGCTCCAGGCTCTGAGCCATCAGCCCAGAGCCCGACGCGGGGCTCGAACTCCCGGACCGCGAGATCGTGACCTGGCTGAAGTCGGACGCTTAACCGACTGCGCCACCCAGGCGCCCCTAAAACATTTTTTTTTAATTTCCAGAGGCTTTTTCTTTATTTGTGATTTGCAGTTTGCTTTCTAGGACATGTAAGAGTAAAGTCAGTGACCTAAATATCTTCACTTTAGAATGTGAAACACTGACATTTCTCTGCCAGTTCAAGATATCAGATGTTTTATTTAAGGGTGTGTTTAATCTGTTTTTGACCTTTGGATTCCTTTACAACAATTAACAGACATTTTTTCTGCTTTCCACTGAGATTGATTTCTGCTTTGTCTGCTGAACTTTCATTGTTCACTTCCTAACCTTCTGCTTTCCTTTCCATTCATTTCCTATTTGCATCAGAATTCTTACATTTTAGCCTCCACCCTAGGTGATCAGACTTGTACAGAAGTGTATTGAAACTTCAGAGTGTTGTGTGAGTGCTTCTTAGAAGTGATAAAGGGGAGAAGGATCTGGCTGCTTTAAAAAAAAAAAATTCTCCTCTTTCAGGTAATGGTTGCCTCTTTGGTGGATCTAGATTTGGGTGTCTATGAAGTAGAGAATTTTATTTGATTTTTAACTTAATGATGTGTCACACAGATTCCTGCTTTTCGTTTTCAGTAAAAAAGCAGTGTGACAAATACCTGTGTAATACACCCTTTGTGTAGATTCACCAGTTGTTAACATTTTGCCACGTTTGCTCTTTATATATCTACTTGTTGTCCTGAGCCATTGAGAGTAAATCACAGAAGACATTGTGACACTTCATCCCCAAATACTTCATTCTTTATCTCCTAAGAGTTGGAACATGCTCCTAATGGCAGTTATCATAGTTAAGAAATTGGAAATAACTGCATATTGTTATGTAACATAGAATAATATTCATGTTTTCCTTATTGGACTAAATATGTCTTTTATGGCTATTTTAAAAATACAGATTACAGTCGGGGCACCTGAGTGGCTCAGTCGGTTAAGTGACGACTCTTGATTTTGGCTCAGGTCATGATCTCATGGTTCCTGAGTTCTAGCACTGCGTGGAGCTCCTGCTGACAGTGCGGAGGGCTCCTGCTTGGGATTCACTGTCTCCCTCTCTCTCTGCGCCTTCCCCCCACGGTCTTTGTCTCTCTCAAAATAAATAAATAAACTTAAATATGTTTGTAGATTATAATCAAGTTTCATTTGTCGAGTTTGATTTTCATAGCTCTTTTAATCCAGAACAGCCTGCTTCACACCCATTGCCTTTTATGAATAGTCCAGGCCAGTTGTTTTCTAGGATGGCACATATTCTGGTTTGAACTGTTTATTCTCCCTTTGTGCTACTTAACTAATTCCACTCCCCTTTATTTCCTGTAAACTGGAAAGTAGGTCTGGATCTTGATTTGATTTAGAGTAAATATATTTGGCATAAATACTTGATAGGTAGGCTTGGCCATATTAGCAGGTTTCCCCAGGATAGTCCTGTGACCTATTGTCACAGCACTAATAAATAATACCCCTTTTTACTTTTGCTTTCTTGAAAGTATTCTGATCTAGATGATAAATTAAATGGTCACTATTTGTAAGTGGTGATGTGTACTTCACGTCACCTCCCTTCAGGAAGCCCATCACGTGAGATTGTTCCACTCTTTATGATACTGCATTTGATCCCTTGGTTAAGATAGTGATTGCCAGATTTTTTTTTTAATTTTTTTTCACGTTTTTATTTGTTTTTGAAGGAGAGAGACACAGAGCATGAACGGGGGAAGAGCAGATTGAGAGGGAGACAAAATTTGAAGCAGGCTCCAGGCTCTAAGCTGTCAGCACAGAGCCTGATGCGGGGCTTGAACTCGCGAACTGTGAGATTGTGACCTGAGCGGAAGTCGGACGCTTAACCGACTGAGCCACCCAGGCGCCCCAATTACCAGATTTTTTTTATTGTTAAGGCATGTTTTTCTCTTAAAAATTAGTAAGTATTCTGTGGGATGATAATTTGAGACTGTGTGAATATCCTGTTCCCCAACAATTTTTAACTCGTGGTTTTAGGGTCCCTTGATGACCCTTGACAGAATAAGGTATACATTGGTGGTTACAGTATTTGTTGTATTTAAATGATTAAGTTTTGACACTGAGATTGCTTCTTTTCTAACGGGACAATAATGTTTTATTTATCCTCAAATATTTTGGGATCCCCCGACAACTGAAGTATGTATTGCCTGCCATTTTAAATGCTTTTTTCTGTTGCTTATTACAGCTTCCTATCCTTTGAAAACACTAAGAATAATGTCCCTGCATCAGTTTTTACTAGAGCCAATCACCTGCCATGCCTGGAATAGGGATCGTACCCGTAAGTATGCTATTAACTTTACTCCTTTATTTTGGTGCCTTTAATATTTTTATATGTAGGCACTTTTTTAGGGATCACATATTTCAGTGTCACATGTGAAAAGGGCATGGATTCAGAAGGAAACTAGGTCAGTCATTTGGTTTATATAGAGAGAAACTGAGGTCCAGAGTGTTGGAAGGACTTTCCAGCGGTTAATGTCAGAGCCATTGCTAGCATCCAAGCCTTCTGGCTCCTTGTCCAGTACCAGCTGGAGGATGGTTTATATCTGAGGCCCTAAGAACCCGGTGTCTGGAATGGTTGTGTAATATCACCACACTCATCCAATATTTAGTCCAAATACTAGGACCTAAATAAAAGCTATTACAGAAACATAGTTTACTCCTGATGTGCTAAGAGTGGTATTAGCTAGTATTTACCGTATTATTTGTAATAAACTTGAGTTTCTAGTTTTCTAGCTGTAACCAACTAGAAAGGGATGGAGAACCCTCTTAGAAGTAGGGACACTACAGCAAGCAAAGTGACAGTATGAAAGAGGCAAAAAAAAAAAAAAAAAAAAAACCCTAAAAACAGAGACAGAAGTATAGTAGTGTGCCCATGAATTTTTTTTTAATTTATTTATTTATTTTGAGAGAGAGAGAGCGTGCGCACACACAAGCCAGGGCGGAGCAGAGAGAGAGGGAGACAAAATCCCAAGCAGGCCCTGCACCATCAGCGCAGAGCCTGATGTGGGGCTTGAACCCTCAAATTGTGAGATCATGACCTGAGTCGAGATCAAGAGTTGGGTGCTTAACCAACTGTGCCACCCAGGCACCCCTTCGTGAGTTATTTTTAAATTAAGTTATATTCTGTAGCTACCTTTTTTTAAATAAAGCTTTATTGAAATATAATTCATATTCATAAAATTCACCCTTTTTAAGGGATCAGGTCAGTGGTTTTTAGTACTGTATTCATAGAGTTATGCAATAATACCACTATCTAGTTTCACAATATTTTCTATCACTCCAAAGAGAAACTCTATACCCATTAACAGTTACTCCCAGTTCTCCTCAAAACTTATAGTCTTAACAACTACTGATCCACTCTGTCTCCATAGAGTTGCATATTCTGGACGTTTTGTATGGGTGGAATCCTATAATATGAGGCTTTTTGCATGTAGCTTCTTTCACTGACCATAATGTTTTCAAGGTTTATCCATGTTGTACCAAGTAGGAGTACTTCATTCCTTTTTATGGCTGAATAATATTGTATAGACCTATAGTTTATTCATCAGTTGGTGGACATTTTAGTTGTTTCCACTTTTTCGCTATTTGAATAATGCTGCTATGAACATTCACTTACCAGTTTTTATGTGGACATGTTTTCTTTAAAACTTTTTTTTAATGTTTTCATTTTTGAGAGAGACAGTGAATGAGGGAGGGTCAGAGAGAGAGGGAGACACAGAATCTGAAGCAGGCTCCAGGCTCTGAGCTGACAGCACAGAGCCTGATGTAGGGCTCGACCCCCAAACTGTGAGATCATGACCTGAGCCAAAATTGGACACTCAGCCAACCGAGCCACCCAGGTGCCCCTGTGGACTTATGTTTTCAATTCCCTTGAGGGTATACCTAGGAGCTGAATTTCTGGATCGTATATGGTAACTGTGTTGAGCATTTTGGGAAGTTGCCAGACTGTTTTCCAAAGTGGCCACACCATTTTACATTCTCACTAGTGGATGAAGGTTCCAGTTTCTCTTCATCCTTGTCAACGCTTGTTATTGTCTTGTCTTTTTCATTATGGCCCTGTTCCCACTATATCCTAGTAGGTATAAAGTAGTATCTTACTGTAGTTTAGATTTGCATTTCCCTGATGACCAATGATGTTGAGCATCTTTTCACATGCTATTGGCTATTTATGTATTTTCTTTGGAGAAATGTTCAGATCCTTTGACTGTTTTTCAAATTGGGTTATTGGCCTTTTTATTATTGAGTTGTAAGAGTACTTTGTATACTCTTGATACAAGTCCCATATGAGATACTTTACAAATATCTCCCATTCTGTGGGTTGTCTTTTCTCTTTCTTGATTCCTTTGAAGCACCAAAGTTTTTAATTCTGAAAAAGTCCAAATTATCTCATTTTTCTTTAGTTGCGTACGCATTTGCTGTTGTATTTAAGAAACCAGCTAATTCGAAGTCACAAAAATGTATGTTTCCTTTTTAGAGTCATAGCTTTAGTTCTTATATTTATATCTTGCGTTCATTTCGAGCCAATTTTTGTATAAGGCATGAAATAGGGGCCCAACTTCATCTTTTGCCTGTGGATATCCAGTTGTCCCAACGCCATTTGTTGAAGACTGTTCTCTCCCTGCTGATTTGTCTTGGTACCTTTGTCGATAATCAGTTGACTGTAAATGTGAAGGTCTATTGGGCTCTCAGTTCTGTTTCATTGATCTTTATGTTTATCCTAATGTCAAGGACACTGTCTTGATTACTGTAGCTTTATAGTAAGTTTTGAAATTGGTAAGTGTGAGTTCCAACTTTGTACTTCTTTCTCAAGATTCTTTTCGCTCTTCTAGTCTCATGCATTTCTGTATGAATTTGAGGATCAGCTTATTAATTTCTGTAAAGAAGGCAGCTGAGATTTTGATAGGGGCTACTTTCAATCACTCAAAATAAATAAACATTAAGAAAAAAATTTAAAAAAAAAATTTTTTTTAATTCAGTCTGTAACATGATACGATGGTGAATCTAGAGCTTCTGGTTTGTGATCATCTCACAGATCTTTATAGCTGAGTTTCCTGTGTCTTCTGTCTCCCCTTTCCCATGTAAAAATGGGTTTTTGGAGTCTTTCCAGTTACTTTTATTTTTTTTTAAAGAGTTTTTTTTAAAGTTTATTTATTTTTGAGAGAGAGAAAGCACAAGTTGGGGAGGGGCAGAGACAGAGGAAGGAGTGAGAATCCCAGGCAGGCTCTGCACTGCCAGGGCAGAGCCCGATGCTGGGCTCGAACCCATGAACTGTGAGATCATGACCCGAGCTGAAGTCAAGACATTTAACCAACTGAGCCACCCAGGTGCCCCTCCAGTTATTTTTAATAGAAACTTATGATTGTCCTCAAGGCACCTGGGTGGCTCAGTCGGTTAAGCGTCCGACTCTTGATTTTGGCTCAGGTCGAGTTCAAGCCCCACATTGGGCTCTGTGCTGACAATGCAGAGCCTGCTTGTAATTCTTTCTCCTCCGCCTCTCTCTCTGCCCCTACCCCACTTGTTCTCTCTCTCTCTCCCTCCCTCTGTCTCTCAAAATGAACATTTAAAAAAAAGAAAGTTATGATTGTCCTTATTTAAACTACTTGATAAACTTAAAGTCAAACTTTTCTTAATGTAGTTTGAAATTTGTAATGTTTTTCAGATTTAGATTTGACTTTTGAAATCCCTGTGAGCATCTTAGAAATTTAGAGAAATACATATAATTGGTTTCTAGAAGTACTTGAAGTCTTAGGATTTTAGAGCTAGGTATTTATCTGGTTCCACAGTTTCATCTGTAAAACAGATACACCTTTCCTAAGGAGGGAAGGAAAGGTAATATAATAGAAGCGGGAACTAGTAAATAATTGATCTAAAGTTTGAGTCATAGATCCTAATTTTAATTTTGAGAAATTAGTGTTTTGGGTTTTTTTTTTTAATGAATGAACTAGAAAGGGGGAAAAAATCAATATAAGTTCAAAAGTAATCTGTCATAAATATTACATTCTTTATATTTCAAATTGGTCCAAGAGATTTCTCTTGAAAATAGAATTTTATTTTGTGATTCATATTGGCTTTATTGTAAAGGAAAGCTTTGATGTATTTTATGAGCAGAGTCAAGTTTTTTTGATAAACTGATGTTTCCAACCTGGGTTCATGATAGCAGTAAGAACCTAGGAACCATTTTCAGTGTTTTGGAAATTCTAACAGAAAGTAAATATTTATTGCTAATAATGGTGGACGAGTGAACTAAAATGTCAAATATCTTTACTGTGGGCTAATATTATATCAGCCAAGTATGATAACATTGTTCTTACTGGTTAGAATCTTTACTTAACAGTTGTAGATATCTCTGATAAAATGAATTTTTAAATTTAGTTTTTCTACAAAACTTTTTTTTTAATATTTATTTTTGAGGGAGAGAACATGAGTAGGGGAGGGGCAGAGAGAGAGGGAGACACAGAATCTGAAGCAGGCTCCAGGCTCCGAGCTGTCAGCACGGAGCCTGATGGGGGGGGGGGGGGGGGGGGCGCGGCTCGGCTCGAACTCACCGTGAGATCATAACCTGAGTTGAAATCAGATGCTTAACTGACTGAGCCACCCAGGCATTCCTCTACAAAACATTTTAAAATATTGGATCCAAGTAGAGGTAAAAATAATAAAAGGAATTTTTCAGGGGTAAGTGAGTGAGGGGCCCGGGGGGCAGGGTGGGGTGGGGGGTTCCAGAAGCAAGGCTTACCCAAAGCGGAGCTTGAGCTTACCCAAAGCAGAGCTGGCTTAGTTGGTGGATCATGTGACTTTTGATCTTGCAGTTGGGAGTTCAAGCCCTATGTTGGGTGTAGAGATTACTTAAAAAAAATAAAAATCTTTAAAAAAAAAAAAAAAAAGCCAAGTGTAACATACCTTTTTTTGGTCACAATTTCAAGTTAACTCTTGACTTTTTTCCTCCAGAGATTGCTCTTAGCCCCAACAATCACGAAGTCCACATCTATAAGAAGAACGGGAGCCAGTGGGTGAAGGCTCATGAACTCAAGGAGCACAATGGACACATCACAGGTAAGAGAGACATCTGTGAGCTTAGTGTGAGACTTGCAAATTGAATGCTTTTCCATTTAAATTTTTTTTTAACGTTTATTTAATTTTTGAGAGAGAGAGCAAGAGACAGAGTGCAAGCTGGGGAGGGGCAGAGTGGGAGACACAGAATCTGAAGCAGGTGCCAGGCTCTAAGCTGTCAGCACAGAGCCCAATGTGGGACTCGAACTGACAAACCCATGAGATCATGACCTGAGCCGAAGTCAGACGCTCAACCAACTGAGCCACCCAGGCATCTCTAGTGCTTTTCCATTTAAAGGAAGAGCCTGATAAAGTAAGTCTACCATAGTATTTAAAGCTGTGCAACATTTATGGAATTTTCTTTAGAAAACTTGACAAAACATCATAATAATGGTATCCGTTTTTAAGTGCTTCTTTTAGCCCAGCAGGTTCACAGCACTCTGCTAGTGTTAGGGAAAACACTGATCCTTCTCTGAGGACTGAAGAGCTTAGATTAGGTGATGAAATGTGAAAGGAAAACTAGATGGCCCGTCAGCAGAAAACATAAGCCACACTGTGTCCCCAAGTGCTGAGGGGCCGCAGTGTCTTCCGGAAGCTTTCTGTATGTTGTTTGTGGCGGGGAGGAAGACCTTCCAAAATACTGAAAAGGACAAAGAGCAATATAACACCCACATTGCCACCGCTTAGAGTTAACAACTATGTCTCTTTTTTCCTGGGCCAGAAGACTGAGGAGACAAAGGTTTAATAATCAGGAGTGGCATTCAAGATAATGGTACAGTCCCCTTTCATCTGCCAGTCCTATCCTATTCCCATTCCCCAGAAGCAGTCCGTAATTCGGTATGACATTGTCCCAGTTCATTTTTAATACTTTTACATACATAGACACATATTTGTAAGCAATACAAATTTCGTACTATTGGCTAGTATTTCCAATGCTACACAAATGGCATCATGTTGCACATCTCCTGCAGCTTGCTTTTGCATCTCACGTCGTTCCTGATCTCTGTGTTCATCAAGTTTATTCCTTTTAACTGCTGTTTAACATTTCATACCTCATTTATTTACTGTTCTCTCCACTGAAGGACATTTAGGTTGTTTCCAGTTTTCCTTATATTAAAGTGCTAAATCGAGCAGCCCTGTGCAGATCTCTTTGTACACACGTGAATGTTTATTGAAGACTCGTACATCCTCACCTTTGCCAGGCTGGTCATAGTGCCTTCACCACCACAGCCCTATAGGGGAGTGCTTACTCTCCTGCATCCCACGCATACTGGATACGGTCAGGCTGTCTGATGAGTGAGAGGGTGGTGTCTCTAGAAGTTACATTTCCCTGATTGATGGAAAGGTTGAGCATATTTTCAGAAGTTTGTTAGCTATCTGGGTTTACTTCTCATACTTTACCGTCCATTACTCCTGACCATTTTTCCATTGAGTTTTTATCTTTTTCTTGTGGGTTTGTAGAAGACTGAATCTTAAAGCATTGCCTCTGAGGCAGATTCCTGGATGTACGTTAGTTTTCATCTTTGACAAAAACTATTGATGAATAGATGGCTAATGGTGGCAAGCAGGGCAGTGCAGAATTTCATTAAGGAACTGTCAAATAAGGAAGGAAAAAGAGTAAGAGAGAAAAATGGAGAATTTCTATAATGGTTTTCAGAATTCAGTGACCCAAAACCTGATATCATATTTCAAGAGCATGAATTGCTTTGTTATGAAGTGATACCTGGCCATTTTTATTTATTTATTTTTTAAATACTTTTAATGTTTTGATTTATTATTTTTTTTATTAAAAAAAATTTTTTTTAATGTTTATTTATTTTTGAGACAGAGAGAGACACAGCATGAGCAGGGAAGGGGAAGAGAGAGAGGGAGACACAGAATGTGAAAAGGCTCCAGGCTCTGAGCTGTCAGCACAGAGCCCGACGCAGGGTTCGAACTCACGAACTGTGAGATCATGACCTGAGCCGAAGTCGGACACTTAACCGACTGAGCCACCCAGGCGCCCCAGTTTTGATTTCTTTTTGAGAGAGAGAGCATGAGTCAGGGAGGGGCAGAGTGAGAGGGAGACACAGAATCCGAAGCAGACTCCAGGCTCCGACCTGTCAGCACAGAGCCCGACGTGGGGCTCAAACCCACAAACTGTGAGATCATGACCTGGGCCGAAGTCAGGTGCTTAACCGACTGAGCCACCCAGGCACCCCGATATCTGGCTATTTTTAAAAGAATATACTCACTTACTGTTATGTTCAGAAACAACTCTTGTTCCTTGACCTTTACTCCTATAATTTTTTCTTTATCTATTTTCTGGCTGAGTTGATTCAACCTCTTGCTTTGAACACTTTGGTCAAGCACACCAAAACTTAATCTCCATAACCTTTCAATTACAAATTTCTCACTGAAGTCTTAGAGTTTCCTTCTCCTCTCAATGACATTTACTTTTTAAGTGGGCAGCAAAGCGACTGATAGTGATTTTTTTTTTCTAATCATGACCCTGGAATTTTGCCTCTAATCTTCCAACATACTGACTGGCCTGAAGATACCCTCTCCCCAGAGAGAAACAGCGTGTTTTGACCTTCTGCACCCTTTATGTTTGTTTCCCAGCAAAAACTCGTGACCATCCCTTCTTGCTTTTAAGTGATTTGTATATGGTGCTAGTGAGCAGCAGGGGCCAACTGACTGGACTCCTGAACCAGCACAAAAGACATAATGTGTAATTTCTATTTTTGTTGCTGTTGCTTTCCCATGACCTTATTTCTATTAGGTTTGGCCTATTTTCTTTCTTTAAGTCCCTTTGCCAGTGGCATTATGGCCTAAAAATAAGAACATTCATACTTTAAATTGGAATTTGATCATTGGGAAGTACATTTAAGTGAGAAAGGGCTAAGGTGAAAGGCCAAAGAAATAGCCAAAAAATGAAATATTTAGTTATTTTCTTTTTCTCCCCTGCTTCTTTTGGAATCCTTTGAACTTGGGCCTGTTTTCATCCAAATGCTCAGATGACCTCTTTTTTTAGATCTTAAAAAACTGTTGTTGGAAAAATCTAAGTATAACTCTGTGGCAAGAGACCAGGGATCAAACATAGTTTCTCAGAAAGATAGTAACTACAGGAAAAAAAATCTTCTGAAGCTTTCTAGAAGGAAAAAGACCAGTCAGTACTACAGAGAAAAAGAATATGGTTAACATCAAAGCAATACCAGAGTAGTGGAATTTGTTTCTTTGAGTTTTTTCTTTTTTAACGTTTATTTTTGAGAGTGCGTGCATGCGTTCTTGGGAGCAAGAGAGGGGCAGAGAAAAAGAGGGAGGGAGAGAATCCCAAGCAGATTTTGCCCTGTCAATGCAGAGCCTGACGTGGGGCTCCAACTCACAAAATATGAGATCATGACCTGAGCTGAAATCAAGAGTCAGATGCTTAACTGACTGAGCCACCCAGGTGCCCCTGTTGATTCTTTTTTTTTTTTTTTTTTTTTTTTTCTTAAGAGTACCTCATGCTTAAGCACCTCAAGAGTTCTTATAAAACATGAATGTGTTTGGGGCGCCTGGGTGGCGCAGTCGGTTAAGCGTCCGACTTCAGCCAGGTCACGATCTCGCGGTCCGTGAGTTTGAGCCCCGCGTCGGGCTCTGGGCTGATGGCTCGGAGCCTGGAGCCTGTTTCCCATTCTGTGCCTCCCTCTCTCTCTGCCCCTCCCCCGTTCATGCTGTGTCTCTCTCTGTCCCAAAAATAAAATAAACGTTGAAAAAAAAAAAAAAACAACATGAATGTGTTTAATTAGAGTGGTGATCACATGGAATAAGGAGTGAAATTTTAGATTGTCAAATCATCACAAAATCCCTGAGTTTTCTCACTATAAGGCAGTATTCTGGATGTTAGAGGACGTATTTATTTTCTGTTGCTGTGTAACAAATACTACAAACGTAGCAGCTTAACCAAAACACATATATTATCTAATAGTTTTCGTGGGTCAAGAGTCTGGGCATGGTTTATCTGGGACCCCTGCTTAGGGTCTCACAAGTTGTAATCAAGGTGTCAGCCAAGGATGAGTTCTCATCAGAGCCTCAATCAGGGAAGGATCCACTTCCAAGCTCCTTCAGATTGTTGGTGGTAGAATTCATGTCCTTGCAGCTGTAAGATTCATGAGGGCTGCCACACCCTTATGTAATCTTGTCCACAAATGTACATCTTATCACCTTTGTGGCATTCCATTGATTAGAAGCAAGTCACAGGTCCTGCACACACCTCGAGGGAGGGGACTTCCATAGGTCTGTGGTCTGCCCACCACAGTAGTTTCAGAGATTTGCTTCCTGTTGTCAGGAAGCTTATAATCAAGTTTAGAAAAGACATTTGGGGCGCCTGGGTGGCTCAGTCAGTGAAGTGTTACACTTCGGCTCAAGTCATGATCTTGCTGTTCATGAGTTCAAGCCCCATATCGGGCTTTGTGCTGTCAGCTCAGAGCCTGGAGCCTGCTTTGGATTCTGTCTCCCTATCTCTCTGCCCCTCCCCCACTCATGCTCTGTCCCTCTCTCTCAAAAATAAATAAATAAGCTTTAAAAAAAAAAAAAGTGGGGCCCCTGGGTGGCGCAGTTGGTTAAGCGTCCGACTTCGGCCAGGTCACGATCTCGCGGTTCGTGAGTTCGAGCCCCGCGTCGGGCTCTGGGCTGACAGCTCGGAGCCTGGAGCCTGTTTCCGGTTCTGTGTCTCCCTCTCTCTCTGCCCCTCCCCCGTTCATGCTCTGTCTCTCTCTGTCCCAAAAATAAAAATAAACGTTAAAAAAAAAAAAAAAAGAAAGCAAGACATTCATAAAAATAACTATTTTGCATCACACTTTGAGGAGTTTATCATAGATCATTTTAACCAGAACAAAAAGGCATGTTCCTGAATGTTTAGTCCAGTGTTATCTGTTAATAACTGGTTGGAAACTAACAAAACATTCAACATTGGGATGTTAGGGAAATTATTATGATAAGAGCAATGTTCTGAAATAATGTGTAAACCAGTACTAATTTATAAAAAGCAGAAAAAATGTTTGCCATAATATTAATACCATTTTGGGGGAGAAATGTGTATAGACATAAGAATGGGCTTTATTGACTTCCTGCATGTCTCTTTGTGGTGTTTGTTTTATAGTAATGTGAATATTACCTTTGTAATTAAAAATGAAATTTTAACTCTAATAAGGTTGCAAGACGATCCTATAATAAATAGATTTATAGTCAAAATACACATCACTTAGAATACACTCCCCCACATCTTTTTCCCCTCAGTGGTGCAAATAATTGAGCAGACTATTCCTATAGGTGAATGAATGAATGAACTCTTTCTTCATACAACTGAAATCACTGTGAGTTATGACCAGTGGACACTTTGATTTGTAGTCCTCTTACTTTTTTCCATATACCTGTTAAGAATGTTAATGATTAATTTTTAGAGAGATGCCTATAATAATTAGTAATATTTCCTTCATTTCCAATAATATCTTCAATGTGGAATGATATTTATAGGAAATAACCTCATCAAGTAACTATAAAATGATTGAGTCATAGCAGATTTTACTCTTGGTATATAACAAACTGATCTTGATTTTGGGATCCTTCACAGACCCACCAATTAAGTAAAGGTTTGGTCAGATATGAAAAATAAACCTTATGTTCAGATACATATGTAGACCTCTTTCTAATTTAGATGCAGAGATACTCAAGGACTCTCTCCAGAACTTGTATCATTTAAGTTAGTTTAAATGACAGTGACCCTCAGAAGAATGTATAATGAATCACAATTTATATTTTCCCTCTACTGAAGATTATTTTAATTTGCTCTGATGTTGTTTTATTTAGATGTGGCAGACTTTTCAGTTAATGTCATGGATTGAGGTCTGTTAATGAATGAATAATGGTACTTTAAACACCCCTCCCCCCCCCCCCCCCCCCCCACCAAATATCTAATAACGAGGTAAGAAGATCTTCAGGTCTTCCACCTGTGAACAGGTGGAAAAATGCTGCTGCTTAGTTTTTTACCCCCCACAGTTCTGAAACAGCTCTGTTCTCCCTGGCCTTGTAGAGGATCCTGAGTTGCAGAACTTTGCAGAGAAACCTTGCCTTTGAGTGTGAGGTGACAATCAGGACCATAGATGGGGGAAGGACGGGGCTTGGGAGGAAGATACCAGGCCCCCGTGTAGCCCTGCGTGGCAGTGCCCCCCCTGGCTGTCTCATGGCTTTTATCATGGGCCAGACAAAGCAGATGACACCACGCCTCACTTGCAGGTATCGACTGGGCTCCCAAGAGCGACCGCATCGTCACTTGCGGGGCAGACCGCAATGCCTATGTCTGGAGTCAGAAAGATGGTGTCTGGAAGCCAACCCTGGTGATCCTGAGAATTAATCGTGCAGCAACTTTTGTCAAGTGGTCCCCGCTAGAGAACAAATTTGCTGTGGGAAGTGGAGCACGACTCATTTCTGTTTGTTACTTTGAGTCTGAAAATGACTGGTGAGCAACAGCTGAGTATTTTTTATTTCTGTCTGTGGAATTACACCTTTGGACCACCTGTGTTCTTGGTGACTTCGTGAGTCCCTGGGTGAAGGCTTACCTATAACTTCAGCGTTTCCTCATCTGGAGATTTTTTTTTTCCTCTGAAAATCTCCATTTCCTCTGAAGATTTTTCCTTCTTGTGTGCACATTGGGTCAAATCTCACATCTTTCTCATATTGATAGAGACCTGTCTCCCTATGTTCTGAAATCATAGCTAGTATGTACTATAAGATGCTGCTCTCCTCATTCTGTGCTGTCCAAACTGTATTCTTACTCTAACAGGGAAATCATAAACTTGAGAGATTCCCATGACCTGAGGAATGATTTTTTTAGATACAGAATATCTATGATTCCTACAGATGACAGTGCTCTCCTTTTTTTTTTTTTTTTTTTTTTTTTTTAATTTATTTGCTAACCGGAGTGCCTGGGTGGCTCAGTCGGTTAAGCATCCGACTTCAGCTCACATCATGATCTCGTAGTTCCTGGGTTCAAGCCCTGCGTTGGGCTCTGTGCTGACAGCCGGAGCCTGGAGCCTGCTTCTGATTCTGTGTGTGTCTCTCTCTCTGCCCCTTCCCCGCTTGTGCTTTGTCTCTCTCTGTCTCAAAAATAAATGCTAAGAATTTTTTTTTTTAATTTATTTGCTAACCAAATCTGTGTCTTCGTATAATATTTTACTCATTTGAGCTGTTGAAGTAAAAATTGACCAGAATCTTGGAACTGTGATCAGCTTGTTAAACTTTTTGTATAAATTACTTATAGCTGAGCCACTCACAATACAGAGATTGATTTTATGGCTAAGTAACTTATTTTACCTATTCCTTCCCACTTACCTTAATAAGAAAACAACTCTGTTCTATCTGGCATGCACTCAGAAAGGGTGGTAAGTAGCCTTCAACATGGAATTGTCATTTAGTACGAATCTGGCAGTGTTTGTATTTGCACTAAAAATAGCAGAGTATACATTACTCTTTGTGTTAGCGTTACTGTTTGCTTTCTACTGAAACAGTGAAAGGAATGGATTATATTAATGTTTTGTAATTGAGTGAAATCTCAGAAATTTTGATTCTTTGAAAAGAAAGTCTGTAAATTTGCAACGATTCAGTTAGGAATTCAAGACTTGCATTTTTCTTTCAAGCACGTAAAAATAAGTCTAACAAAACGTTGCCTGGCAAAAATCATTTAGAAGACTCACTGTAATGAATAGATACGAAAAATTTTCCTTCCTAGGTAACCTTCAGTCTCAGAGATTGCTCACATTTTTATTCATTGAAAAATAGTTCCGAATATAGGTAAATTGGGCTGTACTGTAGTGCAAGGTATTGTCATTTGAACAAGCTATATGTTCAGAGGCGTTTCTTGGCTATAGAACAACATTTTATTGGAATGATGTGAATATTTTAAAATAATCTCTAAAAGCCTTTAAAATAACTTCATTATAAGCAAGTCAAAATGTCTGTTTTTCAGAATGAAATTTTTTATATAAGTTCCTAAGACAGATTCTATGGAAACGTAATTTGGCATTCAAAGATGGGCGTTTGGCTTGATACTCAGTCTCTTAACTCTTATACCTTTTTGTTTTAAATTTATTTACTTTGAGAGAAAGAGAACACGAGAGCAAGAGGCAGAAAGAGGAGAGAGAGAGCAGCTCAAGCAGGCTCTGCTCTGAAAGCACGGAGCCCAACATAGGGCTGGATCTTACAAACCGTGAAATCATGACCTGAAGCGAAATCAAGAGTCAGATGCTTTTAATTTTTTTTTTCATGTTTATTTTTATTTATTTATTTATTATTTTTTTTTTTTTTCGTTTACTTATTTTTGAGACAGAGAGAGACAGAGCATGAACGGGGGAGGGGCAGAGAGAGAGGGAGACACAGAATCGGAAGCAGGCTCCAGGCTCCGAGCCATCAGCCCAGAGCCCGACGCGGGGCTCGAACTCACGGACCGCGAGATCGTGACCTGAGCTGAAGTCGGATGCTTAACCGACTGAGCCACCCAGGCGCCCCATTTTCATGTTTATTTTTAAAGAGTTGGATGCTTAACCAACTGAACCACACAGGCATCCCCAGTCTTTGAGCTCTTGAACAGCAGAACATGATTGGTTTTTAAGCAGCAGTTTAGGGGGAGAAGTTGAATTAGCTAAGCCGGAATAATAACTGATCTCAGTTATAAATATATCTCAGACATAAATCTCAGACATAAATACCCCTGGAGTGGAGCTAGAGAATTAGAACTTCTGAGAGGTTGTGATTTTCTTGGTTGTGATTCCTCTGTGAAAAAAAAGAATTTGCAGCTTCACAGAGGCTTAGAAAAGAAATGAAGTTATTTTACAACCCAGACTTAACCCGAAATGAAATAACAAGTCACTAAATATTTATCATAAAAATATAAGTAATTCAAACTGCAATTTTTATCTGAAAGGTTAAGGTCACATGTAATCTGAAATTCCACAGAGCCGTATCCAGAGTTAATCCATAAATATAATTACTAACGGGGATCCCACGATAGCCAGGAAGGCTCAGAAGGGGCTGCTGTGATGAGAATGTTGTGAAAGACAGAATCGAAAGGACCATTTACGGCTCTTCTCCCTCTCTCCTTTCCGGTCTCTGGCGGAAGGCCTGGTAGCCACCTGTGTTTCACCTGACACGCACTTGTAGGTCCTTTGGGAGCTGTTGCTTGATGTGTGGATAAACTGAAATGGATTTTCTCCTTTTGTAGGTGGGTCAGCAAGCACATTAAAAAGCCGATTCGCTCCACAGTCCTCAGCTTGGATTGGCATCCTAACAATGTTTTGCTGGCAGCAGGATCGTGTGATTTCAAATGCAGGTGGGAACAAATGAGAATTGGTAGGCAGAATTGGTTTGTTCATTGTTCATCTTTCACATATTTTTTTTAAGTTTATTTATTTTTGAGAGAGAGAGAGAGAGCCCAAGTGGGGTAGGAGCAGAGAGAGAGAGAGAATCCCAAGCAGGTTTTGCACTGTCATTGCAGAGCCCGATGCAGGGCTTGAACTTACGAACCATGAGATCATGACCTGAGCTGAAGTCAGAAACTTAACCAACTGAACCATCCAGGCGTCCCCATCTTTCACATATTCTTAAGGTTTCTTTGCTTTGCAAAGTACTGTGCTAGGCACTGCAAGGGATTCGAAGATGAGTGGAGCTTGTGATCTAGGAAAGCCGAGGTAGAGGGAAGTGGACTTGGAGGCGCGGGAGTGGGGAGATGTAAGAGTGGGGCCCGGAAGTTCACCTTAGGCAGAGCATCCGTGTTTGGAGCAGTGATCTAGTGGCCCTCGGACCACAGTATTGTTTCTTGTTTGATAACCCAGGCAGGGACTTGGCAGATTCCAGAGTGAGGCTAAAACGAACAAAACATAGCTGAACAGTGCACTGCTGAGCTATTAATGCACTGTTCCTTTTCAGTTAAAGCTTTTTTATTTGTTGTTCGTGGGAGGCTAGAAGAAACAGCCACTTTGCTAAGAGCTTTAAGGTCAAACGGTGTAATTTCTTTTTAAAGTTATTCTTTATCAAGAAGGCTTTCTTCCCTTAGAAGAAAAGCAAATAAATGTTACTTCATGTTAACTGGTTGGTTGGTTGGTTGTTTTTAAAGATACGTGTGGGAATTTGGCTGTGGAATGGGGGGTACAGGGGTGTCAAGGCACTCTCTGGAAAAAGATTGGTTCTTAAAAAAAAATTTTTGTTTCGACTTAATCAGTGTAACAGCAAAGATGCATAGACATTCTTAAGGAGAATTCAGAAGTTTTGTTGTCTGTGATATGTTATCCAGAGTCATTCTAGCTCCCGTAGAAGATGAAACTGAATGATCCATACCACCTGGGTTATCAAGCTGTGTCTAAAAAATCTGACTGTGAAAATAGGTTACCAATTCTTTTGTTAATATTACTTTCCAGAAATAAACTTTGCTTTGACTGTGGGTAAGAGTCTGCTCAGGTCGCACTCTTGAGTTGGCGTCTGAGAACCACCAGCGATGTCTTGGTCTCCGGTGGCTAAAGCAGTGGCCATTGTGATGCTAACTTACAGCCCAGTGATTCTAATGATTCTCATTCTCAGTCCCATAAAAATGGAGAACGAACTGATGGCTGCCAGAGGGAAGGGGGGGTGGGGGGATGGGTACAATGGGTGACGGGGAGAGGGAGGTACAGGCTTCCAGTTACAAAGTGAGTCACGGGAATGACCGGGAATATAGTCAGTGATGCCGCAAGAGCAGTGTATGGTGACAGATGCCAGCTGCACCAGCAGTGAACGGGGCATAAAGCGTAGCGAAGCTGAATCACTGTGATGTACGCCTGAAACTAAAGTAAAATTGTGTGTCAGCTCTACTCAATAAAAAAAAATAAAGCCCAGTGATTCTGAGGTCACGTCCTGTAATCTCACTGCGCCTTTTGCCTCCCTAGTGCTCTGCCTCTTCCAGAGCTGCTGCTGTCATTGTCATTTGGGAGGAAATATCCCAGATCATTTTAGGGAGTCTCTAGGTCCAGAAGTTCTTGAAGAGAGGCTCTATGAAGTAGAAATAGCATTGGGGGCGGGGGGGGGGGGTCCCAGCCTCTCTTTATCCCTCCTCACACACAACTTCGTGGAATTCGAGAGAGAGGCTGCTGACAGCAGGCTGGAAAGCACCCTTCTTCAACCCAGACCATACCTGCCACAGAGACGCGACAGGGAGCCCAGGGCCGCGTGAAGCCCGCCCTCCTGATAGCACGAGGGGGAGCCTGTCCGCTCTCTCACTGGTCTCCCTTGGCTTCCTCCTTGGGTGTCCCTTTCTTTAAATGGGTTCATACCACTGCTTTGTTGCAGCGTAGCAAATAGTTTCCTCTCCTGCCGTTGGGCTGTGTGGGCTTCCTGGCCTACTGTGTTGAGACAGGAAGGAATGCTGTGCTCAGCGGGGTCTGCCATGTGTGAGGGGGCGGCGTGACAGCAGGACCCTCCCCCAGAATTCCGCACTCCTGGGAGGGAAGGGCCTTTGTGTTCATTACTTCTAGAACTGCACCCCTACGCCTGCGACCATTCTTGTCTTAAGAGATTTGTGTGTGTGACTTTGTCATGTTTTGCTCTTCAAGGATTAATCTCTTTGCATCCTAAGATCCCTTACGGCAGCTGCCTATGGCCTGTTTCTTTATACACATATTTTCACCTGCTTTGTCCTTCTTTCCTGCCCCTTAAACTACAGAGTGTTTTCTGCCTACATTAAAGAAGTGGATGAAAAGCCGGCCAGTACGCCATGGGGCAGCAAGATGCCTTTTGGTCAGCTGATGTCAGAGTTTGGCGGCAGTGGCACTGGTGGCTGGGTGCATGGGGTCAGCTTCTCTGCCAGTGGGAGCCGTCTGGCCTGGGTCAGCCATGACAGCACCGTATCTGTTGCTGATGCCTCAAAAAGCGTACAGTGAGTATTTGCCTTTTGTTTGGAGTTAGGGAGTGGGGTTGGGATCTCTCCGCAGCTTGGCCAAGGCTGTTCTTCCCTGGGTGCCGGTTCAGGATGTGAGCATAAAACTCTGACCCAGAACCACAGGGCCGCCTTTGAAGTCCCAGACACACGTTTAGGTTGTCCTTTTGGGGAAATTTGAAAGAGTTAGGTCTCACTTGCAGAAACACTTCTTAATGGAGGTAGTGATGGTGATTCCTCTGAAGGACCCTCCTGGCCTGCTGCTGCTGCTGCTGCTGCTGCTGCTAAGAGTTCCTTCACGTGGTTAGTTTAGTCTGTTACTGTGGATTCCTTACGACAGGTAAATGTCATCCCCCAGCCTTAAGTAGGAGATAAGTTCTTACTCTGTAGTCAAGGAACAGTGACTCCATTCATTTGGGACTCCATCCAGTAATACTTAAAACCCCGATGCCAGTTCATCTGGAGTATGCTGGAAGAACTCGAATTACAGTGACTCATTTGTGAGTGAGACACCTGCCCAGCCTTGGGGAGGGCACCAGGCACCTTGTCAGACGTCGGAATTTTTATCTGCTCATCATGTTGGAGGGACAGAGATGATGATTGGAATTCCTTCCCCTTACGAATCTTTGTCTTTCCTGGTGAATCCTTTTTTATTGGCAGCTAAAGGTTACCCACCTTTAGAGATTTCCTAACTTGTTGCTGTGTGCTGAGAACTGCTCACATCATGTGACTCTGCCTCCCTCTGCTGCATGGTGACAACAAAGTGACATTTCAGAGAGAATATTTTTTTCCTAAGTGGATTGAATTGTGGGTTTTGGCAGAGGGGGGAGTTGTTTTATTTTAAGAGAGAGAGTGGGGGAGGGGCAGAGTGAGAGAGAGAAAGAATCCCAAGCAGGCACTGTGGTTGTCAATGCAGAGTCCAATTCAGGGCTTGAATTCACAAACGATGAAATCATGACCTGAGCCAAAATCAAAAGTTGGATGCTTAACTGACTGAGCCACCCAAGCGCCTCTTATTTATTTTGAAAACACCACCTTAAATGTTGTGGTCTCCCAGATTTCTATACACATTTAGGTACTTCATGTATCTTTTCATTTTTAACACAAATGGGGTTATGCTATACATTTTGTACAGCAATTTGCTTTTTATTCAGTAATGTTTTGATGTCATAGTTATTTGATTTGTGTACAGTTTGTTGTAATGTGTAATAAGCTTTTAGCATGTGCTTATTACAAGCCCCTGTCTGCCCTCCTATTGATTTATGATTTGGCTTTTCCAGTCCTGCAAGTCAGATGACATTCTCCACCCTTCCCCTTCTCGAACATAAATGTTTTGTGTAGTAACAGCCAGTGTTTTATATAGTAAGGTGCCCCAGTAAGGCCTTAAGATGAGGTATTAGGACTTTAATCCGATGCCAGTGGTATTGGCAGGGGGGAGGGGGTCTCCTTAGACACAGTTTTCTAAATTCTCTTTTACATGAAGTTTTCTAAATTTCTCTTTTACATGAAGCTCTGAGATCCTAATTCATCAACCACCGTGTGTGCCTGCCATCTCTATGTGACCTGTTGGCCAGGTGCTGGAGCAGATAACTACTATCTGTACATGTACACACATGTGCCCCAGCCCAGTTGTGTGTGAGATCCGGCTGGCTAAGGCAGTGTCCTATTCATCGGTGGCTCCAGCTCCTCCCCCAGTGCCTGGCAGAAAAAAGAGAATAGACTCTTCAGATGTTTGTGCCCACTCTCTGGGAGCCCAGGGTGAGCACGGGCGAGGAGAGGATGGCAGCACAAGGCGTTCAGTCATGAGTGACAGTGACAGTGACAGTGACAGGAAGAGTGTTGGGTAGCCAGAAAGGAGAAGCCACTTTAGGGTGAAGAGGTCCAGGAAAGCTTCATGGAGGTGATCTAATTAGAGCTGAGCTTCAGAAACCATGTGGACTTCGGATAAGCATGGTTACCCCAGGGCTGTGTCGGGCTTGAGATTCTTGATTCCTGAAAGTGTAGGTCATGGGGCTCCTTTTAAGCATAAGAGCTTGTTTATACTGTCCAGGCACCTGTGAAAATGGGTCCTTAGTCATTTTCTGTGTCTATAAAGCAGCTGTGTGGTCTGTTCCATCTCAGTTTAACAATTGTTCTTGTATTCAGGGTCTCAACTCTGAAAACGGAGTTCCTGCCCCTGCTGAGTGTGTCATTTGTCTCAGAGAACAGCGTTGTAGCTGCCGTGAGTATTTCTCTTTATTTCCCCTTGCAGTGCACTGTATTTAATTCTCCAGGACGGGAACAGCGCGTGCTCTGTGACTTGCTGTGCTCTCACAGGCCAGCACAGCCTTTTAGGACAGCTGGCCTGTGAGACTGGGTGGTGTGGCGTGTGGTGTGCGTGTCTGTGTGTGTTTAAGTGCGGTGGTGACTGTTCTGCTGAGGGGCTGGTAGGTAGGCCTGACCGATGTCTTGTTTCAGGGCCATGACTGCTGCCCGATGCTCTTTAACTACGATGACCGTGGCTGCTTGACCTTCGTCTCCAAACTAGACATTCCAAAACAGAGCATCCAGCGCAACATGTCCGCCATGGAGCGCTTCCGCAACATGGACAAGAGGGCCACGACTGAGGACCGCAACACGGCCTTGGAGACGCTGCACCAGAATAGCATCACGTAGGTGCCACTCAGCCACCTGCAGCCAGGGCCCCGACCACCTGTAGAGAAGCGCTTAGGTGACCAAGATGCCTTTCTGCCTCCTTGTTTCCTGGCTGGATCCCTGTGCCAGTCGTGTGTGCTGTGTGCCCAGACATTCCTTTGGGAGCAAGAGCAGGGACAAGTCTCTAGCCTCCCGACTGCAGACTTTTATTTTCAGCTCGTGACAGAGTCGTTCTGTCCTTTGAAGTGTAGATGGCACGAGACAGCCTCCCCCACCTCGAGCTGCACTGGTCCTGTTGCCGCCACCGCTGTGTGAGACGCCTCCTCCCAGGGCTGGCATTCTTAGACCGTGGCTGAGAACGAGAGGAGACCTTCCTGAACGTCCTGCTCCTCTCAGTGAGCACAGGACAGGAACACTGGTTATACCCGTCATTTCAGCCGTGGGTTTCTAGTCACACACACCAGTAAGAAGATGATTTAATGAAAGAAACAGAATTATTTGATACCATATGGTAAAACCAAGGAGTTTCTTGACTTAAGTTTTCATCAGGCGTGTGTGAACTGTGTTTTATCCAAAAGGTTTGATTTTTTTGTTTGTTTGTTTTAACTCTAGAGAAGTGTAGTTTGCTCTTGATATTTTAAATGACTGTGGTCAGAGTTAGGTACCACAGAACTCTCTCTTTTTGATTAGACCTTTTGTGTTGAGAGATTTTCATTGTGGTGATGATGGTGGGAAGAAGAACAGAAAGGTCTAGACTTTCTCTTTGAGAGAATTATTAAATGCACCTTGTGCTTGTGATCATGTTCAGTGGAAAGGGCTGCTGGACTTAAAATAGGCTGAAAATATCTGCACTCTCTTGTAAAATAGTAACTTGAGGGGTGCATGGGTGGCTCAGTTGGTTAAGTGTTCGACCGGCTCAGGTCATGATCTTACGGTTCGTGAGTCTGAGTCCCACATCAGGCTCTGTGCTGACAGCTCAGAGCCTGGAACCTGCTTCGGATTCTGTGTCTCCCTCTCTCTCTGCCCCAACCCCACTTGCACTGTGTCTCTCAAAAATGAATAAACGTTAAGAAAAAAAAGTAAAAAAAAAAAAATTAATAACTTGGAGGCCTAACAGAACTTTTCTCCACACTTCAGGTTCTTTGTCTTGAATGAGTTTCAAAACTATTTCTTGTGAATTTCTCTGAAGCTTCTCTGCAGACTATGTATCAGGAAGGAAACAACTCATTGCATCTTTTGAGACTTTCAAGTAAAAAGACCCTTGGAGATTGGCAAGGCTCCTTTTATTTGCAGATATTAAATCCTCTTTGCCCTTAAGCAAAGGATCGGCAGACTTTTTCTGTAAGGGACCAGAGGGTAGATATTTTAGGTTCTGAGAAGGTATAGAGGCTCAGCTATGCACATCTGTTGTGGCACACAGGCAGGCATTGGCAGTATGTATCTAAATGAGCGTGGATGTGTTTCAGTACAACTTTTATGGACACAGAAGTTTGAATTTCCGCATAATTTTCACATCATGAAGTAATAATCTTCATTTTTTTGTCACCATTTAAATCGTAAGCTATTCTTAGCTTACAGGCTGTACAGAAACAGGCCGTGTGCACCGTTTTGCCATCTCCTTCCCCAGACAGAATGTTCTAGACGTTTCAGAGGAAAAAGAAAAATATTGTCTGAACTGTGGAATTGATTTTCTTGAAAGTTTTTCAGATAATTAGGCCAAGACAAGTTGCTGCATTAATCTCTTCCTCTCCTTTGCTTGCTTGGAATCCTGCAGGGTGTCTGAGTGTTGCTCATGTTTGCAGTGATTAGTTTCAAATGCAGGGAGAGCAGGGAGAGCTCTTGGCTTACAGGCCCTGGTTGTCTTGGAGGGTGATTTGGGAGTTTCTGTTTGGAGCCAGTTGGATTTCAGTCATGCTTTATCCTGCCTCTAGTTTGTTTTTGTTTTGTTTTTAATTGTTTCCATCTCCGTCATTGCTGTGGTCCTGCCCACACTCTGCTCCCTGGCAGTTTGCATGCTGTGTGCCTGGCTCGTCCTGCTTCTCCGCGTCACTGTAATTAATACAGCTTCTTACCTTTTCTCTCTTTTCAGTCTTGACTTTCCTGGATGTCTGGTAACGAGGTGCCCTTGAATGTTTTCTGAGGCAGATTGCCGCAGCCTAATCTTGATGGACAACTTAATATTTTGTGGTCGGGAATTCCATTTCCTTAAAATGCCCTTACACTGTTAGGAAGGTTGGGACTCACTCCCACCACATATCTTACAGTCTCTCTTGTTTTTCCTTCTTTTCAGTCAAGTGTCTATTTATGAAGTGGACAAACAAGATTGTCGCAAATTTTGCACTACTGGCATCGATGGAGCCATGACAATTTGGGATTTCAAGGTATTTTCTGCTTTTCAAAAGAAATCTTGTTTGTGTGAAATTCTTCCTGTGACCAGAATGTTTCTCATTTCTTGGAACAAAATGTCAAATCCAGTGCACATCAGAAATGTAGAACAGGAGACTGTAGTCGTCTTTGAAACCAAAGTCAGGGCACCTGGCTGGCCCAGTCAGTGGAGCGTGTGACTCTTGGTCTTGGGGTTGTGAGTTCGACCCCCTACATCGGGTGTAGAGGTTACTTTAAAAAACAAACAAAACAAAACAAAAAAAAAAACCTTAAGACTTGAAAGCCATTGGAAGAAAACCAGACTTTCTCAGTGACTTGGGGTACATCCTTCTAGATGTCCATTTATCCGTGGAGGAAAAAATTCAGTGCTGTTTTTGTAGCTGGCCCTGTGTTGGGCACCAGTGTCTTTATAGATACGTTTTTGTGGTTTATACTCATTAATCTAGTAAACGTTTGCTAAGTGTCTGCTGGGTGCCAGGCCTCGTACTAGGCACTGAGGACACCGAGGTGAGAGGGGTTCGTGTGGCAGAGGGGGTGGGGGTTAGGTGGATCTGCAGAAGAGCAGCCAGTGCCCGTGTTTCTACACCGAGGAATTCGGGGGGCACATAAACTGCCAGCGCTGCAGGGAAGGGATGGGCTGAGCTGTATCTCCAGGTGCAGTGGGATTTCAGGGCACGCGGGGGCGCGGGGCAAGTAGGAGCCGCAGGTGCAGACCAGCCGAGCTCAGAGCACGTTCTGGTTGGAGGCACCACCAGTGGTTTGCACTGTGATGTGGGTCCTGCAGAAGCACCAGATGGAACTAGAAGGGCCTGTGGCGTGGTCAGAGAGAGGGAGCTGGGCTTTGTCTGCAGACACCCAGGAGCTGGTCCAGAGCCGGACAGCAAAGCACCAGAGAGTAAGGCGTGGGCGGCCTGGGCAGAGGCTGGGGAGTCCCGTGATCTGGTGAGGAGATGATCTCCAGCTGTGGCAGGGGCTGTGACCCAGAACTTCTGCATTGGAGGGAGATTTCAGAGGCCAAATGGAAGGGCATCGTGACACTGAGGAACAAGCAGGGGGACCCTCACACTCTGGCTTGGCAATTGGGCAGATGGTGGACAAGATGAGGAACCAGAGAGGAGGAGCAGGAGTAGGAGAGGCTGGCCCCTGTGTGCAGCCCTGTAAATTTAATCTCTCAGTGGTTAACCTCCAAAACAGGTTAACGTTCACAGAATTTTGCTACTGCCTGTGCATTTCCACCATGTTCGGTGTCCCCCCGCCCCCGCTCCTTGGGTGAAATACATATAATGTGGAATAGCCTCCAGAATATTTGGGAGAAACAAAGTGTCTTACTCAAAGTCTCTCCCCACCCTCCCACCTTTTTGTCTTCCGGCACTTTCCATCCTGGGCATCATGGCTGTGAAATTAGCTCCCTGGGCAGTTACACTCTACACTTTATTCTTTGACCCCTCTAAGCTAGGAGGTCCCAGGGTAGTTTCCCCTTGGTCCGTCTGCCTTTGAGCACCTGCTCTGTGTTGTGCACCTGGCTGGCCACTACGTGGCCTATGACGTAGGAGGAGGCAAAGAACATGTACATATTGGCCCTCATCACTATGGGCCAATGGCACAGGGAGGAAACATGCAGGTGGGAGCGCTTCCAGATCCTGTGGCTTGGAGCCATGGGGACAGGGGAGCACATGGCTGGAAAGGGCCGGTGGGGGGCCCAGTACTGCAGAGTCTCTGCAGGGCCCAGTGCTGGGAGAGCATGTCTCACAGGTGGGCAGGGCCAGATTTGGGGGGCACAGGGCAGGGGGGTTGTTGGAGGTAGGTCAGGGAGGAGAGGGTGGTCAGGGGGAAGACTCCAGGACCGACAGTCCTCAGTAACCTTTGGTGTTCTTCCTGCCATTTTCAAGACCTTGGAGTCTTCTATCCAGGGCCTCCGGATAATGTGAAGCTGAGTGAGCCTCCCAGATCCAGCATGACAAACTGACAAAAGTGACAAAGTGTGCTGACACGGCCCGCCGTTTGCATGGTGGTGAGGAGAGCCAGCCGCAAGGAAACACTGAAGACACGTATCGCGCCAATATTGTTTGTGTGTTTTTGTTTGAATATAATTGGTGAAAGTGTTGGTTTTTTTAAAAAAGCAGCAATGATTTGGGTTTTTTGTTTTTTGTTTTTGCTATTTCATTCCATTCTTGACCAAAGCTTCTCTTGAAGTAGTTTATTATGGAAAATTGTCACACTAACTTAAAGGAAAGGGTGGGGAGATATGTAAATTGTCTGCTAAACAGTTAAATAAAAATACTGAATGTGTTTTTGGTTTTGTTTCGTTATAACTACTTTTAGTAGAAAACTATGGACAAATTCTTCATTAAACTATTTAATTTTTAGGGTAAAATCTTTATAACCAGGGTTTTTTTTTTTTTAATTTTTTTTTTTAATGTTTATTTATTTTTGAGAGAGACAGAGATAGAATGTGAGTGGGTTGGGGCAGAGAGAGAGGGAGGCACAGAATCTGAAGCAGGCTCCAGGTTCCGAGCTGTCAGCACAGAGCCTGACGCGGGGCTTGAACTCACAAACCGTGAGATCATGACCTGAGCCAAAATCGGATGCCCCTGAGCCACCCAGGTGCCCCTTAGGGTAAAATCTTAAATTCTAAGTTGCTTTATTTTAATTCTATTAGAGCATAAGCCGGGCAGAGAGAGAGGGAAGAGGAGGGAGGGAGGGAGAACCTTAAGCAGGCTCACACTCAGTGCAGAGCCCGACGCAGGGCTTGACCCAATGACACTAGGGGATCGTGACCCAAGTGGAAGTCAAGAGTCAGATGCTTAACCGACTGAGTCACCCAGGTGCCCCTAACAAAAGGTTTTATAAGGTTTTAAAAATTAGCTAATTGTACAGAAAGGAGCTGATGCTCTTTAACTTTGGGTTTATCCTTTACATTGGGTAGTTTTTCCATTGTCTTAGGGTTGCAGAATTACCCACAGGGAGCAATTTTTAGCAATGTCCAGGGAGGCCCAATCAGTTAAGCGTCCAACACCTGATTTCGGCTCAGGGCATGATGTCACAGTTTGTGAGATCGAGCCCCATGTCAGGCTCTGTGCTGACAGCGTGGAGCCTACTTGGGATTCTCTCTCCCTCTCTCAGCCATGCATGCGTGCGCACACGCAAGCTCCCTCTCTCTGAAAATAAAAAGGGCTCCTGGGTGGTTCAGTCAGTTAAGTGTCCAGCTCCAGTCATGATCTCATGGTTTGTGAGATCGATGCCCGCATTGAACTGTGCACGGACAGTAAGGAGCCTGCTTGGAATTCTTTTTCCTCTTCCCCGCACATGCACATACTCTCTCTCAAATAAATTAAAAAAAAAAAAAAAAAAAAAGAATGTTTAGCTTTGTGGCTTTTACTGCCAGGAGTGGAGTCTTGCAGTCTTCCATGAGTCAGATATTTTGACTCTTTATGATCTGCTGACTTTTAGGTTAAGGGTCAACCTAAAACCAAAATGGCGTTACTTTGGTCACCTTGCCTCCCAAGCCTTCCCTGTTGCCTCCCAGTGATTTGAAGACAGCTCTAGTTTTAAGACACTGGTAACCATGCTTCTCAGAGGACATCATGATACCCTCTTGAGTAATTTTGCCCTTCGGCGACTCCTGGGAACGATACTCCCCTCTAGGAGGGGATCTCTGTGGCGGAGGTATTTGCTGTGGCCTCCTCTCTGGACCGCTGGTGGCAGGAACCGCTTGTATAAATGTGTTTGCACCAGTGCACAGGCTGTTGTCCCAGAGGAGAGACAGAAGTAGCCCCTAAACAGGAATTAGCTAAAAGTCTTTTAGTTTAATTAAATCACATGGTTTGGCCAACAGGCCCAGAGGTTTTTAGAGAAATGTATTCCACGAGAGAAACAACAGCAACGGAGACACATTTCTAACTTTGCCTCCAGTAATTTAGCCAGAGTGGGTTTCTTTGTTTGTTTTATAACTTGGGCCGTGTCTCCCCCAGGGAGGAAGGCCCATCCCAGTGAGGACAGCCAGAAACCCACAGCCCTGCAATGCTGGGGGCTATATACTATGCACCCCTCTTCCTCTCACTAGCTCCGAGACTCAGGCCATGCCTGGGGCCACAATTATTACCCATCTGGAGAGCCTCTGGGTGACTGCCAAAGCCCTTTGATTCAAGCCTTTGGGCTCTGATGGCAGGTTATAGTTCTGCCAGGTTGTGTGACCTTGAGCCATACAGTTAACCTCTCTGAGCATCAGTCTCCTCACCTGTAAAATGGCAGTAAAAACAGGAATTGGTAATTCCTGTTAGTAAAGCTGAGGTTTGCTTTTAGGCTTTGCACTGACGCCATAATAGCCCCGCAGACCCTTATTAACAGTGGGGTAGAATGGGAACCACATATGAAGGTTCTTGCTACCTGAAGAAAAATTTAAGTTATTTGCAGAGTATTCTGAGAAAATCCGCAGTCTGCCTCAGAACCCAGGTTAATTGCTTAGGCATGACTCTTCAGTTTGGCCCCGAAGCCGTGTGTGCCCCACTCTGGAGGCAATGGTGTGAAGGGCCAGGATTTCCCCAGGTGTCTGCAGTGTGGCCGAGGCACGAGCGACCCCACGTGGACTCAAGTCCCGTGTAGATCAGTATATAAATTATGAGGTTAGGTTGCTTGTTTATGCATGTATAATTAGAAACCGGGTGCAGTAGGTAGAATAATGCCCCCCCCCCCCCCCCACTGAGATGTCCATGTCCTAATCCCTGGAACTTGTGAACTTTGCAGATATAATTAAGAGCTCAAGTCAGGAAAAGGATCCTGGATTATCCAGCTGGGCCCGGTATCCCAGGGATCCTTATGAG
The DNA here is from genome assembly GCF_018350155.1 of Leopardus geoffroyi. Classification (NCBI taxonomy): domain Eukaryota; kingdom Metazoa; phylum Chordata; class Mammalia; order Carnivora; family Felidae; genus Leopardus; species Leopardus geoffroyi. Next base: position 6,379,986 of record NC_059340.1, read on the forward strand.
AGGGAGGCAGGCAGGTGAGTCAGAGATGTGGCCACAGGTTAGAGAGCCGCTGGGCCACGGAGCCAAGGAACGCCCGCAGCCTCTGGAAGCTGGCAAAGACCAGGAAACCAGGTCTCCCCTGGAGCCTCTGGAAGGAACGCCACGCTGCCTGCTGAGACGGGAGACTCTGACCTCCAGAAACGTAAGAGAACATGTTTGCGTTGTCTTCAGCCGCCCTATTTGTGGCAGGTTGCTCCTGCAGTGACAGGAAACTAATAGACGAGGTCAGTTCAGAAAAAGGAAGTGTGGTCTAGAGCAGTGTTTCAAATTGAGGGTCAGAGCCCATCAATGGCTGTAAAAATCAATTTAGTAGGTCACGACTGGCATTTGAAAAATTGAACCCAGAGAAGATATTTTGCGTGTTCGAGGGGCACCTGGGTGGCTCAGTCGGTTAAGTTTCTGACTCTTGATTTCGGGTTCAGGTCATGATCTCACAGTTCGTGTGTTTGAGCCCCACGTCGGGCTCTGTGCTGACTGTGTGGAACCTGCTAGGGATTGTCTCTCTCCCCCTCTCTCTGTCCTTCCCCCACTTGCACATGTTCTCTCTCTCTCAAAAAATAAACTAAAAAAAAAAAGTCTGAAAGGCACCACCGTAATGTCAGTCCCCTCAGGGTCCCAGGAAGGGTGCTGTAGCCACACCTTTGCTGCACTACGGTGAGAATCCTGGACCAGGCACCAGCACAGTCAATAGGCATTAACTACTCATAGCAACCCTGTAGGGTTAGAACTGGTATAGCCACATTGTATTTATTTATTTTTAATGTTTACTTGTTTATTTCGAGAGAGTGTGAGTGGGGGGAGGAGCAGAGAGAGAATCCCAAGAATCTCTGCTCAAAGCATGGAGTCCAACGTGGGGCTCAGTGTCACAGCCGTGGGATCGTGACCTGAGCCAAAATCGAGAGTTGGACGCTTAACCCACTGAGCCACCCAGGTGCCCCTATGGAACACTGAAAGGTGACAAAGCCAGGCCAGAGAGGCTCGTGACGGCCCACATTGGAACACCAGCAAGCTGGCCAGAGCCCTGGTGGTAACCGCTAAGCACGCCCCCTGCTGGGCTTGGGCCGGGAGTGCAGATGCCTAGTGACCAAGCTCAGGGGCGGGGTCAGGTCACTGAAAGTGACGGGAGGGGACCTTTCCAACTTGCACCTTGTGGGGTTTTGTTGGAGTTTCCAGCTGAACTGGTACAAAACCACGTGACTTGGCAGGGGGTGTTCAACAGGCGCTGCCCCCATCGGGGTCCTGGCACGTGGAATGCTAAGCGTGTTCTGGGCCTCTGCATGGTGGACATCTGTCCTCCTAGGCTGAGAAAGAAGACACAAGAATTTCTCCGGTTCCTCCTCCTGGGGATCGGGTGGCAGTCCTTTGATCTCAGGGACAGAGACCCGTGGTCCCCAATTGGGGGTGGGCACATGCTAAGATTAGGAGCTCAGACTGGGTGCTTCTGGGACAAGTCTTCCTCCCCGGTCTCCCCGCTGCCTGGGCCAGCCCACCACTTCCGGAGTCCAGACGCCTGGAGCTTGGCTGCCCTCTTGTGACCAGGAGGCAGCAAGGAGGTGGAACAGGAAGCCGGAAAGAACCTCGATGACCTGGGGATGACTGCCTTCCTCCAAGCTGCATTTCTTGGAAACCTGAGAAGGGGGAGTGCAGCGTCTTCACCCCAGGGTCCCAGGGGACGGGGCACGCAGTTTCCAGCAAGAAACAAGCTCTGTGAGGTGTTCCTAGAACTCCGAGTGAAGCCTTCCGCCCCAGGTCCCCCTCGCTCAGGAGAACCTCACTTAAGGCTTGCAGAACTTTGATCCCAGAAGGGAGCGGTTTCACATAACCCCTCCCATGGCTTTCCAGTGTGTGGTGTGGTCGGGTGTTCCCACAGTGGCTGCAGGCCTGTGGGGGGGTTGCAGCACTTATCACGAGTCAGCCTCTTCATAGATTCAGAGACTGAGGCACAGCAAGAAGCACCATTTACCGGAAACTCCATTTTCTAACGCCACTTGCTGGCGTTAACAACAAGTTAACTTGTTGCAGTCATTAACTCCTGCAATTTCGAGACAGCAAACGCTCGCGGGAGGGGCAGAGAGGGAGAGAATCCCAAGCAGGCTCCTCACTGTCAGCGCAGAGCCCGAACTCCTGAGCCGTGAGATCACACCCTGAACAAATCCCCGAGCTGGACGTTTAAACGACTGTGCCACCCAGGCGCCCCGGTTTCTGCTCCCACTAAGTTGACAAGCTCAGTTTACACAGGAGGAGAGAGTCCTCAGGTGTTCACATTTGTCAGGATGCTTTTGGCAACCGGTAACAAAGTCTCGACGGAAACCAGCTTAAATAGTAAAATCGATTCCTTGGCTCACCTGTCCGAAACCTCTGGAAGCAGGTTGTGCTCAAGCTGACCAGTCAGAGGCTGACCATCTCTCGGGGATTTTCTCCACCTGAGCTCTACCTATGTCGTCATCTTCCCTTGCAGCTGCTCCACTTTCAGGTTCAGGTTCACGCGGCTCACCCGAACGGTCTTCCTTTCCTTCCTCCACACTCCAAAGCTGCGGGCCTTGCTTTGCCCCTGCCAGTCTTGGGTCATGAGCTCAGGACAGGGGACAGCCGGAGCCCAACCCGGTTAGAGCACTCAGGCGGGTGACGGAGATGGGGGTCAGCCCCACCTGGGGCCGTTCCCTGGGCATCTAGAAGCCAGGAATGGAAGGAACAGATGTTGCCTCGGTGTTAAGCTGCTCTGGTCCCCACAAGAAGGGGGTGCCGCTACAGACCATCTGAAACTTTCTATCTGTGCAGACCGAAGCCATCTCTGGGATTGGCCACAGCCAGACGGGAGGGCTGGTAACAGCCCCTCAGTGTCTCCTCAGAGCCGGGGGCTGCGGGTCCTACAAACCTCTGGAGTTAAGTTTGCTCAGCTCCACGCGCTCACGGCAGGAAGTGCTCCGTGTTTGGATCCATGGAGTCCTCCCAACGGCCCGGCAGAGGGCAGAGTTCGGTGTACAGGAGCTGGGAGTCCAGTGGAGAGCGGACACCCCTGATGGGGAGCCGGCTGTGGACACAGTGGCCTAAGAGACACGTCCTGCAGGACAAACCGGAGTTGGCCAGGTGGGGACAGGGCGGGAAAAACGTTCTAGGCGGAAAGAACGGCATGCGTTAAAGCCCCCAGACCTCCGGGGACCCGGAAGACCCCGCACCCCATCTGCCGCCCGCCGCCTGCCTGGCACTGGGAGAGAGGGCCCCGAGGGAGGGGCCTGACCGACTGCGAGGGCGCAACAAGGTTTTCACCGGGGTCTCCCGCATCCGCGCAGCCACCGGGCCACATCTGCACCGATGAGGCAGAGGCTAGGGATGGAAAAACCCCTGGGGACCCCTTGGCCCCAAACCCAAATTCAGGTGGCTGCGAGGCCACCAGGTAACTTAGGAGCGAGAGGAGGGCTGCAGCGGACTCCAAGGGCAAGAACTCCGCTGAGGGACCCAGCTGGGCCAGCCACGGTCGCTGCGAGAGGCCGACCCGCACCCCCGCCCGGGGGCGCATTTTGCCGAGAGCGCGGGGAGGGCCTCGCTTCCGACTACACCCGCTTCCGCGCTTGCACTTTTTGCGCCCTGTGGGCATCGGCTCACAGAGGAAGGATGGAGAGGACGCTCTCGCGGCGGTGGGGACGTGCGCTCCCCGCCCAGCTCCCGGCTTCCCGCCCAGCTGCTGCTCGGGCTGTGCGCCTCTCTCCGAGCCTCAGTTTCCCCACGCATAAAGTAGTGAGGAGCGGTCGCGGACGATTTCAGGGCGCCCTGGCTCGGTGCGGCCCCCACCCCGGATGGGTGGGCGGGGCCTGGGATCTCTCGGCCGCCACCCTGGTCGCCGCCCCCGTCCCCGCGGGGCTGAGGCCGGGAGGCCCCGCCCCCCGCCCACGAGGAAGTGGCTGCGGCGCGGCGCGGGGCCCAGAGCCGGTTCGGCGCGTCGACTGCCCAGAGTCCGCGGCCGGGGCGCCCCGAGGTGAGCGGGCTGGGGGCCGTCGGGAGGGGAGAGGGCGCTCGGAGGAGAGGGGACGGGGAGTTGCACGCGGGTGGGGAGGGTTACGGGGCGACCGCAGGTGTGGGGGCGCGGGGAGGGGGCCTCTCCAGGTGTGTGGGGTCGCCTGGAGGTGAGGGGACCAGCGGATGGTGTTCTCCTCCGGGTGAGGGAAATGCAGGGCTCCCTGCCCCTGGCGCCCTCGGGGCGGCCCCGGCCCCCCGTTCCTCCTGCCCCCCGTTCCCCCTGCCCCTGCCGCCCCTCCCTGACTCTGCCCCGAGGTCGGTGTCCCCCGTTATTTCGGGCCGCGAGGGCCCCACGCCCAGTCACTTCCCCTCCATCCTCCAGCCTTCCGGGTTGCTCCGGCCGGGAAATGAGCTGGCGCCCCCGCCCACCTTGTCCCTCCCTCCCTCCCCGCCCTCCCCCCCCCCCCCCGGGCCACCTCCCCAGCCCCCAGTCCGCCCCCGGCCCCTGGGGCCGGGTCCGCGATCCGTACCGGGAGGGGGTCCCGAATGCGGGACCGAGCGGCCCCTCCTTCGCCGGCGGCGGGGAGGGCAGACAGGCCGTCCAGGGCGGTGACTGTAACACTGTGAAGACTGGCAGGAAGCCCCGGAGCCCGCCGAGCACGGGGACGGAGCCGGAGGCGCTCCCCGGGGTTCTTCCAGGCTGGCCCCAGACTCCCCGCGCGGGGCAGGCAATGCCGCCCAGTGGTTAAGCGCGCGCATTCCCCGCGAGGCCTCAGGGACCCGGGTGAGGGTGCCAGATTCCTTCCCTGGCCCATGATCTCAGCAAGCCGCCTCACTTCTCTGGGCCGCAACCTTCCCCATCTGTAAAATGGGGGCCTTTCAAGTTGTGAGGCTTACATGAGATAACGTGTAGAAGGCACTTGGCAACGTGCCAGGCACACAGGGTGAGGATTCTCTTATTTATTGTTGCCACTGCCAGGATAAGGCCTGCCCACACTTATCAGTGTCCAGATGATGCCAAACTCCGAGATTTCGGGTCAGAATCCCAAACTGACGTTGAGGAGCTGTGTGGCTTCGAGCGAATCGTGGCTTTTGTCTGAGTCTGTTTCCTCCTGTACAAAATGAAGGTTTAAAAAAACAAACATCAAAATAACTTCTCAGCCTTGTTTTAGGAAGTAAAAGAGAATGTCCGTCAAAGTCTTGGGTAAATACTGGGCACTTAAAGATGCCAGGAAAGTTAGTTTACATGTGTCTTTGTGCGTAATCCACATAGGTCTTTTCAAATAGTTAAATGGTATCCTAACATGTTAGTGTCACAAGTCGTTCCATATTTGTAGTCTTTGGGTTTTTCCACCCCTTCCACCATTTAAAGGGGGTTATTATGGATGTGTTTGCTTTAAAAAAAAAAAAAAAAAAAAGCCAGTGGCTATTTGCTTAGCACCAAAATGAATTTATGCCAGCGAAGTGTGTTATTTTTCAGTTCCTGTTCTTTGTTCCTACAGTTGCTGCCCCTCAGAAAGGTTGAACAACTTAGCAACAAATGAGCATTTCTCCACAACCCTGCCCCCATTGAGTTTTATGTGTTTTTGGACTTTGTTTCTGTTTGGGTTGTTTCATCAAGATTTATGGTGCCTTTCTATGATTGTTTTCATTTACGCTTCTTGATTTTTGCCTGGTTTGTAAGACTTCAGGAGCAGAGTTGGGGAGGAGAGACAGGCTGGTCTGTTTGGGGTGGCAAGGGCTGCTCCATACACAACAGGAAGCTGAGTAACTGCTTAGCACGTGTGCAAAATGGCTTGCTCGTGGCTCCCTGGAGCGTCTGAGCTGGGTGGGGACTTCCCTGAGTGCCTGTAGGGCCAAGATCCTGCTCCAGACAGCTCCTGCCTGGTTTAGCCTCGAATGCGGCCGAACCATTCTCTGGATTCAGAGAAGCTGAAGCAGTAAGAAACCTACTGCCAACGCCTTGTTCAGCCCCAGGCTTTTCTGATACAGAAGTTGAAGGAAGTATAAACTGAGGGTATCCATGGAGAGAGTCAGAATTTGACCCCAGCACTGTAGTAAGGAAGGCAGCCTGGCCCAAGGCTTTACCTGCCTTGCTTTGCTTTGGAGAGGAGCTGAGTTCTGCCCACATCCTCAGAGAGGACCTTCTTGATTTCAGGTTTCCAAGCTTTCTTGATTGTTGGCCCTAATCAGGAAAAAAAAAAAACCCTGAGCACGTACTCCCCGGTAAATACTTATAAATTGCATACATATGTCACTGAAATAATGAAGCATATTCATTCCTTATAACCTATCTCCTGAAGAAAAGGATGGGATTCATTCAGTCACATTCAAGAGATATTTATTGAGCACCTACTATGTGCCAGGCACTCTAACTGATGCTGGATACATCGGCGAACAAACACATACCCCGCCCCTATGGAGCTTACGTCCCTACCCCAGTGCGTCTCTGGAACCCCGTGCAGGGAGACCCACACCCTACTTTGGAGACCCAACTCCCCGCTCTCAGCCCTCACCCCTCTTCCCTGTGCTCTCCCACCCCTAGCCCTGGGGGATCTCCAGTCCATTCATACTGCGCATTCACGGTGTGCTGGAAGGACGCAGGGGAAGTGCTTTTGGGAACACTGAGATCCTGGTTTCAGGCTGGCAGAGGGGAGCCAGCCGGGGGAGACTCAGGGTCTGGCCCACACTCCCCCAGACTCTGTTTCTGGGTTAATCAGAGCCAGAGTCCTGCACACGGACCTCTGGGCTCCTTCCTCTCTCTGTCCCCAACAGTTAAGTGGGCCCATGGTGCTGGCTCACAGGGCTGCAGTGACGAGTGGGTGGGTGTTCCGGAGACCATGGCCCCAGCCTGCCTTGGTCTCTGCCAGGAGCCACTGCAGAAGCACCACCTTGTCCACCCACTTGGGCCAAGTAGCCCTAGTTGCATTTTCCTCAGGGCGGCTGGCTGGGAGTGGGTGCCCCCCTCCCCCAACCCCTGTGGAGGTTTTCCTGGGAGTAATGCAGCCCAAGCTCCCCGCGGCAGGGTGGCCTGGTGTGAAGGCTGCTTCACTGCTTCTGACCACAGGGAACAATCCAGTGATTCTCCTCTAGGAGGGTACAGCCCCCAAGGCCACAGTGGCCAGATACCTACTCCCCTCTCTGGATGGCCACTTCCTCATTTGAAACGTGGGGGTTGGGAGTCATTGCTGAGGCCCTGCTGGCTTTAGTTGCTTTGCAGAAGTTACGAAAAAGTGATGAAAAGAAGAAAATGCACCTTCTCTCCCATCCCCTTCCCTACCCTCTACCCCCTTTAAGGTGTTGATTCAGTGTACTACGAGTATTTCTGAATGAATTCATGCTAAAGTGTGATTGGCTGATAGATGTGGTCTGAACCTCCCGCCCCTGCCTGTCCCACTGTGCCTGTAGCCATCTTTATCAGCCCCTTCCTCTCCCACTTGAGAACCTTTGGGTCTCAGGAAACAACAGTCAGGGCTCCCCAGGTCCTCTTGGCTGCGTTATTCACTAGTTATGGAAGCTGCTGTCTCAGCAGACCCAGCCTCTCCATCTTCACAGCCTGGGACTCTGGAGCACCTCGCTAGATGGGCTTTCTACAGCCTGGCCCATGTGTCTAGCCACTCTTAGCAAGACCCTGCAAGGAGCGGAGACCCCCGGCCACAGAGTCTGGGACAGCTGGAGCTGGGAAGTTGTGTTCTGCTAATGAGGTGCGGGCTCAAGTCTAGGACCCAGAGACCACCCCCACGCCCCCAGGGCTGTAGCCACAGGGCTTCCTCCTGGGCCACCGGGGGCTGAAGGGGTAGGGGGTGGTTGGCCTCAGCTGGAGTTTCAAGGCCACGAGAGCCCAGCTGGGGTGTGGAAGTGGGCCTCTGCCTGATCTCGGCCCCACTGGTGACCGTGGGAAATGGGGGTGGGCAGATGAGCACAGTAAGTGTTCCAGTAGGCCTGGAGCTCCCACTTCTTAGTCTTGTCATCTGTGGTGTGGACAGCAATGAAGCGCCCCAGCCAAGCTGGATGCCAGAGCTGACCCAGCCCCGAGGCTCCGGAAGTGCCAGGGGAAATCCCCATCAGGCCTGCTGACCCGAGCTGGGGGCCCCCCCAAAGAGCCACTTCCGGGGCCTTTGTCTTCCACAAAGAGGCTTTATAAGGAGAGGCTGGGGAAGTAGCCATGATGGGAGCAGTGTGCTTGTGTGCGTGTGTGTGCGTGTGCGTGTGTGTGCGCAGGGCTGAGCACACATGAGTGTGTGTGGCTGGAGTGGCTGCAGGTGTGTCCGCTCTCTCCGCAGTGCTGAGGACCCGCCTGGTGCCCTGCTCCAGGCATGTCCCTGCCCTGTACATGTCTGTGTGATCTGGGCTGCCCCAGAACCTTCCAGAGCTTCCTGCAATAAATGAAAACAGGTGTTGCATCTGGGCTGGGCAAGAGTTGCTAGGGGGTCAGGAAGCCGGGCCCGGCAGGGTGCGTGGTGCCACCTCGGGCCAGCTGGTCACTGAGCCCCGGATTTCTCAGCTGGACGGCGGGCCACGTGCAGCTCGTCCTTCTCCTGTGCCTGAGCCCGAGCTCAGTGCTGTGCCTTCCAGCAGGGCCTCCTGGCCTGCCACCTGGGTAAGCTCCGCCCGAACAGGTGGCCCATCTTGTGAGGGGCCGGCTAGGTGCCCGCTAGGTTCCTGGGTTTTCAGGGCTCAGGCCCAGAGCTGGGGAGAAGCCTTTCTTCAGCCCAGTCCCTGGGACACAAGAGCTGCCGGTCTGGTGGGGGAGGCAGCCAAGTTCCTGGTGACACCAGACACCTGTGTGACTGGGCGGGTAGCTTCCGTTTGTTGGACCTCGGCCTCTACATCTGTCATCTGGGGCTGTGGCATCTGAGCACAAAAGTCGAGAGCGCCTAGGGTCCGGGAGGGGTATGAAATAGGTGAAGGGGACCAACCGTAAAACTCACCTTGCTGAGTGCCGAGTGATACACAGAACGGTTGAGTCACTATATTATACGCCTGAAACTAACATTGTGTGTTAATTATACTGGTATTAAAAAAAAAAAAAAAATACCTGCACTGTTTAGAGCTGGCAAGTAAGGAGCATTCAGGAAATGTTGGGTGGTAGTGTTTAAAAAAAATTTTTTCTTACTGTTTGTTTATTTTGAGAGAGAGCGCGTGCAAGCAGGGGAGGGGCAGAGAGAGAATCCCAAGCAGGCTCCATGCTGTCAGTGCAGAGCCTGATGTGGGGCTTGAACCCACGAGCCATGAGATCATGACCTGAGCTGAAATCCAAGAGCTGGACGCTTAATCAATTGAGCCGGCCAGGCACCCATTTTTTAATTAATTTAATTAAATTTTAATTAATTAATTTTATTTATTTATTTATTTATTTATTTATTTATTATTTATTTTGAGAGACAGACTGAGAGCGCCAGTAGGTGAGGGGCAGAGAGAGAGGGAGACACGGAATCGGAAGCAGGCTCCAGGCCCCAAACTGCCAGCACAGAGCCCAACACAGGGCTCGAACTCCTAAACCGTGGATCGTGACCTGAGCCGAAGTCAGATGCTTAACTGACTGAGGCATCCAGGTGCCCCTTTTTAATTTTTTAAATAAAGAACTTACTCTTCTGGACGCTAGTGAGAGTAAACAGTCGTGTTCCTCACATACTTACTGAGCACCTATTACATGCCAAGCAAAACAGGGAAAGAATTGTGAACAAGACAAGTGGAAAATGTCTGTCCCCATCAAGCTCGTTCTGTCCCAGCTGGGACAGAGAACGGGTGAAGGGAGTGAGTCCAGTGTAACGAATGTTCCATGAGGATTCTTTGTGGAGAAAGTTCAGTCTGGAAGAGGGAGTGCTGAGGTAGGGGAAGGTGGTCGCGGTTTCAAATCAGCAGTCAGAGAGGGCCTCGCCAGAAGGTGGTGTTGGGATGCAGACTTAAACAGGGCAGCGATGAGGGCTCCCCACGCAGGCCCCCAGGGATGGAGCTTAGGAGGTGGAGGGAACCGCCAGTGCAAAGGCCTGAGGCCCGGTGTGCCCCAGGATCAGCCGCGGGTCTAGCAGGGGAGACAGACCCCTAGTGGGTGGACCATGGCTGGGTGTTACCACGCGGGAGCTGCCATTTCATGAACACCTGCTATGGCATATCATCTTATTTTACCCTCTTAACACCTCCGGGGGCAGGATTCCTGTTCCCGTTTTGCAGATGTGGACATTGAGGTTCAGAGAGGGTGAGCAGGGCTTTGCCAAATGGAACAGGGGTGGGCAGAGCTGTGCTGGAAGGCGTGGGGGCGAAAGGACTGCCTGTGTGTACCCCACCCGGTCGCAGGCTCAGCAGGCTCCTCTGAAGCTCAGCGGCAGGGCCTGAGTGGGGTGGGGGTTTAAAGTGGGAAGTGCCGTCAGTGCTGGTCCCAGTTCTGGGGGTGCACCCAGCTGCCCTCTGTACCTGCCTTCATCCCCACAGCCCAGCCACCCACTCTGGGCCGTCCCGCCCCACCCCTCCTCCCCTTGAAAGGATTTCTGGGTGAGAAAGGGCAGACCTGCCTCCACCCGCCCCCCCCCCCCCCCCCCCCCCCCATCTCCTGAAAGCCAAGCTCCAGGTGTGGAAGGCCTGCTGCGTGCTGGGCACCACCTGCCTTGCATCCCCACCCCATCCCTCCGGCGGGGGGAGGGGGGGGCAGGCGCTCTACCTGTGAGGAAACCCAGATGCAGGTGGTGAGCACCGACAAGGCACAGGTCAACACACCCCACCCACGGGAAGGAAGTGGCATTGGAAGGCCAGCCCCTGCTGCCTGCCCACGGGGTCGGCTGGGAGCCCGGTCTGGGATCAGACGCAGGGCTGACTTGGGGTCCCTTCCTCTCGGGCACAGGAGCTGAGCGGTCATGGCTTACCACAGCTTCCTCGTGGAGCCCATCAGCTGTCACGCCTGGAACAAGGACCGCACCCGTGAGTACCCGCTGCCTGTGGGCTGGCAGAGGAGGGGCGGGAGCCCCCTAGCCTGTGGGCTCTGGGGGCTGGCTGTTCCCCTCCTCATCTCTGGTCCTGAGTGTGTAAGAGGGGATGAATGAGCTCGGGGCCGGGGTGGGGGGGGCAGCAGGCGAGTGGGCACCGCGGGGTGGAGGTGACAGCACAGCCCCGCACCTGCTGCAGGTGCCGCTCGGGCTCCCAGGCTGGGGGTGAGAGGTGAAGACAGCCCGCAGTGGCAGGTAGTGACATGAGCAGTGAAGAAAAACACGCAGGAGGGGAAAGCATGGGAGGCAGGGGCGCTGGTTTAGAAAAGGTGGCCGGGAGGAAGGGACATGTGCACAGAGACACAGAGGAGGCGGGGGAGCCAGCCATGCCGAGGCCCTGAGGCAGGAGAGCCTGGCGTCGTCAGGAGCAGCAAGGAGCCCAGGGCTGGAGCTGGGGAGCAGAGGGCAGTAGCAGGGGGAAGGGAGAACTCCCAGAGGTCATGAGACCACTGTGGGGGTGCCTGGGGGTAGCGGGCGCAGGTGAAGGATGGCTAGTCCCCAGGGAGGGGTCACAAGGTGTTTCAGGGAACCCCCTGCCAAGGCAGTGAAGAGCGAGGTATTGCCCAGATGGCCTGTGAAGGGTGTTCCTGGTAGAAGGGAGTCATGAGGGAATGGGTGGTGGGGGACTTGGGCACGCATGCCTCCTCACTCCCCTCCCCTCCCCTCCCGCAGAGATTGCCATCTGCCCCAACAACCACGAGGTACACATCTATGAGAAGAGCGGGGCCAAGTGGGTCAAGGTGCACGAGCTCAAGGAGCACAATGGACAGGTGACAGGTGCGTCAGACCGACTGGGATCACTCTCCTGGAAGGAAGCAGGGGGATGGGGCAGGGCCAGCCAGGGCCATCCTCCCAATCAGTGTGTTAGGTAGGCTAGTTTGGGTTGCAAGCAACACAACTCTGATTCAAACTGGCTTAAGTTAAAAGGGATCATGTTGCCCCTTATTACTGAAAAACTCAGGTTTCTGGGCTTCAGGAAAGGTTTGATCCAGCAGCTCAGCTCAGAGTCACCAAGGACCCGTTTCTCTTCTGTCTCTTGGCTTTCCGGCATGTTTGGAGATATTTTGGAGAGCTGTAACACTCTCAAGAAGTTCTAGTAGTATCCCTTGGAGCAGCTTTCCTCCAGATTGTGTCCCTTAATCCCCTCCTCCACCAGCGCTGTAGAGCCACCTCTGCTGGATGACTTCAGCCGCGTTTCCTCCCCGCCCCACAGGCATCGACTGGGCCCCCGAAAGTAACCGGATTGTGACCTGCGGCACAGACCGCAACGCCTACGTGTGGACGCTGAAGGGCCGCACGTGGAAGCCCACGCTGGTCATCCTGCGGATCAACCGGGCTGCTCGCTGTGTGCGCTGGGCCCCCAACGAGAACAAGTTTGCTGTGGGGAGTGGTTCCCGTGTCATCTCCATCTGTTATTTTGAGCAGGAAAATGACTGGTGGGTGCCTGGGAGGGTTGGGAGTGGGTTGGGAGGAACCCTGGGGGCTGCAGACTAAAAGGCGGTGGGGCTGGTGTCCCAGGAAGCACTGGATGGTGTGCCAGGTCACTGTTCATGTGACCCTGGCAGAGTAGAGCCTCGTAGGCGAGGGGCACTTCCACAGCCGTCCCGTTGATGAGGGCACAGACCACACCATGACTGCTCGGTGGGCCTTGCGGAAAGCCCTGCATGCATGCTGGCACGGACTCCCCGACAGCCCCCTGGACTGGACATCTGTTGTCCCCACTTTACAGATGAGCAAAGGAAGGCCCTGAGGCGGTCACTCGCCCAGGATGTCCAGCCTGTCATGTTCCAGGGCCGCGTTGTAGTATCTTCCCCTAGGTCCCTGAGGGCAGAGGAGAAGCTGGAGTCTGGGACACCTGAGATCACATAGCACCCTGGCCAGCTGGCTGCTGTGACTCCTCACTGAGCCTGCCCCCCGGGTTGTCACGCAGTTTACTATTATTTCTAACGTTTATTTTTGAGAGAGAGAGAGGGGCACAGCACAAGTCGGGGAGGGGCAGAGAGAGGGCGACACAGAATCCGAAGCGGGCTCCAGGCTCTGAGCTGTCAGTGTGCAGCCCGTTGTAGGGCTCGAACCCATGGGCCTTGAGATCGTGACCTGAGCTGAAGTTGGACGCTTAAGCGACTGAGCCACGCAGGTCCCCTGGGTTGTCATGGGGTTTAAAGGAAACCCGGGATAGAGGGCCCACCCTGGAGGCCACTTGGCACATCACTGGCCTGATCTGGGCCCTGGCAGGCTGGTGGGCTGGCAGCACCCAGGCCCCTCCCTCCTGGGACCTTGTCGGGGGGGGGTTGGGGGTAGAGGGTCTGTGAAGCCCCATGGGAACGTGGAGTCCCTGGGGCACAGAGGCCATGGGTGCTGAGCTCGCCTGTCCCTACCCCCTTCCATCCATCTGTCCAGGTGGGTGTGCAAGCACATCAAGAAGCCCATCCGCTCCACAGTCCTCAGCCTGGACTGGCACCCCAACAACGTGCTCCTGGCCGCAGGCTCCTGTGACTTCAAGTGCCGGTGAGCGGGCAGGGTCTGGATGTCAGCACAGGAACTAGGAGTGGAGGGTGGAGGGAGCCCTGCACCCCGTGACCCAGACCAGCTCTGCTGGCAGGCAGGCTTACCCGGGGCCTCAGCCCTGCATCTGAGAGGTTTTGCTTTTCGAGAATGGTCGTCGCTGGGCCCCGTCTCCAGCCCTTGTAGAGTCTTGGCAGGATGCGTCCCTTGCTGCCTCTCCGTGTCAGCAAGGAGTCTTTCCTGGGCCCTCCTCTTCTGCTTCGTTAGAGTCCCCCTCCCGCGGTTTCCTTGTCTTCCATCTGGAGGACAACGAGCAGCTTAGACAAACCCGTGCCCCGTTATCTCGGGCCTGGAATGGAGCCTCTGGTTGCTCCTGGCGGTTTTTCACTTCTGGGCCCAGTGCCCCCGAGTCTCCTGAGGCCTCTGGCTCCCAGCTCCAGGCAGATGGCCTGGGCGCCGGGGAAACAAGGCTGCAGCAGGCACCGGAGGCCCCTTTGGAGGCCCCCGACACGCACAGAACGTCCTGATGAGGCTCCGTTGGTGGGTGGGGAGCTGGTTTGCTGGCACCTTGACCTGTCGGGCGGACCCCCGTGTTGGCCCTGGGAAAGCAGGGCAGGGAGGAGGGGCATCCACGGGGCTGTCTGTGAAGTGTAGGGGCCAGCGTGATGGGGACCAGGACACCCCCTGGGGACCGTGTCAGCCGTGCGTGGTCAGTCCTTAGATAAGGGCCCGAGGGCCCTGGGAGTTACAGGATGCAAAGCCGGGACTCACTCCCTTGCACAGGAGGGCACTGAGGCCAGACTCGTCCAAGTGTGAAGATGCGGGGCGTGAAAAGCTGGCTGTGGTATCCACCAGCCTCTAGCTGGGCACTGACCTCAGCAGGCCACTTTGGGACAGGGAGTCCCTGGTCAGTCCCTCCCGGACCCCCGGTCTCCTGAGTTTTTTTTCTTTTGGTCTCTCCTGGCAGGATCTTCTCAGCCTACATCAAGGAGGTAGAGGAGCGTCCAGCACCCACCCCGTGGGGCTCCAAGATGCCATTTGGGGAGCTCATGTTTGAGTCCAGCAGTAGCTGTGGCTGGGTGCATGGCGTCTGCTTTTCAGCCAGTGGCAGCCGCGTGGCCTGGGTCAGCCACGACAGCACTGTGTGCCTGGCCGATGCCGACAAGAAAATGGCGTGAGTACAGGCCAGGGGAGTGGGGGGCAATGGAGGCACAGAGCAGGCGGGGACGGAGTGGCTGACCTCTCTCTCTCTCTCTCTCTCTCAGCGTGGCAACTCTGGCCTCTGAAACACTGCCGCTGCTGGCCCTGACCTTCATCACCGAGAACAGTCTGGTGGCAGCGGTGAGGCAGGGAGGGGAGCGGTGCTAGTTAGAAAAGGTCTCCCAGAGATGGCCAGGCAGCCCTCCACTGCCCACCCCCCACCCCCGACCTTCTTTCCCTCCTTCCTCACTCCCACCAGCTCCAGCCAGCCGTCAACCTGTGGTCAGAATGGGTCGGTTACACTGCAGTAACAGCACCCCAGTTGCTATGACGTAACACAGTGTGGGCGTCGTGAGGGGCCCTGCTCTGTGCAGGTGGACGCTTTGTCTCCAAGACACTCCCCCCCCCCCCCCCCCACCTTGGAGGAAGAATAAGGAAGTGGAGAATCACGCCCTGGACCCTGAGGTTTCTGCTTACATCTCACGGGCCAGTGGAAATTACAGGGTCACACCTAACTCAGTGGCGGCCACATGGTCCAGCCACACATCCAGAAGCGCACTGCCCTCCCTCCTTCCTTCTGTCCACCTATCCGTCAAGTCCCCTTTCAGCCCTCAGCAAATATACTCCGGTCCCGGGGGGGGGGGGGGGGGGGGGGGCGGGGGGCGGGGATTGGGCCTGCTTTGCCTAACAGAAGCGCCCAGCTGTGGGGTGTCTCCCAGAGTGGGTGTGACTGCTCGGGCAGAAAGTCCCTAGGTTTCCAGGGGTGTCCCAGACAAGCTTTCTCAACTGTCCACTGGCCTTGTTGGGGGAGGGGCCACCCCTAGATGCTTGCCCCCACTGTCCGTCCCTGTTCTGTACCTGGGGTCCGTCCAGCCGGCTGTGTGTCTGAGCTGGCACTGGCTTCCCGCTGGATCCACCTGAGGCCCCCGCCGCCCAGCCCCTGTCGGTGTCGTGTCTTGCCTCCGGCCTTGGATCCCCGTGCTCAGATTGGGGGCGCCGTGCCAGCCCTCAGCCAGCGCTCCAATGGCACCCTCACGACTGTTGCAGGGCCACGACTGTTTCCCGGTGCTGTTTACCTACGACAGCGCCACGGGGACGCTAAGCTTCGGTGGGCGGCTGGATGTGCCCAAGCAAAGCTCGCAGCGTGGCTTGACGGCCCGGGAGCGCTTCCAGAACCTGGACAAGAAGGCGAGCTCAGAGGGCGGTGCGGCCGCAGGCTCGGGCCTGGACTCGCTGCACAAGAACAGCGTGAGGTGAGGGTGGGGCCGACCTGGACTCTCCTCCCAGCAGGGTCAAGGTGAGGGCCCTGATTTAGGGAGCAGGGTTGCACAAAACTAGCATCAGGTGGGGACACAGCAGTCAGCGTGCCCCTCGCTTTTAGAACGTGGCTGTGTGGGGACCGTTGTAGAAGCTCTGGGATGGCCAGAGTGTGACCAGCCCCGAGGCTGTGCCTCCTTGAGGAATGAGGGGAGCGAGAGACAGTCCACAGCTCACAAATCCTGTCAGCCACAGGTGTCCACTCCACAGCAAACCAGGGAGAAGTGTGGCCGCTTAAACCCTCCAGTAGCCACAAGGTCCAGTGTCCTTTTCAGACTAAACTCATGTCCCCTTTGAGGGCTTGTCAGAACTAGCCCTGCATATCTTCCCACCCCTGCGTTTTGGTTTTTCCCCATCCAGTTACAGTCCTGCCACGCTGCACACTCCCCACACACGTGTGACGCAGGCCCTGCCCAGGGCTTTGCACGTCCCGTTCCACTCGCCTAGGCTCCCCCTCGGCTCTATGAACACGCCTGCTCCTCCTCAAAGCAGACTCGCGAACCCCGTTCTCTGTGACCCCTCACAGCCCACCCCCGGGGGCTCTCTGCAAGCCACTGCCCCAGAAGGGTGGGAGCTCCTGGAGGGCAGGCAGGCTGGAGTCCAGTGTGGCCACAGGCTGGGACCCATCAAGCCCTCGTCTTCTTTACAGCCAGATCTCGGTGCTCACCGGAGGAAAGGCCAAGTGCTCCCAGTTCTGCACCACGGGCATGGATGGCGGCATGAGCATCTGGGACGTGAAGGTGAGGCCTGTCCCACCGTGCCCCTCCCTCACCCTCCCCACTGGAGAGCCCCCTTCATTCTTACAGAAGGGCACTCCTTTGGGACGAAGGGTGATGAGGGACACCCTCTCTGGCACCTCCCTTTAGGGCTGGGACAGGGGAGGGTAAGGTCCCTGCGGGTGGGGTGTGGCAGGACCACTGAGAACTAGCCTGTCCTGCTTGTCTCCTTCCAGAGCTTGGAATCAGCCTTGAAGGACCTCAAGATCAAATGACCTGTGAGAAATATGTTGCCCTCATCTCAACTGCTGGGGGGAGGGGGTCAGGGAGGCTAAGGGTTGCTTTGCTGAACGTTTCTAGGGTACCAGTTTGGGTCCCCATGGGGACTGCTCCATCCAGAGGGGAGGGGCGGGGTGGGAAGCTTTTCTTACCTATCGAAGGAACATGTGCCTTTTTCTTAAAGAAATGCTTTCATTTATTGTGAAAAACAAATGTTCCCAAAGCACGGTGCTGGTCATGAACTGCTTCAAAAACATGGAGGGAATAAAAAAGCAGTCACAGACCTGGTCTCTGTGTCTGGGAGAAGTTCATTTTCACAAGGGCTCAGGTAGCTTATTTTTCCTTGTCAGCAAAATTGATCTTTAAACCCAAGGGCCTTCCCCTAAATGGTTCCTTTCCCTGCAGGCCAGCCAGGGGGCTGCCAGAAGCAGGTCTCCGTCCCGTCATTCAGTAGCCTGATTCCCAGACCAGCGGTTGCACATTTTAGCTGGTTCTGGGCTTTAATGGGAAAGTATTTCTCTACTCGATGCTGGCAGTTGATTTCTGATACCTGCACATGATTTCCTGAGACAGTTTTTCCCCCATTTCTGTTTCACTCAGAGCGCCTATTTAACGTGTGCTTCTTAGGTTTTTTCTTAGTCTAGTTGGGTAACATGATTTACATCAACAGATCAGAACTGTGAACTCCCCCTTATATTTGCATAAAAATGGTACCTCAAGATGCCTTCTCTCAAACTGTTCTAGGCCCGTCCCTCAGGAGAGCCTCCTCAGTCGCAAGAGGCCCACAGATCCTTTTTTAAATCACAATGAGACGGGCCACACAACTCCTCTTAATGTCTATGAAATGCAGTGCCAAGGTCCACCCAGCCAGTACCAGCCCTCTGCAAAGTGAGCTTCTGGTCCTGACTCAGCTGTCGTCAGGCCCCGGAAGGCCAGGGAGATATTCACATACCTTTTTCTACAGCTCAGCTCGGGGCTGGAAACACGGCCCCAGGGTATCAGTGTTGTTCCGAGACCGCGAGGAACAGGCCCCCCCTTACTCTTAGAGAAAGATGAACAGCAAACAGGCTCTTGTTCGGCCACCGAGGCCTCAAGCAGAGGCTTCACAGTGTCAACCGTCCGCCCTCATTACAGACAAGTCTTGGCTTAAAGCTGACAGGCTCGGGGTGCCTGGGTGGCTCGGTCAGTTAAGCGTCAGACTCTTCATTTCTGACAGCGTAGAGCGTGCTAGCGATTCTTTCTCTCCCTCTCTCTGCCCCACCCCTGCTCAAGTGCTCTTTCGCACAAAACAAACACTAAAAAAAAACCCCAAAAAACCCTGATAAGCTGTCATTTGCTTCTACCAAGAAGGAAAAGGCATTATGACACTGTGGGGTAGGACTGGCTACTCAAAGGGTGGTCAAGGCTCCTGTGGCAGGTGGGAAGTCCCATCAGGGAAGGAGGGGATCTGGACCCTGTTCTGTGATGTGCACATCACCAGTGGACACCAGGACCACTGGCCGGGTTTGCTGGGCCTTCTTCTGTGCTCTGTGCCATGTCCTACTGGACGCTGAGGACAGTGGAGGAGACAAGAAGCTCATAGTCTGGTGGGGGAGGTAGATGATGACAACCCAGTGTTTTTGGTAGGGGGAGAAGGTGGCAGAGAAAGAAAAGGAAGGGTTGGGGCTGAGGGAAGTTTCCAGGCAAGTAATAACATGCAAGGGCTGGGGGCAAGGGTTTGACCCTTCTAGGAGTCAGAGGACTGATAGGGCGCAGGACAGGGATGAGATGGGTGGGTAAGGCTGGGAAGGTCCCCAGAGACCAGCTTCTGGAGGCCCCTCACATCCTGGGGAATCAGGCCACTAGAACTGGGCAGAGATCTGAGGTTGCTGCTGTTGTGTGGGTGTGAGATGATGTGGGAACAGCACAGGCCCTGGGGACCAAGAGGATTCAGGGGAGGAGGGACAGGGAGCAGTGGGGTGACCTGGGTGAGTGGTGGAGGACACAACTGGGAGAATCCTAACACCCAAGAGTCACTGTGTCCCCACCTTGGGAGGAAGGCTTTGTTATTCCCATTTTAAGAGCATACTGAATGCCAGAGAAAGAAGTTACCTCTTCAAGGTCTCACGGGCAGGAGGCAGCAGAGCCAGGATCCAAGCCCAGGTTTGACTTCCAAGCCTTGAGGGGCGTCTGCTGAAACGTACTCGATGTGTGTCCGGATCTCTAGCTGAACCAGGAAGGAAATGCCTCAAGCCAGAACTCTTGCCAGCATGTCACCCAGGCATGCAGCTGAGATCTATACAACCTCTCATGGGCCTGCAGCCACCAGGGAAGTCCTCGCCTCTGGTCTCACACCAGGTCCAACAAGACAACAGTCCTGGGCACACCGGGAGCCTTGCTGGCCAAGCACGGCCTCTTCATGCCGGCCACTCCTGCAAATCAGCTTCCAGCACATTAGAAGATACTTCCTTACCACCCCACGTGGCTCCAGTTCTGCTGGCTGGTGGCCCCTGGAGGCAACGACCGTGCACTATCTGTGCACCTTGCCAAACAGCCACCACCTTCTTGTACCTTCTCCATCTCGTCAGAAAACCTCATTTGCGTGGGACAGACCGAACCTGAGCTACGGCAGGACCTCCAGGTAGGGGGAGGTGTTCTCACAGGTCCCAGGGGCAGAGGGATTTTCTGCAGGCCAGGGTGAGCTGTAGACACTGGCGGCCGTGGTGTCCCTGCCGGGGGCTCCTGGGTCTGTTGACCTCTAGCACGGTCAAGCCCAGGGGGGCATGGTAGGAGTCCCTGGAAGTCAGGGGCCTGATTCCATCTCTGCGCATTAAATCCCTCTTTCTGACCTCAGGCCAAACCCCTGCTTGGCACAAGTTACTGACCTCTCAGGATCGTACACAAAGGACACTGCTGTTCACAAGGCAGAGCGCCCCTCATGAAGGAGTGCAGGAGAAGGGACAGGCACAGTGGCCAATTCTGCAGGCGGCTCACGTGACCACGAAGTCTGTTTCCCTGCTGCCATCTCCACCACCCGGGGTGGTAAAGACGGGATGAGGTGATGCCTGGCAGTCACGTGGGTGCTGGGACACTTCCCTCCAGCACTCAAATCCTGAGACTGTTACCAGCAGGGGCACCTAGAGGGCACGGCGGGGAGGCGCGGAGCTGCTGTCGGCCTGCTGAGGGCAGCGGACGGCACCCTGGCCACTCCAACTTAAGGTCCGCCATGGTCAGGTAAAGGGAGGGGAGGAGCTGGCTCTGTCCTGAGGTCTCTCCTAGCTCGGAGGCCCAGGGACAAGTCCCCACACACTGCTGGATGCCGCCTGAACCTTGCAGGGCAGACTGGCCTGACAGCAACACCATGCCCTGTTGGGTGAAAAGGGCCCAAGCACGGGGGCCCAAAAATGGATCACAGAACAAACGTTACGATAATGTCAAGTTTAATCTGCCAAATATACAAGTTGGACTTGTGGAGCATGTTCTGCCTGGGTGCTGCACAGTAAACAGAGGTTTCTTGAAATGATCAATGGGCAAGGTTAAGAATGGGCCCTGGCTCTGGCCAGAAGGGTGGGAATGGGGCGGGGAAGAGCGAAGGGGACTGACTGGGGACAAGCCATGACCCTCAGGGATCCAGGGACACGGGCTCCTGGACAACAGCCCCTCTGAGCGAGCACCCAGGCAACACAGACTGGGGCTGGTTGTTGCAAACTCAGCAGCAGCTGCCCCTCTGCACAACCAGCCCCTACTGTGCAATCTACGGGATAAACAGAAGCTCTTCTTACCCCACCTCCCAGGCTCCCCCAACAAGAGTTCTGAATTCTAAAAACAGCAAAGACATTCCAATGGTTACATATGAAATGCTGTCCCGCATCTTTCTGTCTCAAAGATGGCAGCTGCCCCTTCCCCCAGCACCCTCCCACCATCCCCCCCCAAACGATTTCTGTGCCAAGATGAAAAGGAGGCCCCAGGCCAGGGTGGGGGCTCCTTGCCGTGAGGGGCTGCTGCAGCGGCGCCAGGGCAGGGCGGGCGAGACGCGGCAGAGGTCCTGGCAGAGCGGCCCAGGTCCCCGGTGCCTCCTCCCACAGGCCGTGCTACTTATTCAGGGACAGCGACTGCACTCGCTTTCCCGACAAGGTCGCGTCGTCTTTTGCTGAGGGCAGGAAGGGAACGGTTGGTGTTAACACAAGACCCCCTCCCTGCGCACACCCCCACGCACCCCAGAAGCACTGCCCTGGAGGGCCGAGGGACCTCAGAACACATTCTGGGCAACAGACTCAGCTGGCAGAGGGGGAACAGACCAGGAAGGATTCCCGCAGGAGCCACTGTCCAGACATTGTTGCCAAGTTTGGGTGGCTGCCCCTGACACAGGGCCCCCAACACTCAAGCTACCGGCAAAGAGAAACTTCTTACCCCACCCAGAGGCAGAACCCCGTAATTACAGCCTCTTTTGTGGGGGCCGGAACCTCCAGTCAGCAACACCTGAAGTTCCTCCCCTGCCTGGGCTTTGTGAAGCAAGAGCAGGGAGCCGGGACAGCAGGCTACCTCCAGTGTGGTGACAACCCTGGGGCAACTTATTTCCCGATCTAGGCCTCAGTTTCCCCATGATCTGGTGAGGAGGCACGACAGCATGCTGGTCCCTAAGGGCTCTTGTGGCCCCACATGAGACCAGGTCCTGAGTCAAATGCTCCTGTAAACCAGACCAACTCCCCACAGCTATCCTGGCCTAGGAAAAGGCTCCACCTCTGACCCCATTGGGAGGGAGGGCATGAGGGAAGAGGGACAGTTGGGCCAGATTTCACCTGGGTCTGGACGGTGAAGTCTGGTCCAGCCCAGCCCTGCCGCACCCTCTCAAGCCCCTCAGATGGACGGTGGTTCTCCGAGGTAGCTTTCCCAGCCACACAAGGCACCGGATAATTCAGTGGAACCTTCTAGCCTTGAAGGTCTGCCCTAGGTACATCCCTGTGGCTTCCCTCAGATGCTGTAGACAGTGCTCTGCTTAGATCCAAACCCTCATCTGACTTCCAGCTGCTGCTGAGCCCTTCCAACACCCCAGAAGGTTGGGGCAGAAACACCCACCTCCACTAATGAGAAAGTAAGTGCATTTACACACAGGCTGGCCCTCCACCCAACAACCCAACCCCATCCCATTTCACAAGGAGACTGGAGCGCAGGGTTTAGCGGCTTTCCCAGAAACCGTCAGGCAGTCACACGGGCAGCTCAGGACTTACCTTTCCTCTCCTCTTCTTTCTTCCTGGCAGCCTCTTCCCGCTGTTTCCGAATGATTGCCAGCCGGGCAAGGTCAGCTTTGGCTTGCTCTGTCTTCCCAGCTAAATGCATTTTCATGTAACGCTCTTTTGCTTTCTGCTTCTCGATTTCTTCTCTGTTTGGATAAAATGGTGTCATAAGGGACATCTTCCCCACTATTATCAGCCGAGCTAGATGTGGGAGCCAGAATAAAAGCCAAGTACTTGGGCCCGGAGCCCAAGTGGAGGAGGGTGCCCTTGCTCTGTGTGCCCCCTCCCTGATGGACATTCACCAAACAAACAAGCAAAGGGACAGGCCTGGACTTCTCAGTGGGCTGGAGGAAGTTCAAGCAGTGTACCAGCTTCCCCAGACACGTAACATAGGATGGGGGTGAACTGAGCACACGGTGAACAATGTCTGCATTGGCTGGCGGGGGGATGCTGACTAGGGTCTGGTGTCCCCGGTAAGAAAGGGGGAGCAAAACCAGTGGACTGTGTATCAAGAGATGAGCAAGAGGAGGAAGACACTGGGAACCACATTCTATGAGGGGTGGAGAAGGGAGTGGCCACAGATGGGAACCACACCCACCCAATCTCAGGTCCACAGGACATGGCACATTCTCCATTAGAGCAGCTCAGATGTGTAAGAGGCTGCCTTCAAAGTGGTGAGCCCCCACCAAGGAGGGTGTGGGCCTAAGAGCTCTACTCCCACAGGACAAAGGTGTCAGTCACCAACCCACTAGGTAGAGAGGTGATGGTCATTAGCTCCTCCCTCTCATAAAGTCTTCCCTCTGAGATCCTCCTCCCAGGCCTGAGATTCTGGAGTGAAGCGTGCACTTTCCACTGAGATATTAGATTGTCCCACTTATACCAGAATCCTGGACGAGCCAAGTATTGGAGGAGGGGACAGGGAAGCCCTAACAGGAGCATGGGAAAGGGACTTGGCCTCCCAGAGGCCCTGACAGCACACCGCGCTCGGTGATAAGAAACAAGGCATGGGGCTTGGCCAGAGGGGAGGAGAGCCAGCCACCAAAAGTCAGCTGAGCAGACGTTTCGCCCAGGAGACTCTCAGTTAGACACGTGCAATACAGAGGAGACTGGAACACCTGTCAGCCCAGCAGATCCTACCCTGGGAGGCAGGTGCAGGGTCAGGAGCCTCTGAGATAGCAGCAGAGATCCAAACCAGGGTTGGGGGGTGGGGAGGG
The DNA here is from genome assembly GCF_018350155.1 of Leopardus geoffroyi. Taxonomy (NCBI): domain Eukaryota; kingdom Metazoa; phylum Chordata; class Mammalia; order Carnivora; family Felidae; genus Leopardus; species Leopardus geoffroyi. Next base: position 6,403,403 of record NC_059340.1, read on the forward strand.
GGGTTCCCTGGAGGCATCTGGAACAATGAGCAAGACTACCAGAAGCTCTGCAAGGTCCTCTCAGTGAAGGCTCAGGGCCAGGCAGGATGCCGGCCTTCATGGCTTTCACTCTGCAGCCTCAAAGGGTGGGGGTAACAACAGGATCCTCTTCTTACTGGTGAGAAGGAAGCTACTGGAGGAGTAGAATCCTTAGCAGCCTCTCATCACACCCCGAACTTGTGAGCCTTTTCATAAAACCCTCAGCCGTCATGGGGTTAGCCAGGAAGACGGATTTAAATCTTAGCAGCCCAGGAAGGAAAAAAACAATACAAAACAAAAAACAAAACAAAACAAAACAGGACAGCTTTCCCTAGTGGCCTTCAACCTCTTATAAGGTCGCTGCTGTCAGCTGGTGGCCACTGAAAGTCCAGGCACTACCTGTCAAGGAATGGCCATGTGCAGGACACTTCAGCACTCAATTGAGACCCTCATATAATTGCAAAGAGAAGGCTGTCTGCAGCTCCATTTCCACCTGGGACTTAGGGAGCACTGGGGCAGCCAGCAGACCTCTCTGTACTGTGCTCTCTGCACCGTGAACCTCTGGGTTCTCCCAACCCCCACGGCAATGACATCAAAGAATGCAGGCCAAGAATGGTCAGACCGGGCTGGGTAAGGGAACTGTCCCCAGAGTGGGGTGCTGTGGAGGAAGAGACTGTACCACAACCCTCCATTTCCTTGGGCATTACTTCAAGTGTGACGCTCAGGTCTAAAACTGTTGTTCTATTTTCCCTGTTGTGTTCCTACTGGTGAAAAATTATTTCTGTTTGGTGTTTCTGGAAAAGCTTCTATAGAGCCTTTGAGGAATGAGATAAACAAAAAAAAAAGAACAGATACTGTAGCTAGAGCCCTCACCCAGTCCCTGGGAACCCCAGGGCCCAGGAGGCAAGGGTAGGGGAACTGGGTGCCTCAGCCGCTCCTCCCACCCCGCCACGAAGGTCAGCCCCCTGCCCACGTGCCCAGGTCACAAGGCCCAGTAGCAGAGGTTACCGTTCTCTCCTTGAAAGCTCCTTGGGCCCATCCAGGTCCAGTTGTGTGACCTTTTTGGTTGTCTGTGCCACCCTGTTAGGGTTCTCAATGTCGATGAGCCCTTCCACGCCTTTGCGCTTTTGCTAAGGTAAGACAAGAAGCCGGCTGTTGGAAAAGTCCGTCCAGCAGAGCCCCTGAGGGCCATGCCCACCATCTCCCAACAGCCCCCCCGGGCAGGGACAAACTTCTGCTCCACCCCCGGACAACATGATGCTCGGCCCAAGCCTCACAGTGGGAACAGCACCTCGGGGTGTCTTCACCAGCCCGGGAGGTACAAGGACAGCAAGTGCACGTGACTGGAGCCCAACCTATGCCAAGTCCCAGCAACCGGAGGTTATTGTCTAAGATTCACAGGTGACAGAACAGAGGCACAGGACTAAACAACTTGCCTAAGGCCAACCAGGAAGCAGACCGATGAGCTGAGAACCCAAGCCCAACTCACAAGCTCTCAACACAGAGCACTACGCCCCTACTTCAGGCTCAGCCTCTGGAAGCTCACGTCTGACTGCAACAACCACTACTGGGTCCCCAGGGCAGGCCACACTAAGGATGTTCTCAGGACCAATTCCAATTCCCACCCATCTCAGCTCATGGGAGGGAAATGTGACATGAGAAGGAGCCATGGGATCGCAGTCTACGGGTTTAGGGAGCCTGCACCTCCCACCTCCCCTGGGAGATGTTCAACAGGAGCACAAGTCCCCAGTATAGCAGGCTGGGCCCAAGTCTCAGGTGCTGTTGACCACAGCTTTTCTCTTTAAGTGACCAGGGAAACAGGTTCCAAATACCAGCCAGTCTGACGCAGAGCTCCAGACAACAACATCCATTTGAGCTACCTGTGAACACGTCCACTTGTATGTTCATGTCACAAGCGAATGTGCCTAAATGGAACTCGAGACTCACCCCTCGCCTACCCTGCTCCTTCCGACCATCCTTATGCCATAGCCTCATGCCTCCTTCCCTCAGTCCCTGGACCCACCCTTCAGCAAACCCAAAAACACAGCGTGAACCTGCCCCCTCTCCCCCATTGGCCCAGCCACAATTTCTTGTCTGGTGACCTGCTGCCATTTCCCCGCTTACATCCTCTACAATTTACTCTTTGCAGAGAAGCCACAACCACCTTTTAAAAGCAAATCTGGTCATCACTCTCCGCCACTTCAAGGCCTCCACCAGCTGCCCACTACCCGCAACAGTGAAACTCAAACCCTTCAACTGCCACTCGGGAGCTGCCCTGGCCAACCTCTCCTCCCGCATCCCTAGCCACTCTACCCCTTACCCACCTAGGCACATGCCCACCAGCCTCCTGCTGTCCTGTCCGACCCCGGAGCCCCTGCACTTGCCAATCCGGCCACCCTGATGGCTCTGCACACACTGGGCTTTCACACACTGGGCTCCAGCCTGTTTTTCAGATCTCAGTTTAAAAGTCACCCTCCTCACCACACACTGCTTCAAGTACCCATGATCAGTCCATCTTACTCATAATACTTGCTGCTACTTGAAATCATAACATTCGTTCACATCCTCATTGTCTGTACCTTGCTATTAAAACATAACCCCTTAAGACTGAAGACTCTGTCTGCATCCACCATTGGGAATGGTGACCAACAAGCACTTAATAGATGTTTGTTGAATGAATGAGTCCAAGTCCCAGGCCTCCACCAAACTCAGCACCTGGTAATCATCTTCTTCATCTTCACTCTCATCTGAGTCTAGGGATTTCTTCTCCTTTTTGGGGTCCCCCGCAGCCCCATCTCCACCTTCTTCTCCTTGTTCCTCTTCTTCCTGTTTCAGAAATGGACAACCTGCAAAATCAAAAATGCACAAACCCCCTAGACTGTGAACCCTGCTCCCACCACCTCCAGACTGTGGACCCCAAGGAATTAAACCCCCACAAGGCTGGGACCAAGTATGACAAGGGTCCTACTCTGCAACCCCGGCCCCTGGTAGGGGACCTGGGTCAGAGGCAGCCTATATATTTGGCTCCACAGCCTGGAAGCCATTCCCACACTCCAGCCTGGGTGAGAAGTTCATCTCCCAGGGTCAGAAGGACTCGGCTGTGGGGCGGGGAACCTCAGTCCCGCTCAGCCCCCCTCCTGCTTCCCCAGCTGCCACATGCAGCTGCCAAACTGTACTGTTTTCCTGGGCAAGTCCTCCCGTGTCCCACTCCCACGGTGGAAATGGAGGGCCAGTCACTTGAGCCTGCCCCTGCAGATGCCCTGCTGCGCTGACTTCCTGGGACAATGCTCAACATGCCACTTCCCTCCACCTTTCTTGCTTCCCCACCAAAAACATTCCTAACAAAGCCAGTACATCCTTCCCCCTACCACTTGCCCACATACTCTCCAAGGTCCCACTTAGCTGGCAGCTCCTCCATCCAGCCCTCTGCCCCCTCCTCCATTCAAATGCAGCCCCTCCCTTCTAGAGGCTCCCAGGCCCTTCACAGCGGTGTCACCCATCCAGCCTGACGGTGCTGTTTTCGGCCCTTATTCAGGCGAGGATCTAATGGTGTGGTCAGGGATGTGGACATTGACAAGGATAGAAATATTCCACTTCCTGACAGTAGGCTGGAAAAAACACCGCAGGAACAGAGTGGAGGGAACTGCTAAGCTTGGACCAGAGGGGGCAGGGTGAAGAGCATCAGTGAGAATCATAGAGGAGATGACTCTGAGCAAGGTCTGGAGGAACGAAGGGTGCTCTTCCTGCTGGGGGTGAGGGGAGGCAGGGCACCATGTTGTGCTGGGTGTGGCATGGCTACAGCAGACAGATGGGGAGTGCGGGAAGTTTGAGCTATGGATGGGCAGGGCCTGGCAAAACAACAGCTCCCAGAAAGCAGGACACAGGACCAAGAAGAGACACCCACTAAGGCGACCATCGCTAAAAGAACAAAGTTCTAATTGATTCAATCAGAAAATACTTCTCCTCTTCACTGTCGCTGGTTGTTCAGGGACACCCGCCTGCTGCCCGTGCCCCACCCCCCCCCCAGGTGCTGGCTTCTGCCTAGGAATTGGTGGTCCCTGCCTGGCCTCTCTGGATGACAAAGAGGCAGGGCACCGCCCTGGGCCACTGGAGTGGCTGGCACAGGCACGTACTCACCCTGGCCTTCTGCTTCTCAGCCTGGAGCTGCGCGTCGATCTCCTCAGGGCTTGTGTACTGCCGTGCCCGGCCTTTGTGGCCTCCCTTTCTCCCTGCACGAGGATCGGCAGCTTAGGAGGTGGGAGGTAATCAGCTTCCCTGATTGCCCTGAGCCCCAAAGGGCTGCGTCCTGCTTGAGGTGCTGTCATCAGAAGCTGCAGAGACCTCCCCTACCCCTCACCAAGCACCACCCAAACCTATTCTCCTCCCTTCACATATCCAAAGGGACAAAAGAGGTAATGTGCAACCACCTGACGCAGCACCAAACTACGTGCTAGACATAGGTTCCTACAGATACCTGAGAGGAGGATGTGGGAGAGGGCACGCTGCATGTAATAACTGGCTAAATCCCATGGTGCCTTAGAATCCAAACTCAGGTCAAAATGCAGTAAGAACATTTAACACTACAGTCCTTTTTACTTGCAAAAGTTCTGGCACAACCATGGACCCTCTTGAGCCAGGACAATGGACTGACCCCTGCTCTGCTGGTTCTGGAGGATGCTGAGGTAGTTGTGGCCTGAATCTAGCCCCACCTTTGAGCCCATATGTGGAGAATCATGGCTGATCCCATTCTAAAGACAAGACACTCAAGACTGAAACCGAATGATGAAGAGCACGAATGCTGGAGTCTGACCCTCAGGCTCAAATCTCAGCTCTACCACTTACAAGCTTTGGGAGGGTACCTAACCTCTCAGTCTCAGTGTCTTCAGCTGTGTCCCTACCTCCTGGAGTTGTCATGGGAATGACTTTGTTAACACATGTAAAACTGTTGGAACAGTGCCCGAGATCGGATTAAGCACTACAAAAACGTATGCTATGTTTGCTAATTTTCTAATAAGGTATTTTGGCAGGAGATAAAAAACAAAGCCACTGACCACATTAGTGATTCCCTATAAAAGTCAGGGAATATGGGACACCTGGGTGGCTCAGTCGGTTAAGCGTCCAACTCGGTTTCGGCTCAGGTTGTGATCTCATGGATTGTGGGCTCAAGCCCCACATTGGGCTCTGTGCTGACATGGCACAGCCTGCCTGGGATTCTCTCTTTCCCTCTGTCCCTTCCCCTATTGTGCTCTTTCAAAATAAATAAACATTAAAAAAAAAAAAAAAAAAAAAGGTCAGGGGATGTAATGAAACACTTTTTGTTCACCTGAGCATTATAAGGAAAAAACCCTAAACCTATTGGAAACTTTCTTGCATGCGGAGTAAGAAACATAGCTGGCAAAGTTAAAGTTGAAAATAAAGCTGACTCCCTTCTAACAGTTAAAAGTGTGATTAGCAATTAAAGTTCATCTAAGAGTTATCAGTCTGAGCCTCTTGAGCTAGGACAATAGACTGACCCCTGCTCTGCTGGTCCTGGAGGACGCTGGGGTGGTTGTGGCCTCAATCCATCCCCACCTCTTCTGGAAGCTTCGGCCCAGCTGATTTCTAGTGAGTCTGAGTGCAGAGAATCTGTAATTAGACAGCCACAGCTTCTCTGGACTCAAGAGACAGTAGCAGAGATACCAACCTCCTCTTATTTCCTAGACAGCAGCTGCAAAGCCATAATTGGGCTGCTACAGATCACACCACCCATTTTTAATGACTACCTGGGTACCCGGGGGGTGTCTCAGTCTACGCTCATCCAAGTCCTATTGTGAGAGATCAAGCTTGCCAGTTAAAAAAAAAAAAAAAAAACCCAACAAGCTTCCCAGGCCTCTCAATATTCCAGGCAGTAATAACAACTCAAAACTGGCTACTACACGCTGTCATTCTGCACACTTGGCTAGGGGATATGGACCTTCAGACTACAATAACTTTTACCAGCATGCCTTTGAAAATGCTTTACAGTTACTAATGGAAACAAGAGTTCATCCTTTTCTCTTGGATAATTTTATACTTAAAAAAAAAATCTTGGGGCGCCTGGGTGGCGCAGTCGGTTAAGCGTCCGACTTCAGCCAGGTCACGATCTCGCGGTCCGTGAGTTCGAGCCCCGCGTCGGGCTCTGGGCTGATGGCTCAGAGCCTGGAGCCTGCTTCCGATTCTGTGTCTCCCTCTCTCTCTGCCCCTCCCCCGTTCATGCTCTGTCTCTCTCTGTCCCAAAAATAAATAAACGTTGAAAAAAAAAATTTTTTTTTTTAAAAATCTTGTTTTCTTTTGCTTTTCAAGCAAATAAACCCAAGCAAAATAGGTAAATCTTATCTGCTCATAAAGCTTTTCACAAGCCAAAGGCCAAGTCATTTAACCAAGAATTCATATTTAGGATTCTGTAACCTCCAACTGTGACTCAAACTATCTATGAAGTAGGACACTTGGAACCAGAAGGGTTCAGATGGCACCCTCATTTTGCACAACAGGAGGCTGTGGAAAATGGAAGACACCTGGCTCTTCCTACCAGGCTAAATCAACAGAGAGGTAGGTTTAAATGGATTCGATTCTGTAAGCCCCAATATCTCTGCAAGTAGAGAGTCAGGAAGTCATTTAGGTTTGAAAAAGCTCCGTGTAGATTTCCTGTGGGCTAAAGCATCTTAACCAACATGACACTTGAGCTACCACTATTAACCGAACATCTGTTCTGGGCCAGAAGTTAGCCAGGCACTTTAAGTGCTCCATTATTTTACGACCTCCATCTCCAGCTCTCCAAGCTAAGGGTTATTAGCCAGGTGTTCCAGATGACAAAAACGGGCAGGAATTGAATAATTTGTTTCAGGCCACAGAGTTGGGCAGTGACACAGCTAGACTTGAAATCAAGAACTACGGACTCTTAGGGGAAAGAGAAAGGACTGTCTACAATGCACTGGGAAGCCACGCATCTTCTATCCTCTTGGCCAAGAAATTGACGAAACCGTATAAATAATGCTTAGCGAGCGCTTGACCGCCTGGAGCTGTGCTGCGCACTCCACGTGGATCACCTGGTGGTGTAAGCCTCACATCACTACTATGAGGTAGGTACAATCAAAAGCCCCTTGCAAACGAGAAAACTGAGACACAGGGAGGTTAAGCGACTGGCTCAGAGACACACATAGAGCCGCTGCCGAATAGGGACATTCAAAGCCAGTCAGCCAGCCTCGAGAGCATCAAGTTAGGTCTCATTAGGCAGGCCTCGCTCGCCCGGAGCTCGAGAGGCCCCACGTTTTACGCGCAAGGCAGACGGGCTCGGCACAGGCGCGGGACGCGGTGACTCAGTCCCCGCGAGCCTGGAAGAGGGAGTAAACTCCAGGTCCCTCAGGCCAAGAGAAGCTCGCCCCAGATCAGGCCTTCGGCGTCGGCGAGGAGCCGGAGCCTTGGGTCTCCTCAAACCCCCGAAGGAGTGGCTCGTAGCCACTCCGGTCCTCAGTTTCTCCATCGGGACAATTGGGCGCCGAGGCCCAGGCCTGGCCCTCAGCCGGCGCGGACGTCCTCCCTCGGCGCCGCTCTCCGAGACACCCGCGGGCAGAATGAACAGCGGGAGCCGGACTCGGGCAGCCCCTCGAGGCCCGCAGGCCACGCGCGCTTGGCCCTCACCTCCTTTAGGCATCGCGGATCCGGCGGCTGCGGCAGCGGCGGCGGCGCCTCGAACTGACACCGGAACCGGAAATATCTCGGGCTCAACTTCTTCCGCCCGGCCCAGTACCCTCAGCGCGCCGCCGCCGCCGCCGCCGCCGCCTCCTCGAGGACCGGGGACTTCAAGGAGGCCGGAGCACGAAGACTGTCCCGCGAGCCGCCTGAGTCCAGGCTCGCCCGCGCGCTGCCCAGGCAACAGCGCCCCCAGTCCCTCAGCCCCCGGGGAGACGCGTGAGCCTGCCGGTCTCCCCCCGGGAAGTGACGGCAAAAGGCAACAGCGGGCTGGAATTTATACAGGCGGAGCTGCAGACACCTAAAATGACGCAATCTCAGCGCGAGAAAGGGAGGGGATCCGCGAGGACCTCATCCTGGAGAGATTGCCTGGGAAGCGGAAGCCGTCGATAAAGAGGTAGCTGACGGCGACGGTGGTTCAGGTGAGTGCTTTTCCTGTGTTCTCTAGTACCTTGGTGACCGCTAAGGCCGGGAATCGGAGGTCTGCACTGGCCCAGAGGCGGTGGGAGCGGTTGGCTTGGGACGGGTGCGGGCTTCTGGAGCGGGAGGTCAGAGTGAGTTCCCGAGAAGAGTCGGCGCCTGGTTCGTTCTGCCCAGGGAATGGGTTTAGGGATTCTCTTGCTTCTAGGTTCCCACTCCTCCCACTGTTTTCTCTCCCGAAAATGTTTTCTGTCTAAATGCTGTTTGTTCTTGTAAGCTCGGCCCAGATGTCCTCTCAATGAGCCTTTTGTACAGTCGCGACTGTAATGTTTTCCCTCCCTAGCTCCGAATACCTTTCCACGCTCTTCTTACGAGCGCTACCACCTCTTATACCACCCGACACCCCTTGATCTAGTTGCTTCCTACCAGTTTTCTATTGTGGGTTGTCCTCTGACCTCCAGATGAGCCATGGCTCTCGAATTTCCCTGGGTCATAGCAAATTGGTGTCCCGTATCTTTGTTCTTCCAGCCGGGCGCGCTTGGGCAGGGTCCAGATTCTGACCATCTCTAGCTTCAGAGCAGGGAAGATACGTCCAAAGACCACTGATTTGGGAGTCAGGAGCCCCCCCCCCCCCCCCCCCCCGCCATCCGAATCATACTTTGCCAGTTTTTATCTGTGTGACTCTGACTTTACCTGCAGAAGTTTCATTTCTCATCGGTAAGGTTGTTAGTGGAGGATTAAGGAAAGGAGGCTGGGTGTGGGGGGGGGGGGAGTGGACATTGTAAACTGTCAGACACCCCACAGAAGGGAGGGACCGATGAGTTTGGGGGATAGGAGTCTGCTATGCTGCACAGTAGGAGGTAATTAACCTGAATTTGCTTTGCCACCTAGAAATGCCTTGTGACTTGAAAAATGTGGTTGTTTAGATTTGGACTGGCTAATTGTGTGGACTTTATATAACTTGCCTTTATGTAATACTTTGTTGGGTTTGAAGATTCTTTGGGGGTGCCTGGATGGCTCAGCTGGTAGAGTATATGGCTCAGGTCATGATCCCAGGGTCATGGGATGGAGCCTGTGTTGGGCTCCGTGCTGAGCTCCTACTTAAGATTCTTTCTCCCTCTCTGCCCTGTTTGTGTGCTCTCTCTCTTAAAAAACAAACAAATGAACAAAAACTCCTTGGCAATCAAGCTAATTCACTGCTCTCGTTTTACAGATAAGACTGAAGACCAGAAAGGGAATGTGGCCTCCCCCAAAGTTACAGTAATTGGTAGAGCTGGACAAGAACTTGAGTTTGTAACTGAAGAGATCAGAGATCTTTCTGTTACACTCTTGGGAAGCAGACCCTGAGGTACTTTGACTTGACAGCATCTTTTTCCCTTTTAAACGCTCATTCCCTTGTCTCTCCCAACCATAGTCCTTCCCACACTATGTTGTAATTGCCTTGTCACTTTCTATCTCCTTGCTAGAATGTCACCTTCTCAACTATAGAAATTGTGTCTTACTCTTTGTTCTGTGTTCCCAATATCCAGTACAGGGCCAGGCTCATAGGTGATGTTAATGATAACACCAAAAAGTCTACTAAACACATTTAATGTAGGCATGTTGCATATAACTACAGTTAAATCTTCACAATGGTCCTATAGGTAGATTATATTATCCCCATTTTACAGATGAAGAAACAGAGTAAGGGAAGTGAATGTGCACCAAAATGGTGGCTAGTGAAGGCCTTTGGGGATCTCAGGTTCAGAAACCAATCCATTTAATTTTCCTCTCCCAGATCTTTGCAAATTATCTTGTGGGAAACATGCCTAAAGTCAAAAGAAGCCGGAAAGCTCCCCCAGATGGTTGGGAGTTGATCGAGCCGACACTGGATGAATTAGATCAAAAGATGAGAGAAGGTGAGTGGGGGAGTTTGCGACTGGGTGAGGTGTGTCTAAGGGTCACAGGCTTAGATGACCCCCCAGGGGCCAGGCATAAATGCAAGTATCAGTGGGAAGAGACAGGCAGCACCACTATGGCCTCCTGACACTGACGTGTTTTGTTTGCTTATTAACTCAGGAATGTTCTATGTCCTGGAAAATAGGATGGCACCAATGAAAAGGTCCTCAAAGCCATTTTGGGGCCAACTAGATATGAAAGCTTTAGAGAATAAAGATCAAATAGCAGACCTATAATTAGTTACTATTTTGGTTAGGTACATACTTAGAATTTTACAAAATATGTTTACTTGGAAAATCCTGTCCTTTTTCATTTTCACATTTTCTGAAACAGTTTTATTATTTTTCTTAATAAAAATATTGGGTCTTTGACACTGGTTTCATCATCACTTTGTTTCTGCATTATACGCTAGTTTTTTACAACGTACGTTCCCAAAAAATGTCGATGATCCTGAACTTTGTGAATCATGTAGTATGATTTTAAAAAATTTATCCGAAACCATGAGCCTTATATCTTATATGATCACAGTGTAACTACTTACTGAATTGCTTTTTAAATTTTTTTTTTTTTTTCAACGTTTATTTATTTTTGGGACAGAGAGAGACAGAGCATGAACGGGGGAGGGGCAGAGAGAGAGGGAGACACAGAATCGGAAACAGGCTCCAGGCTCCGAGCCATCAGCCCAGAGCCCGACGCGGGGCTCGAACTCACGGACCACGAGATCGTGACCTGGCTGAAGTCGGACACTTAACCGACTGCGCCACCCAGGCGCCCCCTGAATTGCTTTTTAAAGTGGTCCTTTCTTTAAAGCTTTTTGGTAACTAACCCTTGTTATGAGGTCATACCTCCAGCAATAATTATTAAATCATTGTTAAGTCACGTTGCCTTTTTTCCCCAAAACTGATTGTATCAGATAACTTCTGTTAAATACCTAGAACTTCCAGTAATCAAGGTCATTTTTGGCTGAGAGATTTCTTCCCCAAACCGATCTCTAGTCAAAATAAAGGAACCTGGAGAGCGCTGTAATAGAAAAGATTTTGTGAGTCCTTGAAAATTGTCTCCAAAAGAAATATTCTCTTCCATTTTTGTTTAATCGTATAGGCCATCAGCATTTCTTTGCTTTCCCATTTTTTGATAAACTCACAGGTGTAAGACCTGTTTCATGTTGTCCTTCCTTCCATTATGTAGAAAACAGTGGATGGCAGGGGGCACCAGACTTGGCTTTAGTGTTGGGAACAATAGGAAACTCTGAGGATGTGGCAGACTGGACAGGGGCAGGAGCTGCTATTCACCCGAAGCCCATTTTACCTTGGGATCCAGGCTAAGTTTTGCCAAATTTTCAGGGGGGGGTTTCCCCAAGAGAAGCCAGAAATCCAGCTGTTTTATGTGAACTGGTTTTTTTTTTCCTCCAGGTTTATTTTGAGAGAGCGAGAATGAGCAGGGGAGGGGCAGAGAGAGAATCCCAAGCAGGCTCTGTGTGAGAGCACAGAGCCTGATGCAGGGCTTGATCTCCTAAATTGTGAGATCATGACCTGAGCCGAGACCAAGAGTCAGATGCTTGACCAGCTGAGCCACTCAGGTGCCCCCATGTGAACTCTTCTAATTTAAAATTCAAACTTAAAAAATCAAGATTCCGACTCTTGATTTTGGCTCAGGTCATGCTCCCAGGGTCATGGGATTGAGCCCCATGTTGGGTTCCATGCTATATGGAGCCTGCTTAAGATTCTCTCTCCCCTGCTCACACTTTAGCAACAACAGCAACAAAAAACCACAGGTATTTGTGAAAGGAGCCAAACAAAGCCTGCCTTCAGGCTGGCTGGGGCTGCTGGTTTCTCGTTTGTAGCCTCTAGCACAACTTTTGCCTGTGGTATCTGTGGCCACACTCCTAGACATGGGGGACCCTTGTGTGGCTTTTGGCACAGAGGAGCCCAAAGCCAGTGGCATTACCAGGCCTGTCCTGATCTGAGGGCCACTTACAGGACAACTCACACTTACTGAAGCAGATGGGGAGTTCCCGTTTTCTCTTGTAGTTTGTCCCCAGTGTTTGCTAGCTTGACTCTTGACCCTGCCTGGCTCTTTATGTGTCTGTTAGGTCATAGTCAAGTTTTTGTACAGCTGCTTTGGCCCTGGAGGTCCCCAAAGAGCCTGATTATAGCAACTGAGGGGCAGAGATGGGGGAAACTGTGTGGCAGGGGAGTTTGGTGGGTAACTCAGAAATAAAGGCACTATTTCTGTGGACTATAACCAGGACTTGTAAATAACTGCTTTTATAAGGACTTTAAACTAGTTGAAAATAAGCATGAACACTTGCATAAAGAACCCTTAGCTAGATTTTTAAACAATAACATTTTAAAAGAATTGTTGCCAAGGTTTTGAAGTTAACGGGCAGTTGCTTTTGAAGTTTTTGGCATTAGCAAAGTGGCAAAAAGCTACATCTAGCTTGCGCCACGATGCCCCTACCCCCGGCCTTTATTCCTGCCCTATCCTCCTAGGGGCAGGACTCTGCATCAGCCACCAGAAACGACGTTCCACTTTGTGTGTGGACCTGTACAAAACAACATCCAAGAATGTGCACGTGGTTTTGGGAAAATGGGTCCAAACGGGACTTTAAAAATGGGAGTGCTGCTATGATTAAAAGACTGAAAAATGACCAAAGCTCAGGGAGGGAGGCTCTGCTTCCAGCTGCAGCCTAGGCAGCAGTGTGCCCTTCCCTCAGTGGCTTTATCCGGATGCATGGCTTTCCACACTCTGCCCAGGTGACCACATCTTCTCCAGCCGTGACTCAAAACTAGACTCTATATACCAGCTGCCTATGGAGTGGCCCCATTTGGACATCTCAAACTTAACCATGTCCAGAACTGAACCATTCATCCACCCCAGAGCTGCTTCCGTTCTGAGGCCACAACCACGGACCCATCCTGGACTCTTCTCATTCTTTCTTCCTATCCAAGCATCTAAGACATCCAGATTCCTAAGAAGGGTGACAGGATGGAGGAAATGTTGTGAGACAGATCAACAAAGTACAACGTCTGGATGTTGTTTGGACCTTAATTCAAACACATGCGTTGTCAGCAGGTGTTTTTGAGGCAATGAGTGAAAACTGAACTGAGTATGGTTGCTAATAAGGAGGAATGGTTGGTTTTGTTGTGTGGGATATTAGCATTGTGGATCCTTTTTTAAAAGTCTTTAACATGTTAGAGATACATAGATATTTATGAATGTGACACTTGATGGTTTGAGATCACTTTAAAATACTTCAGTCTCCCACCCCCAGAAGTGGGGAGAACCAGATAAAATAAAAATAGCTGAATACTAGAAATGTTTGAAGCTGTGTGATAGGTCTTGGGGGTCCAATATGCTGTTCTGTGTACATTTTAAATTATCCATAGTGCAATGTTAGAAAATCCACAAGTCTAAATTTTGATTCCTTTTAAATTCCACCACATGGTCCAAGCTACTCTCACCTGGGTTACTTCGGTAGCTTCCTACTTCTCTCCCTACAGTCGTTTCTACAGAGCAGCCAGGGTGAGGGCTTCAAATTGTTAAGTCAGATCACAGTGTGCTCAGGACCCTCCAGTGATTCACTTCCCCATCAGAGCAAAACCAAAGTCCTGAGGCATCTGGGTGGTTCAGTCGGTTAAGCATCCGACTTTAGCTCAGGTCATGATCTTGCAGTTTGTGGGTTCCAGACCCACATCGGGCTCTGTGCTGACAGCTCAGAGCCTGGAGCCTGCTTTGGATTCTGTGTCTCCTTCCCTCTCTCTCTCTCTCTGCTCCTCCCCCACTTGCACTCTGTCTCAGTCTCTCAAAAATAAACAAAGTCCTTGTGTGGCCTTCCAGGTCAAACACTGTCTCACTGCAGCCCCCTCCTTAGTTCCATCCCCCGTCTCTCTCCCTCATCCCCTGCCCACAACTGCTGTTCCTGGATCCCTAAGTAGTCCTGCCTCAGGGCCTTTGCATTGCTATTTGCCTTATAAGCATGTTTGCCCCTCCCCTTTTTTATTTAAAACTATTTTTTGATGTTTGTGAGAGAGAGTGAGTGAGCATGAGTGGGGGAGGAGCAGAGAGGGAGACAGAGGATCCAAAGCAGGCTCCACACTATGAGCACAGAGCCTGACATGGGGCTTGAACCCGTGAACCATGAGATCAAAACCTGAGCTGAAATCAAGAGTTGGCTGCTTAACCGACTGAGACACCCAATGCCCCACTCCCTTCCCCCTTTTAAATTGGGATCTAATTGATATAAAACATGCATGTTTTATATCATGCACATGATTTTAAATCATGCACATGCACATGATTTGATATGTGTATATGAAATGATTAACACAATGTAACATCCAGGCCTTACAAATGTACCATACGGTATTATAAATTATAGTTCCCATGCTATGCCTTACATCTCCAGGACCTGTCTGCTAACTGGAAGCTTGTACCTGTGATCCCCTTCACCAGTTTTGCCCAGTCCCCAGCCCACCCCTTGTTTCTTAAGGTCTGTGATCAGATGTCCCTCTTGTGCCTTCTTTGATCACATGTATAAAGTGGCAGTCCCCCCTCTCCCCACTTGCCATCCCCTCTGTGTTCTCTTTGGCCTCTACCACTTCCCACCAGGTGCTGATCTGCTTCCCTCCTCGGAACGGGGCTCCAGACCTGCTCTGTCCGCCCCACTGCCTTGTCTTCAGCACTCGATCAGGGCCTCAGCTGCAGCAGGCACACAGTGCGCACTGCTCAGGCCTCAACACCTGCCTTTTGCTTGGATCACAGAATCCTGTTCGTGGAGCTGAGTTCTACGTCCTAAGTCATAGAATGTCCCCAAAGTTGGAGAAACGGAGGCACATTTTTCTTGACCACTCCTCCCCTTTCTCCATTCTCTAAAAACTGAGTCAAGGTGATAAAGATCAACTTGGAGCTGCTAAGAGACAGAATTGCCACTTCAATCATGTTTAAATCATGTGGCTCATTTTTTATCTTTTTTAAAATAACAGCTCTATTGAGACAGAAGTCATATTCTGTAAAACTTGCCCTTTTGAAGTGTTAAGGGTGTTCAGTATATTCAGAATCAAGCAACCATTACCCCTCCAAAAGAAACCCTGCACCCTTTAGTAGTGCCTCCCCTGCCCCCCAGGCTGAGGCAACCACTAACCTACTTTGTGTCTCTGCAGATAGTCATCCAGTAGGTGGGCTTTGGGGATGACGTTTTTTTCACTTGGCTTCATGTTTTCAGGGTTCATCCGTGTTGTAGTAAGTCCATACTTGATTTCTTTTTACGGCTGAATGATATTCTGTCCTGTGGGTGGGTTATGTTTGGTGTATCCATTCATCAGTGGGTTGAGGCTGGGTTGTTTCTACTTTTGGCTATTGTGAATAATGCCGCCTAAACATTCATGGAGGAGTTCCGTGTGCATGTGTTTTCAGTTCTTTTGGGAATATACCTAGCAAGAGAACTGCTAGGGCACTTGGTAACTGTTTAACTCCTGGAGGAAGTGCCAGACTTTTCCAGAGAGGCTAGGCTGCACCATGTTACATTTCTACCAGCAGCATATGATCCAATTTTTCCACATCAACACCTGTTACTGTCACTTTGATGACAGCAAACCTAGAGGGTATGAAGTACGATTTATTCTTTATCCCTAGTTATTTAAAAAACAAAACATTGTGACCTGTGATTGAACGCTGCCTGCCACAACAAAACAAACACGCCCCTTTTTCTCCCCAGCTGAAACAGAACCTCATGAGGGAAAGAGGAAAGTGGAATCTCTGTGGCCCATCTTCAGGATCCACCACCAGAAAACCCGCTATATTTTTGATCTCTTTTATAAGCGGAAAGCCATAAGCAGAGGTAATTAGTTAATTCTCTTGGCCTGGACAACTTGAGTGGCTTTCACGTTTAATGGTTCTTATTCTTACAGCCTTAGCAAATGTCATTTGTCTTATCACTAAAAAAGGTGGGGAGGGGCCGCTGTTGGCGAAATAGTCTTTTTAAGGAAGAGTGGTGATGGGTTGGGGCAGCTGTGTTATACCGTGGTCTGATGCCCTTTCCCCATTTTTTGGACAGAACTATATGAATATTGTATTAAAGAAGGCTACGCAGACAAAAACCTGATCGCAAAATGGAAAAAGCAGGGGTATGAGAATTTATGCTGCCTGCGGTGCATTCAGACACGGGACACCAATTTTGGGACGAATTGCATTTGCCGGGTCCCCAAAAGCAAGCTGGAAGTGGTAAGTGAGGTCTCCGCCCCTGTAACATCTGATGATCAAGTTGGAGGTTCCTTTTTCAGTTCAGAAGTGTGTCCTGGGTGACGCCAGGGGATTTTACACTGTTTTGTTGGGCTGGAATGTAGTCCTTATTGCCGGATGGCCTGCTGGCCATTCCCAAGAGAGGGAATCTCTCTCTAGGGGAACCCACACCCGGCAGTTTGGCAGCAATGGCGTGTTAGGTCTGGGGCGGGGGTCAGTCTCAACTCCACCCTTGGGCAAGTTACTGAAGTCCTTCCTCATGTATGACCTGGGGGTGGGAAGGCTGAGTCAGGGAAGCACAGGCCAGTAAGCAGACATTCCTGTCCTTCCCCTCTGGGGCTCACTCTTCAGGTACGCTTTTTTCCATGCCTCCTTTTCCTCAGAATTACACTGTATTTCTCCTGTCAGAACCTTGTTCTCTGGGGAGCTCCGGAATGATGCTGGGTGTGCAGTAGCTGAGCTCACAGCATCAGCCTCTCTGAACTGGAGCTAGAGAAGGAGGCAGACAGTTACCGTGATGTTAGCCTTAGTGGCCTTTGAGTGCAGCACCCTTGGCTGCTCGTTGTGGGCCGAGCCAGGTGGTCAGACTGGACTGCCTGCCTCCCAGTTGGCCGCCTGTCACACAGGTGCCTCATCACAGGGTCCCTCTATGCTGCACACTAGTTACAGTTTACAGAGCTTTGACTCCAGGCACGGGGCTTTAGCTCAGCGGGTAGCTCTGTCTCCCTGAATCACCTGGAAGGCCAAAGGGCAGGGGCATCGGAGAGGGCTGCCTCCCCAAGGGAAGAATCTGGGTGTGAATTTTCTGGTAGGGGCAGGGAGAGGTGGTGAAGTGGCAGAAGCCTCCCCTCTGAGAGCCCCAGGATTCTGTGGTGGCATTGGGTCCGCGGTGCTGCCCCAGCCCTGCGGCCAGGATAGAGCCTGCTTTAGCTTTAGTTGGGTTTCACCTTCTGATCTTGTTTGCTTAGGTAAGGGTCTTGCTCCTCCAAAACAGGAAAAAGGAAAATCAACACAAACCACTGCTCTAGGGCCTTCTGTTGGGCAAGCCCCCAGCCAGACATGGGGGCCCACCTGGTCCAGGGGATAGGACTCTTCGGCTGCCATACAGATTCAGGTGTACATCCTCTTTCCCGGTGCCCCCACTAGAAAGTTCCCCAGCCCAGAGGCCCCTGGCACTGAGCCCCAAGTAATACACAGACCCAACTTCCAGCGTATTGAAGGGTGTGTCATGCTCACTTCATAGAATAACAAGAATTGCTCACAGGTTTTTTTTTCCTTTTGTGGTGGGGGGATAAGCGTGTACATAGAATTTGCATATATTAAGTGCACAGAAGTGTAGCTTCAGGGTCCACAGTAGCTGTTTCCATCCATCATGGAGGGCTTTCTGAAGAGTGTCCTGCAGACACTCTGAAGAGCGTCACAGTAGACCGTGAATGTCCCACCACCTTCTTGGTGGGA
Organism: Leopardus geoffroyi; assembly: GCF_018350155.1. Taxonomy (NCBI): domain Eukaryota; kingdom Metazoa; phylum Chordata; class Mammalia; order Carnivora; family Felidae; genus Leopardus; species Leopardus geoffroyi. The sequence continues at coordinate 6,421,184 of NC_059340.1, forward strand.
GGATTGCTGCACGTGGGGGGAGGGGTGGCACATGGTGGAAGTGCGGTGTCTCAGCTGTCCTCTGTTGCAGGGCCGGATCATCGAGTGCACGCACTGCGGCTGTCGGGGCTGCTCTGGCTGAGGCCCTCGGGCCCTGACCTCTCTTCACCCTGAACCTTGGACTTCGCAGGTTTCTGCCTGTCGCATCACGCCCTCTCCTGGGAGCAGCTCTTCTCGCAGAGCGGTGCTCCAGGCCCGAGTGGGAGCATGGTCTCTACATGTTAAGGCTTTGGTGTTTATCAGCTGTGATTTGTAGAAATAAAACTTTTAAACCTTTTGGGCCCTGCATTTGTTCTTTCAGAGAGCCAGCCATCTGTAGAACCCAGTGGGTGAGCACCAGACCCCAGGGACCCGTCACCCTTGGGACTCAATCCTGACTCCACCTTGTAGGTGCTGTGTGACTCTGAGCCAGTTCACTTTCCCCATCGGTGATGGGGGCAAGGATGACCTGAGAGGGCGTGCCAAGGTCAGCCGGTCTGCTCTTGGACCTGCCATGGACTCATCAGGCCCTGGGCCCAGTGTGTCCTCATACCGATGCCTGCAGAATGCTGCAGCGCTTCCTCTGGGCCCGACCATTCCCTTGCGCTGGAGGCCACTGGAACACATTTGTGGGTCAGCTATGGAAAGCATCCCGGGGCTCCCATGGAGCCCTGTAAACACCACGCACTCTGTTCCAGCTCTGCCGGAAGTCCCCGGGGCCTCCCTTCACCTGCCTCCAAGGCCTCTGTCCACATCAGCCTCAGTGATGGCGTCTTGGTTCCCCTTGGGCTTGGTCCGGAACTTCTGCCACGGGTGGGGGGTTTCCTCTGCTGGCATCACTTTCAGCCACTGCTTGTAATAAGCTCGGAAGCCATCAATCTTCTCCAGGTAGGTGTTTTTCTCTTTGTACTACAAATGGAAACGCATGGGGTTCAGAGGAGCCATTAGTCATTGCAGGCTACCTGTAGCTAATCCCAAGCCATGGCAGCTGGCTCAGGCCTCAGGGAAGCTGTTCTTGCTCCTAGGTGGTTAAAGGGAGAGGGCAGAAGAGTTGTTCGGTCCCTGAGCAGCTTATGTAGAGAGACAAAGCTGCTGTGGGGTAGACCAGACTTCCTCTGCTGACACTCCTTCGAAATACGAGCTGCCGTGCCACACCAGGGACGTCACCCCAGCCCCCCAAGCTAGAATCCCCGGGTGCTAACTCTGCCTCCACAGCCTGAGTGCCTCTCTCCATTCTCAGCACTGCTGTAGTGGTCTCTGGAGAGGCAGGCAGGAAAGGAGCAAACAGCATGAACCTGGCAGATCCCAAAGGAAAGCTGGCAGAGGAATATGTACAAAAAACCCAAAAAATGTCCAAGTTGAAGACTGTTACCACATGATGACAAACAGTCTGATTTAAAAGATTCAACCAGGGGCGCCTGGGTGGCGCAGTCGGTTAAGCGTCCGACTTCAGCCAGGTCACGATCTCACCGTCCGTGAGTTCGGGCCCCGCGTCGGGCTCTGGGCTGATGGCTCAGAGCCTGGAGCCTGTTTCCGATTCTGTGTCTCCCTCTCTCTCTGCCCCTCCCCCGTTCATGCTCTGTCTCTCTCTGTCCCAAAAATAAATAAACGTTGAAAAAAAATTTAAAAAAAGAAAAAAAAATAAATAAATAAAAGATTCAACCATTTTAAATTTGTATGTATGTCATACAGCCTAAAAGTACATAAAACAAAAACCTGACCATCTCAAATGGAAATACGTCACCGTCGTAAGGGAATACAAATGTAATTTGAATCCAATAAGCTTTGGGCCTGTGGTAGTCCAGTGACTTGACTGAACCTGAGAAGACCCCCCGAGGGCCCTACACCACGGAGTAAAGAGACAGATCCACAAACTAGAAGATATTGCAACATGGAGCCAACAAAAGATTAGCATCCAAAATACATAACTCGGAAGAACCAATGAGAAGACTTAACCAACTGTCCAAATACTCCCTGCTGTGCCCTCTGCCAGGCACGCTCTCTACTGCCATCTCATGAATTCTTACTGGGCCTTCAAAATGGCATTCCAGCATTGCACCTGCACGGCTGTCCCTGACCCCATGCCTTGCTGTGTCCCTGCCAACTCCCTACCCCCTGGGATTGTGCTCCTTCCTCCAGGCCACAGCTGCTCTGGAGCCACTCAACACAGAGTCTGGCTCCATAGACCTAAAATCTGAGCCCCCTACCCCCACCCTGCCCCCGAGCCTGCTCTCTTCAGAACAACAGGGAAAGAAGTGGCCAGTACAAAGCAGATTCTTTCACTGCTGCTGCTGCTGTCCCATTCACTTGACAAACAGACTGCATTAGGCACTGGGCAATGGGCAGGCCCCGGGGAGCCAGCAGAGCCAGGCAGTCTCCAGCTCCAGGTTTTGCTTATGGTTTTGCAAAGGTGAAAGTCACGTGCACGTGTAATGACAGGTTGTGAAGCATGGCAAAAAGGAACAGTGCTGTACGTGATGGGAAGGGGCAGCAGTAGTGGGGCAGCTCTGAGAAAGAGTCATTCAAACTGAGGCGCACAGGATGAAGAGCCAGTTGTGGGAAAAACGGGGAGCCTATCAAGGCAGAGGGAATACAAAAACCCCAAGGCAGGAAAAAGGCCAGTAGGACTGACTGTGAATACAGGGAAGAGTAGCCTAAGATGAAATGAGCCACAGGGACGGAGACTCACGGGCTGTGTTTTGAAGAATTTGGAATTTCTCCTAAGGGAAGCCACTGACAGTTTAAAGCAACGGAATTCCACCGCTGAAAGGCCGGCCCTAGGGGTGAGGGGAGAGGCAGGGGTGGTTAAAGAGAAGACAGGTGAGTTGGAACTTGGTGCACACACCCGATCAAAGCTGGGTGGGTACTGGGCTGCAAACTCCAGTTGGCGGATGACCACCTCATTCACCGGGACTCTGTTCTGCCTCATGTCCTTCAGGATGTCAATGAGATAGGTGTAGTCCAGCCTCTTGAGGGCGGCGTTGATGAGGGTGCTGTAGATGTGGGTGTTGGGGGTCATCTGGGATTTCTGGAACATCACAGACATACAATCAGCAAGGAGATGGCCACTGTTGGGACAAAGCAGCCTACCGTGCGTGTCAGGCTAGGGGGCTTACCTTGCCATTCAGGCCTGCTCTGCAGACCAGCAACCAGGGCAAGAAGGGCAGAACCCTGTGGCAACAATGGGCTGTCCTTCCCGCTCCAGGAGGAAAGCGTGTGCCCCACAGGGCAGGCCCAGCCCACCCAGCTGAGGATCCTACTCCCTCAGTCCTGAAGAACTTGCTCAGAAATCAGTGGACTTGGGCAGTAAACCACGTGCAGACCACCTCTTTGGCTCTTGGCTGTAGGTTTACCGCAACCCCTGCCCCCAAAGTTCTGATAGATCCCTGCTCCGGTCATACCTTCCGTCCCTCCAGAACCGGGCCTAGTCTCTCCCCACGACCTCCCTCAATCTCTCCCACCACAGCCACCTTGAAGACTGTCACACCCTCTGCTTTCAATGCCGGCTCCTGCAGCAACGGACCAGGGTCCACTTTCTCTCACATTGGGCCAATGGCCATTATACACTTGAAGCTAGAGCATCCCCACTCCCCACCCCCATGCACACTGTTTATGCTGTCTCGGTGCAGAGGCCTGGGGGTTCAGGAGGGCCCAGGCCCTCTCTTCCCAAGTACCCCCCCACCCTGAATTCTCAGCACCTGGCCTGGCCAGGACCCACTCACCTTCATGTCTGTGAGTAGTCGCAGGCCGTCCCCCGGCCTGTGGCACCCAATGGCCAGGTTGCAGAACGTCTGCAGGTTGGGAAGGATCCCCCTCTTTGCCAGGAGTGGCAGCAGAGCCTGTGGGGACAGACATGGCACTTCTGTAAGCTGTAACCCACCGGGCCCGGCCAGAGCCTTCCCTGGTTGAAGCCCCGGTTGGGTGCTGTAGGCCTCGGGGGCACAGCAATGCTCGGGGGCCTCACAGCCCCCTCTGCAGCCACGCTAGATGCTGCTCTCAGCCCAGCTCCCCAGAGTTCAGCTGCTCTGCAAGGACTACCCTGCCTTCTCCCCGAACGTGAATGGGAACATGAATCCCTTCACATTCCTGTCTCTGTTCCACTGTCGGTCATCCATCCTGGTCTTCGGCCTTCAGTGTCTAAGGCAGGAGACAGCGCCAACAACAGCGTGGGAAGTAACTGCCGAGACTGCCCGGGCCAGGGGCTGCGGAAGAAGATGGCCTCACAGCCTGCCTGGCTCAGGGAGGGGTTCTGTCATGTTTACCTTGTCTAGAAGGTGTGCTCTGCACTGAGGGCCTGAAGGCAGAGGCTGTGTCTCTTCACAAGACACAAGAGCCCACAAGAGCCCAGGTCAGTGCTCTGACAAAAGAGACGTGACAAAGACACATTGACAAAATCCCACAAGGACTCCCGTGTCCCCATCTGTGAAATGGGGAAGGCTTGTACCAGCACAGCCTTGTGGTGCAGCCAGTGAAGAGAGGAAAGGATGGGAAGCTTGTAGAACAGCATTTAACACAGAGGGCTAAATCAGTGTGTGTGTGTCAGGGGTTGTGGCTGAAGGGTGGGCACACTTGGGAGCCACCAGCCTCTTAGGCCACGTGTCCCATGTGCCCCTCAGCAGCGTGAGGATGTTTGATGTCTGCCTCCACCCACCTGGGAGCTCCTCAACGGGGATGGGGAGAGTGGCTGGCTGGTTCACCGTTCGACTGTCAGCTTTGCCCAAGCCCAGGCTCAGGCCCAGGCCCAGAACAGAGGCCCCAGACAGTCTGGCCACCTACTGCAGGAACGGATGACACACCCTGCAGGGGAGCCAGGTCCTGCAGTCAGAAGGTCAGAGGAGAGAAGGGAAAGGAGGGACCGCAGCCTTGAACCTGGTGCCTGCCTCTGAGCCCCTCACCTTCGCCCCGTCCAGATCTCCAAGCTTGCTCTTCTTCCTCATCAGCGTGTTGAAGAACGTCACATCAGCCTCCACCTGGTGCGTGTCCAGGACGGTCAGCAGTGAGGACTCCGCGGGACTCCCGGGCTCCACCACCTCAGCAAGCAGTGTGAGGGTTTTGATGTTGGGTCGGAGCCCGTGCTCTGCCATCTTGCCCAGGAAGCCCTCCAGGCCCCCCATCAAGGCTAGCCGGTCAGCCGGGGTGGTCACAGTCCCAAAGGAGACCACAGCTGGGGAGACTGCTCCCAAGGTCAGGAGGTTGGTCTCCGGCCCCCGGGGAGAAGGCTCTGGGGCCAAAGAAGTGAGGGCCACCATGTGGTCAGGCTCTGTCTTGGTTTCCACCTCGGGCTGGGCCTTGCTGGGGCCTCTGGCTTCCTGAGGCTCCAGAGGGCCCTCAAGCACCTGAGAAGGTTCCAGAAACAGCTGCCTCTCCAGGGCCTCCACGTCCAGCCTGACTGACATGCCGTCGCCCCCCCGGGCCTGGGCTCTCCTCCTTGCCCGAAACCCACCTGCCAGGGGCTGGAGCAAGACTGTCTCCTCCCTGGGCCTCAGGAGCAGTGCCGAGGCCACCTCCGGGTCCCCTAGGCCGCAGTCTCGAGCTGCCCCCAGGAGCAGGTTGTAGCCATGCTGGCTTGGCTGCAGCCCCAGACTCAGCATCTGCCTCCACACCTACAGGGGAGAGACAAGCTTGGCCCTGTGCTCCTTCTCAGAAAAGCCCTCGGCAGAGCTGGCACAGGGAGTCAACAACCATTCGGTAAATGCAAAGGGCACAGGAAGGAGCTGGACAGTATCTAATCCAACGCCAGGTTCTAGACAACTGAGAATCCTGAGAATCTGAGGACTCTCTGGAGGACCCCTGTCCTCCCTCTAGTTTACCCCAAAACTGTTCTCGCAATTTCATCTCTCTGTCCTCTCCCAAGGCCCCTGTACTGGGAACAGACTTTGCCCTGGGTCTCTGCCTGCCTTCTCTGTACTCCTCTGGGGAGGGACGATCAGAGAGGCTAGGTTCCGGAAGAGTCTAGAATGACTTAAGAACTGGATTTAGTTGTACTTCCTGGGTGCTCACTGTGTGCCCTGCCCCGTGCAGCCTTCTCACACTTCCTGGAGAGCAGGCACAATGGAAGGGGACTCAACCAGGAAGAGTGCCTCACAAGCTGACAGCCCTGTTTCCTCTTGAGATCATTTTTATCCCACAGCACAGTGCCTTGCACACTCAACTGTGTTTTCCACAGAGGACTGCCCTGATCATGTCTGGGTCAGTCTGACACCAAAACCACGCCATTTCTAAGATGCCATGAGATGCCACACAGGGCTCACTGGTCTCACTGCCTTTGTGGGCTCAAAAGAAGGCCACCTTCAGTGGGATGAGAGCTCACATCCGACTTCCTTTCCTTGTCAGGGTAAGTGTGCAGACAAGGTAAGGGCTGGTCAGGCCCAGGTGGGTGCAGCTTGCAAGACATCTGCTGCCCATCAGACAGGGATTTAAGAAGGGCAAGGATCTCAGCAGGTACCCCCATGGGAAACGCTGACAGAACTGAGGTTTAGTGGGGGCTTGGGCTCTAAGAGTCAGACGGATGTGGGTTCAATTCCCAGCTCTGCTTCGTAGCTCTGGGACCTTCAGCAAGTTTCTTAACCTCTGTGAGCCTCAGTTTCTTTGTCTGTAAAACAGGGCTATTGGTGCCTAGCTTGAGCAGTTTAATAGGTGCAAAACACAAACCAGCTATTAGCGTTACAAACTACCTCTAACTAGAACAGATCTAGAACAAGGAAAGGGAGGAACAAGATCTTGGCTGATTTTCACTATAAAGCTACTGCTTCCAGGGGCACCTGGGTGGCTCAGTCGGTTAAGCGGCCGACTTCGGCTCAGGTCATGATCTCGCGGTCCGTGAGTTCGAGCCCCGCGTCGGGCTCTGTGCTCACAGCTCAGAGCCTAGAGCCTGTTTCAGAGTCTGTGTCTCCCTCTCTCTGACCCTCCCCCGTTCATGCTCTGTCTCTCTGTCTCGAAAATAAATAAACGTTAAAAAAAAAAAATTAAAAAAAAAAAAATAATAAATTAAAAAAAAAGAAAAAAGAAAAAAAAGCTACTGCTACCAGGGAGTCTGCAGAGGGAAGGCGAGCTTTTGGTCAGGGCTGTCCCAGGTCACTGGGGCTCACACTCCATGTGGATCAGCCACCTGGGGATCTTGTTGAAATGCTGATCTAGGCGCAGTAGGCCCAGGTCGGGCTGAGACCCTACTTCTCTGGCAAACTCCCAGGTGAAGCTAAGCTGCCAGTCTGTGGGCCCCGCCTTAAGTGGGAGGGCTCTCGGTGAGCTCTGGGTCCTCCCCACCTGTGAGAAGCTACGAAAGCAGCTGTGGTACCATTCCTAATACCACCACCCCACTTCATTAGGGGGGGTTCTCTCGGGGGACCTGAGGTGGAATCACAGCAGTGTGTCTCAACTTCGATGTCCATGAGAATCTCTCAGGATTAAATGCAGACCCCTGGGTCCCACCTGCAGAGATGCTGAGTGGGGGCCTGAGGGAGGTGGGCTGAACAAGCACTCTGGCTAAGTGTGCTATGGGCATTCAGAGACCGTGAGCATAGCCGATCTGAGCTAGCTGCACAGAAGGCCACTCGGTAGAGTGGGAGAGGACTGGCTATGCCCTCACTTGGGGGTCAGCCATGCCGCGTCTGAGGGCCTCCTCTCCCTGCCATCTGTAAAACGGTGGGAAGCCATGTGCTTTGCAGAGGCCAAAATACCACAAATATAAAAACACCCAGCACAGGGCCGTCACAGCCGCTCAAATGCACGCATCATCATCTGCACCTGACACAGGTGCACAGCGGAAGAGGTAGGAAGGCAGAGCTGGGAGGGACAGACCTGCAGGGCATATCGAAAACCCGTCTTCTTGTCCTGGATGCAGCCCATGAGCAGCAAGCTGAAGGTCCTCTCGGTGACTGCATGCCCTTTCTGGACAATTTCCTGGGGGAGGGAACAGAGGTCACACTGAGAACCTGTGGCAGAGCCCAGTCCTGGGCCCGACGGGGCTGACTCAGGGCAGACACTCCTAGCGCACCCCAGGCTGTGCATCCTGAAGAGGTGGGACCTGAATCTGGCTCTAGAGTGGCTCAGAACAAGCTCCTGAGCACAGCCATCCAGCTGCTGCCTGCACTCTGTCCTCCACTCCTTCCAGGCTGCTCTTCCTGGCCGAAGCAATCAGTTTTGTGCAGCCCCTTGGCAAAGACCATCCCCACAGCCACTTCTAGCCCCTGTGCTTGAGGCACTGGAACTGCACAGAACTGGCTTTAGGTCCCAGCTTCGCCATAGGCCAGCTGTGAGTGTGGGAAAGGCATTAAGCTCCCTGGCCTCAACTTCCTCATCTGTAGAGTGGGGTCACAGGTAGGACGTGCCTTAGAGGACTTTTGGAACAACCCTACCAAAAGGTGTGGGGCCTGCACATGGTACGCGCTCATGGCGCTGGCCTCTCCCGGGCCTGTCGGGGTTGGCCAGACTTCTTGAAATTTCTTCCACCACTCAGCACCTCAGAGTCTCCTTAAGCCTGTCTTCCTCTGTCCCTCTTGTGAGCATGGGTGTTCCCACCCTTCCGGTCTGCTGCCGCTCTCCCGTCTCCCCCTCAGTCACCAACTCTTCCATCTCAGTGAGCTTCTAGTTTATGCTCCCTCTTCCTGGACAATCACTGCTCTTTCTGAACTGGGCCCTATCCCCCATCAGCCAGAGTGACCTGCATAAAATACCAATGCCATCTCTGGACAGGTCAGAGGCCTATCAGCCACACCGCCCTCTTCTGGAAGCTTCAGCCACCAGCCTCTCACACAGCACCCTTTAGAGGGATTTGTCACTCAGGGAGGTCTCCAGACTTGAGACCCCATGACCCTGCCTCTCCCACAGGCCAGGCCGGCTCAAGGCAGCCAACCCAGGGACTGGTCAAAGGCTGTCCCGCACCACATGGTACTTAGACACTCCATCGGGTCCTGGCTCCTGCAGTGCGCAGGTGGGACCTCACTGGAGTAGTGAGGAAAAGCGTCGGTCAGCCATGGGAAGAGTGAGACAGAACTTAAAAGTAGAGAGCAGGCCGGCCCTGAGGGAAGACAACGCTGCCAAGGGTGTGTCCAGTTCTCCCGAGGTTTGGTCATAGGCACCTAGAGCCTTCCCTGCTTCCCATGAGCCTTTGTCTGGGTGTTAACTCATGTTGATCTCCCTTCACTACCTGAGAGTGCAGAACCACCACCCTGCTCTCGGTCCTCCCTGCTTAAACCTCCCTCACTGTCTCCTTCTCCGGAACTGGAGATAAAAACCCTGCAGCTGGGGAATAAAAGAGGCTGCAGGCCAAAGCCCTGAGGCATTCAGGCCCCTGCTCAGCACTCCCATGAGCCCACTCACCTGCTCCCCTCAAACCTGGCACACTGACCTGCCAGACTCCGCCCTCCCAGAAACCAGGATTTTTCTTCCCACTGCTCTCTCTAGGCAGGAGGCCTGCCCTGCTGGGCGCTGACTTGCCCTCAGCGCTATAAAGCCCCGCCCTCCTCTGCGGCACCACCGAGTCCCGCACAGGGAGACACAGCACACAGCGGCACACACAACCTGCCTGCGCAGGGGAGGGGCCTCTTTATGTGTCCCACGAGGCCTCTGAGTCGTGAAGCCACGACTGACTCCTGCACGAGGGACGCAGCCACAACCTCACACCTGCCACGTGAGACTGGCCCCAAGCGGGGGATGAGGAAGGAAGAGGCACCCTCACCTTGAACACATCGAGGCACATCCTGAGGTCTGCGCACATGGCGGCCATCTTCAGCAGTGCATGGTATGTTTTCAAGTTGAGCTGGAAGTTTCTGGCCTGGAGCTGCTGCCGGAGCTTCAGGGCACTCTGCAGAGCAGAGTCCTTCCAGGGGGACTCAGCGCAGACGTTGAACAGGGCCGTATATGTGGCATCTGAGGGCTCCAGGTCCCGCTTTTTCATCTGCATTGATGGGAAGAAACTTGGAAGTGGCTCTGGGGTCAGCTGGACACACAGGTGACAAGCTGCCCTGAGAGGAAGCTAGAGAGGACTCTGTTCCTCCATTAAACAGGCCCCCAGCAGGGCCTGTGCTAAGGTGGAGCTGAGCAATATGCCAGGGCCTACTTCTCCAAAACCCTGACTCAGCCAGAGGGACTCTGAAAGCTACCCCTGCACTCCAGATGCACCAAAGTCACCCTCCCCATGGCCATCAGCCCACTCTGGGCCTGAGATGCTTTTAGCAGGATCCTCCAGATGCTCCTACCCACTGGCCGACGAGGTCACCTTGACTGTGAAGATCTATGGGGTGGACGTGGTCTGGGGAAAGGTAGGAGGGAACAATCAAACCCCTGCTCCCACATTTCCTAACTGAGTGGTCACAGGCAAGCTAGCTCCTCACTGGAAAAACGGGGGTGATACCATCATCTTGAAAGGCTGTTGCAAGGGCCAGGTAGGAGAGTGGCCCCCACACTAGCGGCACATCTCAGGATCCCCCACCCTGCAGAGTCATACACCCAGGAGTGAGGCTGACGCTGTGCTTATGAAGCCCTCCAGGTGACTGAGCAAGCTCGAGTTTGAGAAGCTCCTGGTAAAGCCAAGTGCTATTTCCCAGACGAAGGCCACCTGACTGAGGGCAGGTGACAAGCTGCTTGCAGAGGAGTGTAAAGAAACTTCTTTTTAGAGTCAGGCCGTTTGGGGCTCAAATCCCAGCTCCAGTGCTCTCAAGCAGGGTAACTCTGGACATAGCACTTTATCTCCCAGGGCCTCCGTTTCCTCCTCTGAAAAATGAGGATGGTGATCCTGACTTTGAGGATGGATGATGCGTGCTCTGTGTGGACTCACATATACAACAGACGTGTATGAGGACTTCCTACAAGCCAGGCACTGGCCACCAGTGGTTACCAGGACAGACACAGCTTGTATTCATTGAGCTCATGCTCTAGACAGGAAGAATCATACCAGACAAATAAGTAATCAACAATAGTAGTAGCGGCTGCGAAGGACACCCACAGAAAAATGGAAAAGGAAAACCAGTACAGGTGGGGAGACCTGGCAAACACTACTTTCACCAAGTGACCAAGAAGGTAATGTCATTTGTGATAGGTCCCGTGACACAAAGTGAAGAGGGCACTTCACCTCTGTGATATTCTTTCCCTAAGCCCATAACCCCAACCTCATCACAAGAAAGTACAAATTGATCAAAAAACTAAAAATTGATCGCTTCTCGGCCTTTTGGCTAAGATCAAGTGTAAAAAACTAAAAATTGAACTACCCTACGACCCAGCAATTGCACCACTAGGTATTTATCCAAGGGATACAGGTGTGCTATTTCGAAGGGACACATGCATCCCCATGTTTATAGCAGCACTATCGACAACAGCCAAAGGATGGAAAGAGCCCAAATGTCCATTGATGGATGAATGAATAAGATGTGGCATATATATCCAATGGAGTATTATTCGGCAATCAAAGAGAATGAAATCTTGCCATTTGCAACTACATGGATGGAACTGGAGGGTATTGTGCTAAGTGAAATTAGTCAGAGAAAGACAAATACCACATGACTTCACTCGTGTGAGGACGTTAAGAGACAAAACAGATGAACATAAGGGAAGGGAAACAAAAATAATATAAAAACAGGGAGGGGGACAAAACATAAGAGACTCATAAATATGGAGAACTGAGAGTTACTGGAGGGGTTGTGGGAGGGGGGATGGGCTAAATGGGTAAGGGGCATTAAGGAATCTACTGCTGAAATCATTGTTGCCCTATATGCTAACTAATTTGGATGCAAATTTTAAAAAATAAAAAATAAAATTTAAATTTTAAAAAAAAGTACAAATTGAGAGACATTCTATAAAATCCTTGACCAGCACTCCCTAAATCTGTCAATGTCACAGGGGAAAAAAAAAAGGAAACTCAAAAAAGTAATAATAATCACAAAATGGAGAAGCCAGTATGAGAACCCAGACGGGATACAGGAATAGAAAGAGGATATCAGTGGAAAACGTGGTGAGATCCAAGTAAAGTCTGGAGTTCGGTTAACAGTAATGTGCCAGTGGTGGTTTCTTAGTTTTGACAAATGTACCTTCACTATGTAAGATGTTAATACGGGGATTACCTAGGTGAGAGGTATTTGGGAAAACATATCTTTGTAGCTTTTTTATAAATCTAAACTTATTCCAAAATAAAAAGTGTATTGGGGAAAAAAAGCAGCAAATTGATAGAGAATAAAAAGAATGAACTGAGCTTCTCCGAGGTGACATGTGCCAATTCCCTTAAGGATCCCCCAAGTGTAAGCAAGTGCCTGCTTCTGGACTGTTTACCAAGAACCACAATAAATACCCTCTGGCCCCACCTGCCCCTCACTTACCACCTGAATGCTCTTTGCTGGCTAGCTGATCATGTCTTTCTACACCATGGTATTTAATTAGGTTTTTTAGAGGACATGTTACTTTATCATTTGTAACCACAACTCTTCCCCCTTGCTTCCAGCCAGGGATGATCAGGCCTACAGTAAGAGCATCCCAAATGACCAGCCGAGGGCTCCCAACAAGTCCTGCTGGGAGAAAGGATGCTCCCAGCTTCTGACTCCAAGAGAGGATGGGGTCTCTAATACTGGAGTCTACTATCCTCTTTGGCAAAGCTCTCTCCTGACTCACAAAAGAAACAGCTTCCTGGCTCTGTGAGTGATAAATACAACACAAAAAGTGGATGAATATAAAGTAAAATCATCTTCCAAGAGAAGTAAAAGCCCTTTTTTTCTGAAAGAAGGGTGTGCATGTGCATAGAGCATGGGGGGTAAGGAGGAGAAACAAACTGGGGGTGGGTAGCAGTGGAAAAGGAAGAGGTCGGGTGGGGCCTGCCCTGGTCGGAGGACTTACAAATTCATGTAATCTTCCAAGACCACCTCCAATTTACAGATGATGAAACAGAGGCTGGGAAGGTTAAACGGTCTGACCAGGGTAATGCACCAGCAGGTGACATCTCATGATATGCACCCAGCTCCTTTTGACTCTAAAGCCCATGCTCTTTGGAGCGTTACCCCTCTGGCCCCGTGCCCCAGCCCCCACTCACATCATTGTAGAGCCTGAAGGCTTTCTTCAGGTATCCGGCTCGCCCGCAGCCCCCGATCAGCACCGTGTAGTTGCATTCGAGGGGCTGGAGTCGCTCTTCCTTCAGCATCTGCCTCTCAAACAGCTCCAGGGCCTCGGCCAGCTGGTGGGGGGGAGGGGCGGGGGGGGGGACATGGGAGGGGGCTCAGGTCAGCCTCAGAGACCCTCAGCAAAAGGGAAGGAGACTGAGACTGAGGGACCCTCCCAGGCGTGCCCGGGAGCCACACATCCACCCCGGGCCTCTGCCACCAGCTTCTTGGTTCCTGTGCTCTGCAACAAGGGAGCTTCGTGGTGGCCAGGAAGAAAAGCCCCCTAAACTCCCACCACCTACAAAAGCTCTCAGCCCCCGTGCCATGCCTGCCTTCCCTCCAGCCAGATGTTAAACTCCTCAAAGGCAGGGCCTTTGCCTGTCTTTGCCTGTCTGTGGGCCTAGAGTGGAGCCAGGGCCTCATCCTCAGTAAGTCCTCAGAAAATATTAATTCTGCAGATCCTGGAATCTGCCCTCCCCCTGCTTCCTTGGTGACCCCATCTGTAGCGCCAGCCCCCTGGGTCTAAGCTGGATGGGAGACTGGGTTCTGGCCAGTTTCGTAGGTACACTCAGGGCCACTGTGCTGCACAATCACAGGGGGCCATTCACAGCAGCAGCCTCCTGAGATGGCACAAGACAGCAGCCCTGAATGACTAGCTTCCTCTGGCTGCAAATCCCCTTGGCCCATAGTCGTCTCTACCCCATCCCTACTCCTATACCACCCCCTTTAAATCCTCAATTCACTCCTTTACAACTTAATTATTTTCTTTGTCCGTCGGTTCAGCCAGTAATTACTGAATCCTACTATGTACCAGGCAAAGTCTATTCGCTGGGATACAGCTATGAACAAGAGGGAGATCCCTCATGGAACACATCTTCTAGTGTAGAAAGAGACACCAAATGAGATAACTAAGAAAAATATACACTGTGTCAAATGGTGATAGGTTTTAAAACAAAAATAAAGCAAGCAGTGCCAAAAGAAGGGTATGGGAGATTCAGTTTTAGATATGACAGCCAAGCAGGGCCTCAACCAGAAGATGACAGAACAGCGATCTGAAGGAGGCGAGGGAAGGAAGCATGCAGCTATCCGAGGAAACAGCCAGGGCAAAAGGCTTGAGGCAGGAGTCTCCCTGGGAGTTGGAGAAGCAGAGAGGAGGCCAGAATGGCTGTGGCACAGTGAGGGAGGGGGAGACGAGTGGAAAGCTAAGGAGGGTGGAAGGCAGATCTTGCAGACTTCATAAGCTATTGTGAGGCTTTGACTTCTCTGTTTCTCAACTTTTCGTTATGGAGAAGTTCAAACAGGGGTGCCTGGGTGGTTCAGTTTGTTAAGCGTCTGACTTTTTTTTTTTTTTTAATTTTTTTTTTTTCAATGTTTATTTATCTTTGGGACAGAGAGAGACAGAGCATGAACGGGGGAGGGGCAGAGAGAGAGGGAGACACAGAATCAGAAACAGGCTCCAGGCTCTGAGCCATCAGCCCAGAGCCCGACGCGGGGCTCGAACTCACGGACCGCGAGATCGTGACCTGGCTGAAGTCAGACGCTTAACCGACTGCGCCACCCAGGCGCCCCAAGCGTCTGACTTTTGATTTCGGCTCAGGTCGTGATCTTGCAGTAAGTGAGATCGAACCCCGCGTCAGTCTCTGTACTGACAGCGCGGAGCCTGCTTGGGATTCTCCCTCTCCCTTTCTCTTTCTGCCCCTCCTTTGCTCACACTCTCTCTCTCTCTCTCAAGATAAATAAACATTAAAAAAAAAAGAAAAGAAAGAAAAGTTCAAACGCACACAAAAGAGAATAGAACTACAACGATGATGAATGTTCAGCCAATCTTGTTTCACCATACCCTGTTCCCGCCCCTTCCAAACTGAATTTTTTAAAGCAAATTCCAGACATTGCATCATTTCACTCCCCAAATCTTCAACACACACCCCTAAGAGATTTTTAAACATAAATGCAATGTTTTTATCAATACTTAATAAAATGAACATCAATGTCATTGAACACATTGGGAGTCCTGGAAAGAAAAATAACAATCTCCTTTCTGCTTTAATAGGATGGCTCTGTGCTGCAAGCAGATGTGGGAGAAAGAGGTGGTGTGAGCAGTAGGGAGCCCAGTGACAAGGGTTTTGATAGCTGAGGGGCTGAGGTTAAGGCTGGAGGTAGCCCTGAGGAAAGTGTTAGGACTGGAAACATCTTGAACCTGGAGCTGGTGAGAGAAAGAGAAGAGTTGGGGATGGCCTGAAGGCATCTGGCCTGAGAGGCATCGCCATTTAGTGAGATGAAGACAGTGCAGGGAAAACAAGGCTGTGAACAAAACCTTCAGATGAATGTGGGTAAGTGTAAGGGAGATGGTGAGGTAGCTGCATATGCAGATTGGGAAGGATGGGCTGAGGATACCAACATGAGAACTGTAACAAGGAGAACTGTAACTGTAACTGACAGCCAGGGGGTTGGTGGGTCACCTAGTGCAG
Source organism: Leopardus geoffroyi (assembly GCF_018350155.1). NCBI lineage: Eukaryota > Metazoa > Chordata > Mammalia > Carnivora > Felidae > Leopardus > Leopardus geoffroyi. The sequence continues at coordinate 6,436,746 of NC_059340.1, forward strand.
CACCCAGGGTGAGTGAGGACAGAGAAGAGCCCTGAGCATCCAAATATTTAGAGATGGGGAAGGTAAGGTGGCCCTTTAAGAATACTGAACTACCAAGAAGTAGACCCAGGAGCAGCAGAATCCAAAGGTTCCCTCACCTTTCCTTCTTTGATCAGGTGTTTGCACCGGAAGAAGTACCAGTAAGGGGTGTTTTTCCGGCCCCGCCATGGCTTTGGCTCCAGGTCCCTCTCCTCATCTTCATCAACACTCTGTTCCCTGAGCCGTAGGTTATACAAATGGGCTGTCGATTTTTGGAACATTCTCCTTGAGGAATATTTGTTGGAGAGGGTCCCAAAGCTCTCTTCCTCTTCCTCCTGAGTGGCCATGGGGCCAGGCTGGCTCAGGTCAGAGCTGACGCTGCTCCTGTTCTTCTGGTTCCCCTGGCCAAGGGGCAGTTGAGAGGGGGAGCTGCTGCAGGCTTGTGTCAGCCCCGCAGCCCTCAGCCATTTAGGCCCCTCCCTGCCTCCTGCCCATTTGGCTCTGAGAGGGTCAAGGTGCTGAAGGGCATACAGTCCCACTGGGCGAGGGCCGGAGAAGAGCCGGGCGAATCTCACAAGGTCCATCTCTGGCTTTTCCCCTCTAGGGCCTGGCAAGGTCAGAAAAAGAATGAAGTCTAACTGGTCTTGTAGTCACAAGAGGCAGAAAGAGGACACAGAAGTGAGTACAAGCACAAGCTCTGAGATTAGAAAGCCCAGGTTCAGATTTCAGTTTTGCCAAACCATCACCCACGAGTCTCCCAGCACTGGCTGCTCTGGTCTCAGCCTCCTCCCCTGTAAACTGGGGTCAACTACAGCACTGTAGCAATGATCAAATGAGGCTTCGAATACATGGCCTGCAGCATGGTGCTGGCATAGTAAACACCCGACAGACATAAGCTATTGATATTATCAAGCCATGATTTAAGAGATCGGGGACTGAAGTTAGAGCTGAGTTTGAGTCCTGTGGGACTAGGCCCATTACTTGACCTTCCTGTGCCTAGATATCATCAGCAGCAAGATGCAGATAATCCGAGGTGCCTAGGTGGCTCAGTCAGTTAAGCGTCCAACTTTAGCTCAGGTCATGATCTTGCGGTTCGTGAGTTCAAACCCGGCATCTGCTCTGTGCTGACAGCTTGGAGCCTGGAGGCTGCTTAGGATTCTCTGTCTCCCTCTCTCTGCCCTCCCCCACTCACGCTCTCTCTCTCATAAATAAATAAACATTAAAAAAATAAAAACAAATTTAAAAAGTGAGGATAATCCTACCGACCTCACCACGAGGGTAAAGATTAAATGAGGTATTTTTAGCACATTTCATTTAATAGAAATTTTAGAAATCGTAGCTATTATAATGTATTATTAGGAAAAATTTGTCAGCATTCTGGGCCTCTGCACAGGGAAGTTAATTCAAACGTGTCTTTCCTGCAAAATCTGTGGGTAAATGGACTAGAGGTGTGTTGTCCAATATAGTGGCCACTGGCCACACGTGGCTACTGAACACTTAAAATATGCCTAGTCTGAATGAAGATGTGCTTTAAGTACAAACCACACACCAGATTTCAAAGACTGTGTCCAAAAAAAAAAAGAAGGTAAAATATATACACGATAATCTTTCGACATGACATTTTGAAATAATTTTGGACACACTGGGCTAAAGAAAATTAACATGAGTTTCCCAATTTTTAAACTTTATAATAACACGAGTACTTGAAAATTTTAAATCACGTATGTGCTTGCACTGTATTTCTATTGGACAGCTAGACATCCTGGTCTGCATACTTGAAACTCTTTAATAAAGAAAAAACACCAGAATAGCCAGCCTGAAAATATTTTTTGGTAAGACTGCAGAAGTGACTGCAGATTGAACAGATTAGTAACTGAGGCTCAGGAAGGGGAGCAACTGGCTGGGGGGGTCCTGCCGCAGTACAGTGGAATATCAGGGTAAGACCGGCCAGCTGTGGAACTGGGCTTGGGCTGACTTCCAACCCAGGTCCGAGTAAGATATTGGACAGCCTCTTTTGACCACCACCCTAGTGACATTAGCACAAAGGGCCTTTTCCACGTTGGATGAGGCCTGCAACTCTAACAGAAATATAACGTGAGCACATATATAATTTAAAATTTTCAGGTAGCCATATTAAAGTGCTTATATGCATTAAATGAAACACATAACACTGCAAGAAAAAAAAAACCCAATGATATCAAAATAGGTATCAAATCGTTTTGAAAACAAACTCATGCTACATTAGTTTATACGCTGCTTTTGCAACACACTGAATACCAAGATTCTGTCATCCTGTCAAAGCAGTGATGGGCATAAATGATAGCTTGTAAGTAGTTGCAGATACTCTATGTCCAACCATCATTTACCCTCCTCCCCACTGGAAATCACGACTTAGTTTAGGGCACTGCTAACGTTACTCCGTCACGGAAGGAAATGCTCATTTCACACAGAGAAAATTAAAGGTGTAATTTTCTTCCTCCCCAAGTTCATTAACCTGCCCAAGCTAATAACCCCTGATTTAGTGACGCGCTGCCGCTGGCCACTCTGGGGGATCCGCCCCTCGGCAGACGCTCCCAGGGGCCCTTTGGCCAGCCCGACCACTCCACACCGGCCTTTAGAGCCTCGGTCGTCTCACTAGACGTCCCCCACTCCGACCCCGGCGGTGACCCTCGCGGCCCCTGTCCTGTCCCGGCCCAAGTACTGGGCTCCAGGAAAGGTCAAATGGGCTCCCACTCGAAAAGTCTGGCCCAGAGAACGCAGCCCGGACTTCCAGCCCCGCGTCACCCCCAGTGCGGCCCCGCGTCACCCCGCCGCGTCGCCCCCACTCGCGTGCCCGCCTCACAGCGCCGCGCACCAGGCCCTCCTTCCCGGCCACCTTCCCGTAGACACGCGCCTCCGCCGACTTCGCGCAGGCTCAGTCCGCTACGCGAACTCCCCACCCGGTGCGCGCGGATGCAGGTTATCCGGTGCAGCGAGGCGAGGCAGGAGATCGGCGGGCAGCTAGTCGGGCCTGGCGGAGCGTCCCGTACTCCGCGCTCTATTGGCCGGGTCTGGACAGGCGAAAGGCCGGCGCGGGCTCCGGGAGCTCCCGGCATCCCTCGGGCGGCGGCGGCGGCGGCGAGGCGAGGCGAGACGAGGCGGAGGACCGTGAGCGGTGGGGCCGGTGGCGGGTAGAGGTGTGAGGGCGGCGAGGGACCTCAGGGGTAGTCGGGCCGTGTGGCCGCCGCCGCCGCCATGCAGGAAATCATCGCCAGCGTGGACCACATCAAGTTCGACTTGGAGATCGCAGTGGAGCAGCAGCTCGGGGCACAGCCGCTGCCCTTCCCCGGCATGGACAGTGAGCGCGGGGCCGGGGCTGCGGGCGAGGGGCGCGACCGACTCTGCCCCGGGACCCCTCTCCCTCGGTCCCGGGGCCTGCTCCCCATCGGGCCTGGGACTCCTTTCCTCCCCATTCTGGGACCCCCTTCAGGCTCGGGAGCCCCCCTTTCTTGGATCTTTGATTCCCCTGGGGCTGTCCCAATACAACCTTCAGGAGGGCAGAACCATGTCTGGCTGTTCAAATAATTCTTGAATGAAAGCGAATGTCCTGGATTGGAAATTACTTCGCTCCCCCAACTAAAGGAAAATAATTAGATATCCACCTTTTCCACTTGCTCCCCACTTTGAGCACCCTCTTCTTGCTTTCATCAGTACTGGGCGGTTGGAGGAGTCTTGCTGGAGGAAGGACCACCTGTCCCTCTTTGTAGGAGATTCCCAATTAGACACTCAAGCTCCATTCTTCTGAGACTTGCCCCCCTGGGAGCCTATCCCTCACTTTTTCTCTGGACCCCAGCTCTGGGTCATTCATCACAGCTGGGCAGCTGCCTGAGCTCCCTTCCTTCTCCACCTTCAGATGGTAGCCCCTGGCTCCCCCACCCCCCAACTTAGGTGGATGTCTCGCACTTTATTTTCATTTATTTATTTTCTAAAGTAGGCTCCACGCCCAGCACGGAGCCTGATGCCGGGCTTGAACTCACAATTTGAGATCAAGACCTGAGCTGAGATCAAGACTTGGACACTTAACTGACCGAGCCACCCAAGTGGTGCTCCCATGTCTAGCACTTTTTTTAAAAAACCCAGCAGTTTTCTTGTTTCCTTTCTGGACACACTTGGAATCTGATGTTGTAACATTAAAGCCTAGAGGTCATTGCGTTCAATCCACAGATGGGGCAACTGAGGCCTGGGAGGGGGAAGGGACTTGTGGAAGACCACTTGGTCTATGGCCATTCAGTTCCTAGTAAAACCAGGTGAGCTCTCCAGTGTTCTTGACTGGTTCGGTGTGCGGTTCCCTATGTTGTGTTTTATGACTGCCAGAGATCCATGTTCTCCTACCAGTCTGTGGCCTGGAAGAGCCCCCTGTAGCCTCATTCCCCTCAAGTGGCCACACTTCTCATGCACAGTCTTAGCCCTCTGGACCATCCCATGTCCGAACTGGGGGTAATTAACTTCTGTGATCTTATGCCCTAACCTTTCCACAGCCACTTGAAAGCATCTTGCTTATAGGAGGTTCTCAGAATAACTGGTCCCAGCATATGTGTCTCATGTTGCAGGGAATGGCTAAAATGAGCAGCTGTTTTCTGGCTTGGTCTGGCTTTGCATTTTTTTGCCAGAACGTTTCCTGTACCCTTTGTGGTTAAAGGCAAGAAGGGTCCCCTCCCTGTGTTTTCAGCTGTCCCTAGTCACACCTCACTTTGTTTGATGTCTCTGTTTTCCTTTCTGCAGAGTCAGGGGCTGCTGTCTGCGAATTCTTTTTGAAAGCTGCCTGTGGCAAAGGTAAGAAATCACTGGCTCCCCGACATTCCTCCTGAGGTGCTTTCCACCACCCAGCCTTCAAGCAGACTTATAGGCTGTCAGGTCTGGTTTGCTGCAGACTAACAGTGTCCCTAGATGAAATCACTGTGCTTTGGATAGGCTAGGAACACTATGGGGTATTTTGCCTGAAATTTAAAACACAGGATGGACCCTCACTCTGAGTCTGCCTTCTCACCTCACTTTCCCTGTGGCCACGAGCTGACCTGTGACATGGGCAGAAGGTGTGAGTGTTGAGGTGTTCAGGCACTTTTTCAAGATTACAGAGTTAGTGAGTGGCTGAGCCAGTGTCTGAACCCAAGCCTTTCTGATTCTACAGTCTGCACAAGCTCACTGTCCTCTGTATCCTCTCATGAAAAACCCCTACAATAGTCTGTCCTGTGGAGCTTTGTTCATACTAACCGGGCTCCAACAGAGGCTGCTGGAACCAGACCATCCATTGATTCATAAGGAGACAGATTGCAGGTGAGACCTTACATGCCATGTATAGGTCTGGGCATTTTTCTTCCTGTAGGCAAATTTATTTGGAAACTAAATTTTTTTTTTTCTTAACGTTTATTTATTTTTGAGACAGAGAGAGATAGAGCGTCCGACTTTGGCTCAGGGCGTGATCTCGCAGTCCATGGGTTCAAGCCCCACGTTGGGCTCTGTGCTGACAGCTCAGAGCCTGGAGCCTGCTTCGGATTCTGTGTCTCCCTCTCTCTCTGATCCTCCCCCTTTCATGCTCTGTCTCTCTCTGTCTCAAAAATAAATAAACATTAAAAAAAATTTTTTTAAAGAAAAAAAAAAGAAGAGTTTCCAAAAAATAATAGTAATAAAAATAAATGAAATGATATGAGTTTCCAAAAAAAAAAAAAATAATAATAATAATAAAATGAAATGAAATAAAAATAAATACGAGTTTCCAAGGGTGCAGCTCTGTCCCATCTGGGTGGCTGGTCGCTCAGTTCCTGCCACAGAAGGCCAGTTTGTATACAGAGCATTTCTTCAATTCTGAAGTTGATGTTCTTTCCTAATTCTTGGAGGCTAAGTGGGCATTTATAACTAGAGGTGGAGCCCACTTGGGGTCCAGGCTTCTGCTGGTATCCTCTTTACCTTCTGTTTCTTAGAGCCGTGTTTCCCAAACCCCAATCTTTTTTTTTTTTTCACTACCCCTACAATTTTTGCTATGTCTGTGTATCACTAAAGCTATTCTTTAATTAACAAATAAGCTTATTTCCCCACCACCCTAAGGCTTATTAAGTTTCCATCTTACTGCAGCCAATTAAGCCGACTGTGCTCTTTTCCCATGGGGCCCGGTGTGGTGTGCCTGCAAACAGCAGCCTCCTTGGTGGTCTATACAGCCTGTTGATTGTATGGGTTGCCCTAAGGGACCTCGGAGACAGCTTTTTCTGGTGGACATTGAAGTTTGGCCTCACGCTTTCTCCAGTCTAGGCTCCAGACAGGCATGCGGGGTGCCTTTGGAAAGCCCCAGGGCACAGTGGCCAGGGTCCGCATTGGCCAAGTCATCATGTCCATCCATACCAAGTTGCAGAACAAAGAGCATGTGATTGAGGCCCTACACAAGGCCAAGTTCAAGTTCCCTGGCCACCAGAAGATACACATTTCCAAGAAGTGGGGCTTTACTGAGTTTAATGCAGACGAATTTGAAGACATGGTGGCAGAAAAGCAGCTCATCCCAGATGGCTATGGGGTCAAATACATCCCTAATCGTGGCCCCTTGGACAAATGGTGGGCTCTGCACTCATGAGAATCTCAGCACTACCCCTCCCTATTTATGCCCACCAATAAATCCTGCTTCCTATCTTAAAAAAAAAAAAAGTTTCCATCTTACAGTAATATCTGTGAAAGCATGGTTTGATGTTTTAGTTAGGTTTTTCCAAAACACATAGAAAATATAGAAGTACTAAAACTTAGACGTGTGCCCATGTACTGCCTTCTGCCAGGGGCAACCACCGCCGCCCAGGACATGTTGCTCCCAGATACTGCAGGGAAATGTGGGGTGAAGGCGCCGCCCTCCTCACAGTGCGCTGTCTTTCTTGGCAGGGGGCATGTGCCCATTCCGCCATATCAGTGGCGAGAAGACGGTTGTGTGTAAACACTGGCTGCGGGGGCTGTGCAAGAAGGGGGACCAGTGCGAGTTCCTGCACGAGTACGATATGACCAAGATGCCTGAGTGCTACTTCTACTCCAAGTTTGGTAAGCAAATGGCCCGGCCCCTCTCTGTACTCGGACATCCAGGCTCAGGAGCTCTGGAGAGGCACCCAGAACGGAGGCCCAGAGGGGATAAACAGCTGCTCAGGTGCCCATGGTGTCTGCTAACTCCCATCTTTACAGCTTCACATGAGAACCTCACGCAGTGCCTGCCAACCTCAGCTGGCCCTCTAGTTTCAAGTTCTTTGGAAGCTGAGGCAACTGAGGGTCCCATGGTGGGTGCAGCTGGCGGGAGGCCTTGTTTCTGCTCACATTGACCTTTTCCCTCATATCGGCTGTTGCTTCCAGACTGGCGACTCCTTGCCCCCCAGGTCTGAGCTGGTTCCTTCTGTCTGGGAGTGCGATCCCAGGTATTACTTTGACTGTCCTAAACAGGGGGCTGTCTTGTGGTGGCCAAGAGCTCCACTCCTCACCTTGAGGTTGCCTTGCTCGCTGTGTAGAGAACATGTGCCCTTGGCTGTCCTGAGGACTGCATGGAGAAGCGGGGGCAGAGGGGGCTGCTCAGCAGAGCTCTTATGCTCCCTGATGGAACTAGAATCCACCGCTCTCTGCTGTGGGTGGAGGTTGCCCAGGAAGGAGCCCTGTTGGTCAGGATGAGGATGGGCTCTGGTCCTGGGACCACTGGCCTTGTGCAGGGGCTCAGCGGGGGGCTGGAAGCCTGCTATACTTTGCGGTGGGCTGGGGGTGCTGGGGAGCACTGGACATGCAGCACGCTTTCAAAGCACTGTCATTAGGAGACATTAATTATTCCAGCAGCCCGACAGGCATGCCCTGCTGGTTTATTATGATAGTTTTGTAGAGGTAGCATAAGCTGTGAAGTCAATGCACAGATAGTCAGAAGTAGGACCCAGGCTTCCCAGCCGCAACCCCCTCCCCCCCACTGCCACCACCAAACCAGCACTGGAACCAGCACTGGAAGGGGGGTGTCCCCTTTTCATGGAAGCCATCTCCCATCTGGACCCAAAGGCAGGAGACAGCCCTCCTGGAAGACTCTTAAGAGCACCCCTGAAGGCTGGCCTGGGTTCCTTCATTCCTGCCGGGCCTGGCAACCTCCTCACTGCCTCTGATGCTTCTCTGCCTGCCCTTTCCCCACAGAGCTCGCCCCGGTGCACATGTACCGTGCAGCTTCTGTTACCTGTGACACAAGTGAGGGTCCTCTTTCAGCACTGGAGTATCAGTAGTAAACAGGAGAGACCCATTTCTCGTCCCGCGGTGCTTTTGTTCTGGTGGCCCAGGGAAAGAGGCAGCTGACAGCAGTGAGACAAAGTTGAAGATGATATGCATGGGGCACCTGAGTGGCTCAGTCGGTTAAGCATCAGGCTTCAGCTCAGGTCACGATCTCGTCGTTAGTGAGTTTGAGCTCCACATCGGGCTCTGTGCTGCCAGCTCAGAGCCTGGAACCTGCTTCACATTCTGTGTCTCCCTCTCTCTCTGCCCTTCCCCTGCTTGCACTCTGTTTCTCTCTGTCTCAGCAATAAATAAATGTTAAAAAAAAAAATTAAAAAATAAAAGAAAATGATATGCAAGGGGCGCCTGGTGGCTCAGTCAGTTGAGTGTCCGAATTCAGCTCAGGTCGTGATCTCACGGTCCATGAGTTCAAGCCCTGCGTCAGGCTGTGTGTTGATAGCTCTGAGCCTGGAGCCTACTTCTGATTCTGTGTCTCCCTCTCTGCCCCTCCCCCACTCACACTCTGTCTCTCTCACTCTTAAGAATGAATAAACGTTAAAAAAAAAAAAGAAAGAAAAGAAAATGACATGCAGTAAGCACTCTAAAGGAAATAAACAGCAATGGGACCACATGAGGACCATATTTTCCTTTAGGCTAAGTGGTCAAGGAAGGTCTTTCTCAAGAGGGGAGACCTGAGCTGGGATCTGAAGGCTAAGAAGGGGCCGGTCACGTGGGGCGGGGGGCAATGTGGCCGGGGGTGGAGGAGCCTGGGGAGGAGTGGGCTAGACCACATAGAGGCTTGCGGGTCTGGAAAGGGATTTGCGTGTTCTCTGGCCACCAGTGATCAGATTGTCCTTCCATGTGTCACATGGATCGGGGAGGGCAAGCGCGGAGGGGGTGGATCCCGTAGTTGGGTGAACGATGCCACTGGCCAGCTGGTCCAGTTGCTCCTAAGAGGAGCTGTCGTCATAAAGGCTTTATCACATTCTGCCACAGGACTTCAGCCTTGAATTCCCAAATCTTCCCTGTTTGTTCTGAAAGGTGGAATCCTCAGACCTTCGCCTGTCCTGGCTAGTAGATGTGAAGGGCTCATCAGGGTAGGCCAATTATTTCCTGCTCTCAGTTGGTGCCTTTGCATATTTGGGCCCCTGCCCAGTGTCCAGGATACCCCCTTTGGGTAAGAGAGCCATGAGGTGGGTCTGGGTCTGGCTCTCCCAGAGCTGCCCCAGGTGGACGCACGTCTGGCTTTCCCTGCAGGGGAGTGCAGCAACAAGGAGTGCCCCTTCCTGCACATCGACCCTGAATCCAAGATCAAGGACTGCCCTTGGTACGACCGTGGCTTCTGCAAGCATGGTAGGTGTTAGGGTGGCTGGGCCCCCAGCAACACGCTGGTCCTTACTTCCTGTCCCCACATGACCCTCTACCTGTCCCAGCAAAATCTGGTGTTAGGCATCTGGGGCTAGTGAGGCTTTTTTACACCCTCAGCTTGCCCGAGCCTCCCAAAGCTCCTGTGTGGACTGCACTCTCACCTAGATTTTCGGTAAGGAAACTATTGGTTTAGAGGTTGTGTGCCCTGCCTGCTGTCCCTTGTGAATGGATATGAGACAGAGCCAGCATCTAAAGCCCTGCTCTTGCTCTCTGCACCCCAGGCAGTGGTGTAGGCAGGGTTCTGACTGGCACGGGGGCACGAGGCCATCCCCCGAAGAGGGGAGTCTGAGTGACCCAGACGCTTGGCTCCACAGGTCCCCTGTGCAGGCACCGGCACACACGGAGAGTCATCTGTGTGAATTACCTCGTGGGATTCTGCCCAGAGGGGCCCTCGTGTAAATTCATGCAGTGAGTAGCCAGACCCTGTTCCCCTACCCCACTCCTGCCCCAGGCCCTGCTGCCCTCTAGATCTTTCCTGGGTCCAGCTGGGCTTTGATCATTAGGTGGTGTCCCCACAGGACCTGGGGCAGGGGTCACTGCTGCTCCCTGAGCTCAGAGGTGGCTCTGCCTAGCCCAACACTTAACCTTTCCTGGGTCATAGATCTGATGAAAGCTGGGCTGCGTGCATGAGAAAAGCTCATGCCTTGTAAGGGACCTCTGGTTAAGAACCTGAGCCCTAAAGGAAGGAGACTGCAGTTTGGGGGCCTCTGTGGAGTCAGAGCTTGGGATTCCACATACACTAGTTTGTATAACTCTCAAGTGTGTGTGAGAGAGGATGACCCCATTTCGCGCGTGGGAACACTGAGGCTCAGAGCTTAGCCACTGGCCTCGGTCACATGGTGGTAGGGTTGGCACCTGGTCTGAGGCAGGTCCGTAGCCTCTAAAGCGGGGTTCACCTTGCCCAGCAGGGCTCAGAGCTCCTCTCCTGGGCCTTAGTGCACATCTGTCACTTTGGGTGGTTGTGGAGTCGGACTTCTCCCTGGGGTGGCGCTGGGACCACAGAGTAGTGTCGTTCCCCTCCACCCCCCACCCTGGGCTGCTTCTGTCCACACCACGGACACCTGCACAGAAGCATGGTATCCTGGTCACTGCCACCCAGTGGGCAGGTGGCAGCTGCTGCAGACTTGGCGCCGCTTTCTGGATGAGAGCCAGGAGCCTGCAGGGGGCCCAGGGATTCCTGCTTGCGGGGCGGCTGGGGTGTCCCTCGGGATTGTGTCTTGTCGGAGGTGGTCTGGCACCTGAGTTAGAAGTGGATGTAGGGGCGGGGGGGGGGGGGGGGAGGTCCCATGAACAAAAAGCCCTCCGGAGGCAGCACTTTGTGAAGGTCCCGAAGCTAGATGTGGGCAAAGATGCCCAGGCAAGTCAGTTCTTTTCACCCCTGTCCCCCAGAGGCTTCAGGGGCGGAGCTCAGAGCCGGCACCCTCCCCACGTCTGGGTGAGTTGCTCTGTGCTTGGGCAGAGGCTGCCTGTGATCTCCCGGGAATACCTCCTGGCATGGCCCCTCTCTCATCCCCTCTTCTCTTCTCCTTCTCATCCCCTCTGGCTGCGGGGTGACCAGCCCTCGATTTGAACTGCCGATGGGAACCACCGAGCAGCCCCCACTGCCACAGCAGACGCAGCCTCCGACAAAGGTACTGTGCCCCTGCCCCTCCCTGGCCCCGTAGTGCTGCCGGCCCCTGCACTGCCTGCCCTGGTGCACGGTCCGCCACAGCCCCGGCTGGTGATGTGTGAGAAGGCAGTGAGGAGGTGGGACAGGAGGGGAGTCACCCTGAGTTCCAGCAGAAAATTCAGGGAGCAGAATGGTTTGCATCTCCCTGTAGAGGTGGAGGGCTCTCTGCTATGTCTGCTAGAGCCGAATGCCCACTTGGCTTCTCGCCCCTTCTTGCCTGGCGAGGGCCTCAGTGGTGCCTCACCCCCCACCCCCACTCCAGGGGCCAGAGCGGAGGGCAGCGCAAGCGCCGTGGGTCTGCTGCTCTTGCTTCTGGTTCCAGCCCTTCCTGTTTCAAACAGGGAAACAAACTAGAGGGAGGGCCTCGTCTGAGGTCCCGCAGCTGGGCAGGAGCAGCTGGGGAGCAGAACTGAGGCTGACTGGTTCTCCTGCCAGTACCCTTAGCGCTCTGAGTGGAGGTTCCTAGCAGGACAGGCTGGGAACAGAGCTGAAGGACCAGCTGGCTTCACTTTTCTAGACAAGGGGGTCCCACAACCCAGCAATGGGCTGATCCCCTCAAGCATGAGGAGAGGGAGAGATGCCATAGACAAGTGGAAATCTGCAGCAGCAACCCCCGAAACCAAGGGCACCGGGAGTCAAGGGTTGGGGGCCCAGAAGGGCTGGCCAGGTGCACTAAGCAGGGTCTCAACAGGCTGAGTAAACCCGCCTACTGATCTTGAATCCTTACCTGTTACCTGGCTGGACTCTGACCCCATTGCCAAAGCCCTGCTCATCCTTCATTGCTACAGGCTGAGCAGCTGGTAGGGGGCATGCCCTCCCGCCCCTGGCCCCACTGCACTGACCCCCACCCTCAGGAGGCTGTGGGACGACTCCGAACTCCTCGCAAAGCTAGGAACTGGGTGTGGGTACAGCCATGACAACCTGGGGCTTTCTAGCTCAGTGCTCCTGTATTTGCGGAGGCCGGGCCGGGACCCCTCTTGGTTAGGAGGTGGCCTAGCTATCCGGCCCGAGCCCCGAGCCCCCCGTCCCCCTTGCTCACATGACTCCCTAGTGGAGGGCCCTCTCAGCCCCTAGACCGCAGGTCAGCACGTCAGCCTCCAACTGTTTTTCTGTGACTGTTGCTCGCCGTGTAGGCTGCTAAACATCTGGCTGAACCAAGCGTTCATCCTGACCTGAAGCTAGAACCTCAGAAACAAAAGTAAGGCCTGCTCATGCCCTCGCCCTGCTGCCCCAGAGACCTCCTCGTCTCTTTGGTGTTTTGTTTTCTACTTTTATTTTTCGTTTTTGTGTGTCTGCATGGTGTTTTTCGGGCAGCGGCTCCTGCCATCATCACCAGATGTTTCTTTTCTGGCTGCTCTCCTGAGCAGGGCCACCGCGGAAGCCCTTCTTCCTGCTGGTCATGCGGGAGCAGTCCCGCCCTCTTTTTTCCTGTCCCCATTGGTAGTCTGCGTGCACGTGTTTTCCGCAGTAAAACCGTGTTGTGTAACTCTTTCCAGCAAAGTAACAATCCGCCATTACAAAGGTCGTCCTCCTTGATCCAGTTAACGAGTCAGAACTCTTCTCCCAATCAGCAGAGAGCCCCGCAGGTCATCGGGGTCATGCAGAGTCAAAACAGCAGCGCAGGCAACCGGGGACCCCGGCCGCTGGAGCAGGTCACCTGTTACAAGGTGAGTCCTGGGGCTGGGGGATGGGGCAGGGTCTTCACAGTCAGGGGCTGTTCCCTCATTCCCCAGACAGTTAATTTTGAAAAAGGAAAACATCTATGTTTTTGCTGACCATAAAAGTGACAATGGGCTACTCTGGTGGGCTAGAGACCATGCTGCTTCCTTCCACGACACACCAGAGCCAACAGAACGATCATACATGCTGTTGAATGCAAGGACAGAGTTTGAAGGAAAGGGAGGGGAATCTTCCAGAGGCCAGTAACAAAATGGAAGCATGGGTTAAGGGAAGGGAGTAAGCCCTGAAGCTTCTGGATGTCCTCACATCCCACAAGGGCACATACCCGAATGAGAGAGACAGCTTTACCACCCAGGAAAAAAACAGATTAGAATCCCCCTGAACAGAGTGGGACGCTCAGGGGAAGGGTAAACTTTTAAAAGTCCTGCTAGAAAACTTGTATTGTTCTTGGCTCTGGATGGAAAGGGGGGAGAAAAGTGCCTTGAGACTTCATAGTCACTAACGGACCCTTCATGAGTTTGGGGCTGTATGCACACCCTTGGTGAAAGCTATACAGACTTGAATTTTCTAATCGGAAACAGCCCCAAATGTGGGCCCCTGGAATCTGGCTCTATGAGGAATTTATTCTCAGCCCAACCACACAGAATTCCCACAGCTAAAGTTCCGAAGAATGAGTTCATAATCAAAAATCACAAAACCTAGAAGGAAGCAAACCCCACTGAGGGAAGTCAGCAGAAACAACTGATAGTAGAACTAGGCTTCAAAAACTTCAGATTTCAGTATTATACAAAATACAGAATTAGTACACGCTTTCTGTAAAAACATTTAGAGGACAGAGATGTTTCAGGTACACAGTGTTATCTCTATTCCCACCTTTCCTAAAACAGCCACTTGACTTAGTGTGCTGTGTTGTCACGATTTTTGGTTTTGGTGTTCCTTCAGGCCCCATGGGGGACCCCACTTAGAGGACAGCTGTGCCAAACTTACATAAGCACAATGAAAGTACATTTTAATGTACATAGGGCCCTAGTATGTATAACTTTCTATAGTCTCTTTTTCTTAATACTATGTTGTGGATTGAACTATGTCAATATATGTGAATGTAATCGGTTTCACTGGCTGTGTAATATAACTGCAATTTACTTTCCCAGTTCTCTGCGGATAGCAGTTTATAGTTTTTGTTACTAAAAACCATGCTGAATCTGACACTTAGATCTCTGTGAGCTCTAGTCTGATAGCAGCATCCATACCTACAAGTAGAAGGTCTGAGTCAAGGGGCGTACGCTTAGCTTAAATTGTTCCTAGAACTTTCTCTTAAGAAAGGCTAAGCCACTTCCCACAGCCATCACTCACTCACTGAGCACCTGCCCTGGGCCAGCTCTACTGAGAGAACCAAGACTGTTATTGCTGTTTCCCAGGAGGGGTTTGTGTTCTGCAAGGAGGGGAAGGCAGGTGCCCCCAAGCACTCCCAGGTGCTTTAACTAAAGTTAAATGTGCACTTGGGTTCACAGAATGCCTCAGAGATTTGAGCCTGAGCCCTCCCAGGTGAGGAGAGAACAGACAGCTTCTGACCAGTCATTCGTCAAGTACGAGGAAACAGAGGCATTGTAGCTGTTCTCTGGACACCCCCCGCCCCCACCCTGCCCCAGGACTCTGCAGCGAGGCCTCTGAAGCCAGCTCTCCCAAGTCCTGGAACTTACAAAGGTGTAGCCAGAACCCAACAACCTCTTCTCACGTCAGGCTCTTCATAGTTGATATTCAAGACACCTTGTAGGAATCCTGGGTTCTCCAGGGCCAGCTGTGGAAGCTGACAGATATGCCAGGTGCTGTGAGCAGGGCCCCAGTGAGTCCTTCCCTCTGGTGATCTCACCAGAGGGTCAGCCGGCAGCTCCACAGGCCACTCATCCAAAGTCACACATACATATCAGACAGCCTTGGAAAACGCAGGCACTGTGGGGTCAGGGGGATAGAGCAGACGAGAGATCTAGGCATTCCAGGGTGAGGAAGCTGGGGATGGGAAAGCACTGGGTGCATTAGTGCAGGGTGAGTGCTCCTACCCGTCTCCTGACCCTTGTCCCGTGCTTGAGGCTGCCATTCACTACCTTTTAATTCCTTTCTTTTTGGGGAGTGAAAAGAATGAATGAAGAGAAGCTAAGGCAGGGCCTGGAAAATCAGAGCTGGGACAGGTCAGAGTCAGTGCTAGATTTTTCAAGTGATTTTCTGGGTCTGTTCACCCAAGTCTAACCATTGTCCCATCTCTCTGATCCTGTAACCAAAACTTGCCCCGGGGCGGGGGGGGGGGGGTTGCTTAAGCAAGGGTGCAAGAGGCAGGCAGGAAAACTGTGGGTGCAGCCCGCCCTCCGTGTCCATGCCAATGACTCCCCGAGTTGGGGAAGGAGCCTTGTGGCTTCTCTCACCTTGTTGCCTCCCGTCTTCAGACAGTGCCTCAGAAAGGTAAGTGACTGGCCAGCCTTCCAGAGGGGCTTGGTCCCCAGACAGGTGGGGGAGCTCGATGCCCATGGGATTCTCCTCATCCTGCCACCCACGACAGACCTTCCATGGATAGGTCCCATGTTTGACATGGGCCCAGCCTGCAGAAACCCCTGCTGTGTGCTCTCAGGTCACCCTCTGGCTCTGCAGCCCCCTTCCATCTGCCAAGTTCCTGGAGTTTCTGCAGTTTCTGTGATACCTTTGGAGTTTCTTCGTTGTGTCTGAATGAAAGTCTGGATGACTGAGAATTTTGGAGTCCCCATACCGAACCTGGTATTTGGCAGGTGCTACCTTACCTGAAAATTGCATTTGAAAACGGTGTTGTTTTTTTGTCTCCTCCCTCCCTCCCTGCTGTTCCCAGTGTGGCGAGAAAGGACACTACGCCAACAGATGCACCAAAGGCCACTTGGCCTTTCTCAGTGGACAGTGACAGCAGCTGGAGCCAGCTCAGAGCAGCCCAAGGGTCCCCACTCTCGGGGACCACCCTGGGCCATCCTTGGGAGCGTGCACATAACTGTTTAATGCCAGTGTTGGTGCAACTCTGGCTGGAGCAGGCAGGCAAGCACGCCAGGGTTCATCATTCTGAGGGGCTACGTCTGACAGTTTCCCTATTGTTTGCTGTAAACTTTTTTAAAAGGGGACAAGTGCTCCAGTTTGGTCAAGTCGGCATCATGTCTGTCTAGGCATCGACACCTGTCCGCAATTCCCTGCACACCGCCCTCTGGGGAGGGGAGGAAGCGGTGGGTAAGGGCTCCTGCCAAGCAGTCTGTAGGGAAGGCAGCCCTTCCCCTCGAGGCCTCATTAAACACCAGTTCTTGGTGACCCCAGGGGCTGTTGGATCATTTAAAGCTGGTCATGCCTGCTTCCTCCACATCCTGCTGAATTCAGAAGCTGTGCCTGTCCGTGTGACTTGAATGAGGCGGCCCCTTGGGACAAACTTAAGTGCGCTCCTTCTCTCTACGACTGGGCCCTGCTCCAAGGTGGCAGTGGTTGAGAGGAAGGGCACAGGGCTCTCAAGTGAGGGGCTTTTTGTTCTGGGCTCCTTTCCTTGGAGCGCCTCCTTATCAGTGGCATGGCTGAAGGTATGCCTTAAGCTGGAGCTGCAGACCACCCAGTAAATCGATGACACAGTCTATCTGTGCACCTACCTCCTGCCCCTGAACCTGGAAATGTGAGACTGTCACCTGCAGCCTGCTGGGCAAGTGGGCCTGTTCAAGTTCAGTTACAAGAACAATTTTTATGAGATCGATTAAAGCTTGTTTTTTAAGCTGCGTCTGGTTACTTCAGGGACCCACACCAAGGAGAGGACTCTTGCTCCTGGCTGCACTCAATGCCTGGCACAAAGCTTCCATACCAGAGCTTGCTTGTCCCCTTTCAACAAACGTGAACCTGCTGGAAGGAAGGAAGGAAGGGCCTCTGTACTGGCAGCTGGTGAAGTCTGGAAGCTCAGCCTCTGGAACAGCCACATAGTAGGTCTCCTTCATTTCAGATGCTGGATGATACTTGCTTATTCAAATTTGGATCTTCTAGGAGAGAATTAGCCGCAGCATCTCACCCCTTAGACTCCATGCCGTATATGTGCTTACCACACACCTCAAGAGGCCAATTCTGGCCCTCATATCACTTTACTGAAGACTTTTTTTTTTTTTTTTAATGTTTATTATTTTTGAGGGGAGTAGAGGGGGGAGACAGAGGATCTGAAACAAGCTCTGTGCTGACAGCAGAGCGCCTGATGCAGGCCTTGAACTCACAAACTGAGGTTATAAACTGAGCCGAAGTCAGATGCTTAACCAACTGACCCACCCAGGCACCCCTACTGAAGACCTTTGATGAAGGGTAAGGATGAAGGTGTTGGAAATGGGCAGCTGTGAGCTTCTGTCAGGGCCTGTGTTTTCCCTCGCTCCCCTGAGTCATCCCACTGAACTTCCTACAGGTTCTGTGGCCTGAGAAATGCAGAAAGGTTGGGGAGGGGAAGGCATTCTTAAGAACTCTGGGCACCAGTTCCCCAGTTCCGTAGATGTAAAACCATCAGCCGACAAGAGGCCAGAAGTATGCAACATTCAAGGCAAAGAGCAGGGAAACCCCTCTGGGCACTTGACAGGCTTAACTAGATGACACCCCCACCTACGGTAAGCTGGGATGAGACCCCAAAGCAGTGGTAGGAAGCCCCCCGTGGATTCAAAGCGCTGGGCATTCCACAAGAACCCCAGCTCTTAGAGCTCTTAGAGGGCAGGGAAATGGCTCGACCAGGGAAGCAGTCTGAGTATCAGTCATCTTTTATTGGACATTAATTCTGAATTAGGATATGAAAGGATTCAAAGGTCACGGTCAGGAATGCCGAATCTGCCTCCATACTGGGCCCTCTTCAGTGGTACTTGCGTAGCCGCTCATGTTCTGAAGTTAGAAAGGCAAGGTGGTAAGTTTCAGGTAAGGTATAGTGAAAGCACAAGACGACAGGAGGGCTTGCGGCTAAATTCACATAAAAGCGTCCTGAGAACTTTCGGGAGACAACCCAGAACCTGCCTGCCAGCATCTGGGCAGAATCCACAGACCTGGAGGTACAAAGGCATCTCGAGCGAATCTGCTGCCTGGCCAGCCTCTTCCTTCCCAAAAGGAACACACACTCAAAAGTCCCCAAGATTCTGGCCTTCAGAGCTAGCATCACCTGGATTTCACAGACTGGCAAGGGGCCAGACACTGTAAGAAACTGCCCATGAAACCCAGTCCGTGGCTGCCATTGGAGCTGTTTGGGCATCTCCCACCACAGGAGATCCTCTCTGGTCTTAGAACCAGGAAAAGCCAGCCTCTTCCAGAGCACTGAACAGACCCTGGATTGTACCACTCAACCTGTTTCTCTCTTCGCGCTGGCTGCTGGGAAGATGAAGCTCCACGGAGCCCTGCAGTACCTTAGAGAACGCTTCCCAAGTGTTACTTTTATCCCAGCTTCATGTCACTTTTTCCTGTATTTTCTCTTTGCCACAACTTTCTCACTTAAAATAACATCCTACGTTCTATATTCTAACAAGTCCCTCCCAATCTTTCAATTGTCGGTAGAATGATGTACTTGTAAACCTGACCGCAAACCAATACCACCCTGATGAGAGAAACCCCACTGAAGGGAAGGCAATCTGAGAGACACTCACTGAGTTCCTTGTAACACCGACAATAGTTGAAAAGCACATAAGCTGCCAGCACCATAGAAATTCCAGCAACGCTCCCTTTCTTCACATTGACATACTTGTTGTAATACCGGTAGTAACCTGCAAACAGGAGAGGAGGGCACTTTTTGCTTTGCTGTGAATGAGGCACACACTTCAAAGTGGAGGCTGGCTTAAATTCAGGGATCCAGTCCTGCTGTGGCTCTTGAAGCCACTCACCCCTAAGTTCACTGGCTGATAAAGGGAAGAGCACAAGTGCCCCATGGGTTTTGCCCCAGGAGCCCAGGACAAGACCCCACTAGGCAGGCCCACCTTGATTCTGCTCCTGTGCTCTCTGGCTCAGCCTGTTAGCCTTTGATCCTACCTCACCCTCACCTCCAGCCCTATGCGATCTTCTTACCCTAATTCTGACCCAAAATCCAACCTCAGTAAGGGCCACTTAGCTGTGGCCAGCTGGGTCAGCCTATCAGGGAAGAGGAAGGCTTTGTGCGATCATCTCTTTTCTGGGTACCCCCACCAGTGAGGAAAGTTTCTGCCTTCTGGGCTCATGGGTTAGTTGACAAAAAGAATGAAGTGATCCTAGAAGGCCCTAGTTTACAACTGTGAGGGAAGCTGTGAAGGAGCAGTACAGGGAGCTGTGGGCATGAACAGGCCACGTTCACTCAGGCTGAGGAGTCAGGGACTGTCGTAAACTAAGTATGGGGAAAAGGCAGAGTGTTCTAATCTGGGTTCAGGAAAGGCCTCAGGGCAGAAGGAAACATGGCACACAAGAGCCAGCTACAGGGTGGCCAGAACTGGAAAGAAAAATGGAAGGAAGGTTTCCCCACCACACACACACCCAGGAAGCTGGAGACCACACAGGTCCCCTTGGGGTGATGTGGGTGTCTAATTCTTGGAATGAGGACACTGGTTCTACAGGACTGATTCTGATCATGCACAGCCCGAAGCATAGATGATTTCAAACATTCGTCCTGGAAGTTTGTTGCCTGGCAGAGATACGAGCATTACATTACAGACTGATGGCTACCATGCTTCAAACTCAATTTCCTCTTTAAGGAAAATCTTACAATGTAAAAATGCTCACAGACATATTTAAGACAAAGGCAGTGGTACTGATTCCAAGCAGCAGAAAACATTTTCTTGGCTGAAATCTCTTAGAGCCAGACTCTGATAGGACCAGTCACGGAGATCCAGGGGCTAACCACTCATCTCTGTCCTTCTCTCCATAACTTATCAGGCTGAGCTAGCTCAGGGCAAAAAGAGACCTGGGCATTTGCTTTTGTTTACACATGTCCAAAGGCTCTGACCTCTTTGAAATGCGCCAGCAATGCCTCTAGGGGTGAAATCTCGCATCAGTATCCAGCCTGGAAGCTCTCCTAGCTTCACATCCATGAGCTTCTTCTCTTTCACTGGTACTAAAAAGGAAGAGTAGAAAGACACACTGAAAAATCTCCAGTGAGACAAACAGCATCCTTCTATGTCACTTATTTCAACCATTCAATAAGATCACTACAGAGAGGTTACACACAGGTAATATTATGAGTAAATATATTATACCATATTCATTTTAAGTCAGAGTCTGTATAAAGCGACAGCTGTATTAATGAACAAGATTCTGAAGAACAGTAACTATGTAAAAACAACCTAAGGGCCATGAGGAAGAAAGTAAAGTGGAGGACCAAAAAACTGTTGCAAAACTAATATTTACATGTATCAGCTCACTGAATCTTCACAGCAGGTGGCTGATGCCTTTATTTTATAAGGGGTAGGGGAGACTGGCTCAGAGAAATTGGGTCAATTGGCCAAGGTCACACGGCATGCAGGGAGCGGAGGCAGTGCTCAACCTCAGGTCATCAAGACAATCTGATTTCTACTTCAAGCAACCGACCTGGGACCACAGATGTCTAATGGCTTAATACAAACCACTCCAAATCATCCACTGGGCCCCAGAAAATATTCCAATGAGAGTCTGGGGACAGAGATGAGGAAGGGCTCCTGGTTGAGGCCATACTGTACTCATCTCAACTTAAGAGTAAAATAGGAGGGGGACCGGGGAAGACCACAGTGGGGGAGAACTGGGAATGTTCAGATGCTCATAAGAAGGCAATGGTCCGGGGCGCCTGGGTGGCTCAGTCGGTTAAGAGTCCGACTTCGGCTCAGGTCATGATCTCGTGTTTCATGAGTTTGAGCTCCGTGTCAGGCTCTGTGCTGACAGCTCAGAGCCTGGAGCCTGCCTCTGATTCTGTGTCTCCCTCTCTCTGTCCCTCCCCTGCTCATGCTCTCTCTCTTTCTCAAAGAATAAATAAACATTAAAAAAAAATTTTTTTAAATAAGGGAATGGTCTCCCTTTCCATCCTCCCCATAGAGATCAACTTTAAAAAGCTGCTGAGCAGGTATCCTCTTCAGGGTAAGGAGTCAAAGACTACTGTCCTTTCTTAAAGATGACCGACCAGAGAAGGAGCCAGATTAAATCACTCAAAGGTTTCTTCTCCATTTTGGGGATCCAAGGAAAGACTAAAGTTCCTTCAGGAGTCCACTAAGGGGAATCCCACAGATCTCAATATCTCCCAACATTTAACAAGGGCAAGGATTGTTGGGTCATAAACAGAAATACAAGGCTTAATGGCAGCTTCTAACTTGCTATAGGTCATCTGGAGAAGCAAACATTTGGCCCAGATGGACCAGACTGAGTGTTTGTCAATAAGCCACAGGTGACAAGTGGAGGCACAAGCCTATGACTTGCATACATAGCTTTAGGGTCATGGTTTAGACTGCCTGTCCCAAACAAACTGGCCCCAACCTTCCATCTAGACTCATCCAACAAATATGGAGCACCTACTGTATGTCAGGCAGCATGCTATGCACTGTGGGTACAGCACTGACTGCAGACAAGAGCCTTGCTCTCAGGAGCCAACATTCTATCGCCAGACAACCATTTCATCCATTCGCCATACTTCAGTCAGACCCCTTTCTGCTTATTCACCTGAGGGCTTTGGTATGTGCAGTGCTCCCAAGCCACCACATGGCTATCTCAACTTAAATGCTATGTCCTAAAAGGCCTCCTTCCCCCCTCCTTATCTCAAGCACTAGCACTACCCTCCCATATAACCTCCGAGCTCCAGTTTCCTTGTCTATTAAATGGCTATTCCAAGCACTGAATGAGAATCTATGTAAAAGCATTTGGGGTGCCTGGGTTGCTCAGTCAATTAAGCATCTGACTTCAGCTCAGGTCATGATCTCACAGTTCGTGAGTTCGAGTCCCACATTGGGTGAGCTCATGCCCCACTTCAGGTGAGTCTTACTTTCTCTCTCTCTGCCCCTTACTTGCACCCTCTCTCTTTAAAAAAAAAAAAAAAAAAAAAGCATTTCAAACAGTACTCAGAACTGTCAACTGTTGGGGCGCCTGGGTGGCGCAGTCAGTTAAGCGTCCGACTTCAGCCAGGTCACGATCTCGCAGTCCGTGAGTTCGAGCCCCGCGTCAGGCTCTGGGCTGATGGCTCAGAGCCTGCAGCCTGTTTCCGATTCTGTGTCTCCCTCTCTCTCTGCGCCTCCCCCGTTCATGCTCTGTCTCTCTCTGTCCCCAAAAAATAAATAAACGTTGAAAAAAAAAATTGTTAAAAAAAAAAAAAAAAAAAGAACTGTCAACTGTTAATATTATTGTTGAAATGTCATTAAGATCTACACTAGGGGCGCCTGGGTGGCTCAGTTAGTTAAGTGACCAACTTGGGCTCAGGTCATGATCTCGCAGTTTGTGAGTTTGAGCCCCACGTCAGGCTCTGAACTGACAGCTCAGAACCTGGAGCCCGTTTCAGATTCTGTGTCTCCCTCTCTCTGCCCCTCCCCTGCGGACTCTGTCTCTCTTTCCTTCAAAAATAAACATTCCAAAAAAATTATTAAAAAAAAGATCTACACTATGGTGAAACAAACAAAAGACAAAGGTAGAGAAAGAAATGGCATACAAACCAAACTTTAATACATTTTTGGGTTTGTTTTTTTTTAATGCTTATTTTTGAGAAATAGGGAGGAGGGGCAGGAGAGATGGGGGACAGAGGATCCAAAGCAGGCTCCGCGCTGACAGCAAAGAGCCTGATGTGGGGCTCAAACCACAAACCGTGAGATCATGACCTGAGCTGAAGTCAGACTGAACCGAATGATCAACTCAGGCACCCCAAACTTTAGTACATTTTAAGCATAAAGAACTTTAGGGATTAATCACACCCTTTAGTTCTGTGCAGAGAACTGATTAGTTTGGCAGTATTTTTGAAATATGAGACAGTCTCAAATGAACCAAATCTCTGCTGGAGAGTTTAGTGTCTATGATGTTAACCCAACAGCAAACAATAATGTCATTCGAGAATGATTACCTTTCTCTGTCACCCTGTCCAAGCTATTCCTAGGTAAGTTTAATAGTACACATCTTACATGCCCTTTCTGTCTTCACTTGGATCAGGAGGCTTTATTTATAGTTCAAGGATAACTATACCACATTTCTTCTTAACATTTACTCCATACCTTTGCGACAGTCTCAAAGCCTTCTTGCATGCAGTGAGGAATACAAACATGTCATTCTAAAACCAACTGGCTTTAAATATGAATACATGGTGGGGAGTGCATGAGAAAGGTATAGATGGAACTAGAATGGCAGAATGTTGCTAACTGTTGACACTAGGTAATGAGTATAAAGCATTCATTACATTATCGTTTCCTTTGTATTTGAAGTCTTCCATAATAAAGTTTAACAATGCTTTTAAGGGGTGCCTGGATAGCTCAGCTGGTTGGTTAAGTGTCCAACTCTTGGTTTCGGCTTAGATCATGTTCTCACCGTCATGGGACTGAGCCCCGTGTGGAGTGCTGCACTGAACATGGAGCCTGCTTGGGATTCTGTCCCTTCCTCCCCTTCTGCCGCTCCCCATGGTCTCCCTCAAGAAAAAAAAAAATTTATTTAAAAATAAAATTGGGGCGCCTGGGTGGCGCAGTCGGTTGAGCGTCCGACTTCAGCCAGGTCACGATCTTGCGGTCCGTGAGTTCGAGCCCCGCGTCGGGCTCTGGGCTGACGGCTCAGAGCCTGGAGCCTGCTTCCGATTCTGTGTCTCCCTCTCTCTCTGCCCCTCCCCCGTTCATGCTCTGTCTCTCTCTGTCCAAAAAATAAATAAATGTTGAAAAAAAAAATTTTTTTTAAATAAATAAATAAATAAAAATAAAATTATAAAAAATACATTAAAAGTATACATGATTTTAATAATAGGACCACGTTGGGGGAGATGTGCAAAAGAAACACTTTTTCCATTAAAGTTTTTTTGTTGGGGCACCTGGGTGCCTCAGTCAGTTAAATGTCCAACTTTGGCTCAGGTCATGATTTCTCGGTTGAGTTCGAGCCCCGTGTCGGGTTCTGTGCTGACAGCTCAGAACCTGGAGCCTGCTTCAGATTCTGTGTCTCCCTCTCTCTCTGCCCCTTCCCCACTCACGTTCTCTCTCTTAAAAATAAATAAACATTAGGGGCGCCTGGGTGGTGCAGTCGGTTAAGCGTCCGACTTCAGCCAGGTCACGATCTCGCGGTCCGTGAGTTCGAGCCCCGCGTCGGGCTCTGGGCTGATGGCTCAGAGCCTGGAGCCTGTTTCCGGTTCTGTGTCTCCCTCTCTCTCTGCCCCTCCCCCGTTCATGCTCTGTCTCTCTCTGTCCCAAAAATAAATAAACGTTGAAAAAAAAAATTTTTTTTTTAATAAATAAACATTAAAAAATTGAAAAAACAAAAAAAAGCTTGTTTTTTTGTTTGGTTTTGTTTTTGTTTTTTTGAGAGAGAGTGAGTGCATGCTGGAGAGGGGCAGAGACAGAGGGAGAGAGAATTCCAAGTGTCAGTACAGAGCCCGATAAAGGGCTCAATCTCAGGAACCATGAGATCATGACCTAAGCCAAAACCAAGGGTCAGATATTTAACGGACTGAGCCACCCAGGCGCCCCAAGAAAAACCGTATTTTAACTATGAAAACATACTCACATCGTGACCACATTCAGGGGCTGGCATGGTGCCTTGGCACATCACAGGAGAAAAGGCCAACAATTTAAAATTTATTTTTCTATATATTTAGACATATAGAGTGTTTCCTTAACAAAAACTAAACATTTATAAGCATGGGGGTGGGGGTGGGGGGGTGGGAATCACATTAGGCTTAAGGAAAGCCAAACACAGCACCATCACAAAACTCCAGGAGATGAACAGATTCATCAGAGATGCATCTATACTTTTTCCAAGAATTTCTCTTAATGGAAGACAAAGACCTCAGTCTTTAGGCAGTCATACTGGAACCCTCCCCCAACACTTCTGCAGTGCCGCACATCCCTCTGCACTCTACCAGTGGTGCAGTGATGAACAGAGTAGACTCAGGGGTCAAGTATTCTGGGTTTAGTGGCTCTTCACTTCTGTGTGCCCTTGGACCAGTTACTGCCCTCTGTGCCTCAGTTTCGTCCTTTGTAAGATAAGGTTAAGAATAGCATTCACCATAAGAAACTCTTAAAAACTGAGAACAAACTGAGGGTTGATGGGGGGTGGGAGGGAGGGGAGGGTGGGTGATGGGTATCGAGGAGGGCACCTTTTGGGATGAGCACTGGGTGTTGTATGGAAACCAATTTGACAATAAACTTCACATATTGAAAAAAAAAAGAATAGGATTCACCTTGGTACTTGGCTCTAGGTACTATGTAAATAGATTTTTTTTAATGTTCATTTATTTTTGAGACAGAGAATGAGAGGGGTAGAGAGAAAGAATTCTAAGCAGGCTCTGTCCTGTCAGTGCAGAGCCCAACGCAAGGCTCCAACTGTGAGATCATGACCTGAGCCATAATCAAGGGTCGGATGCTTTAACAGACTGAGCCACCCAGGTGCCCCTAGGTACTAAGTAAATGGAAATTATCTTTCTGCCTATGGGCTATGTGAAGGTGGAAACAACACCACACACAGTTCGTGGTCATGGCAGACTTACAGTGAAGGTTGACAAAGGGGTACATGTTTTTGGGAGGGTAGGTGGCTACCTGGCCTGACTTTTATGACTTCAAAGAAGCATACTGTCCACCTACATGAAGAGGCATGAAAATGCTAAGTATCTTCTGAATGCTAAATCCAGCTCCAGGGGTTGGCCAGAGAGTAAAAATTTTAAGCCAGATAGAGCCTCTGTAACACAGTTGCTGGATGTTTTGTTTTGTTTTGTTTTTATAAACCATTCTTGGGGTGCCTGGGTGACTCAGTCGGTTAAGTGTCCAACTCTTGATTTTGGCTCTGGTCATGATCTCACGGTTCTTGAGTTCGAAACCCACATTGGGCTCTGTGCTGACAGTGCAGAGCCTGCTTGGGATTCTCTCTCTCCCTCACTCTCAAAAATCAATAAACTAAACACACACACACAAACACACACACACGACATCATTCTTAGTCCATAGGCCATACAAAAACAGACCACAGGAAATCTAGCCCATTGGCCACAGTTTGCTGACCCAATTTCATCTATGCTGTTAATTCATATTTGTTAATAAACTAGTGGCTTTATGCTCTGGTGACAGACACAATCTAATTTTTTTTTTTTTTTAACGTTTTATTTATTTATTTTTTTTTTAAATTTTTTTTTAACATTTATTTATTTTTGAGACAGGGAGAGACAGCATGAACGGGGGAGGGTCAGAGAGAGAGGGAGACACAGAATTTGAAACAGGCTGCAGGCTCTGAGCTGTCAGCCCAGAGCCTGATGCGGGGCTTGGACTCACGGACCGCGAGATCATGACCTGAGCCGAAGTCAGATGCTTAACCAACTGAGCCACCCAGGTGCCCCGTTTTATTTATTTTTGAGACAGAGAGAGACAGAGCATGAACAGGGGAGGGTCAGCGAGAGGGAGACACAGAATCTGAAACAGGCTCCAGGCTCTGAGCTGTCAGCACAGAGCCTGACGCAGGGCTCGAACTCACGGACCGTGAGATCATGACCTGAGCCGAAGTCGGCCGCCCAACCGACTGAGCCACCCAGGCGCCCCTGACAGACACCATCTAAATGATCATCAGTACTTAGGAGACCTGGGCTTCAATTCCTTCACCTGTCGTGTTGTTGGATGGACCAGAAGTGACATGACCCCGTTCAGTGGTCACAGAGTGAAAGCTGAGATGACTAGCACTGGGCCAGGCAGTGTTTCAAGGACCTTACATGTACTAAGTTGTTTAGTCCTTAGTCCACAGTGCTCATCACTCCACTCTACTTAAACAAGATGCCAAGTCTCAATGCTTCCTTTTCACATGTCATCCTGTTTTAAACAACACAACCACTGTTGATATTCTCATGCCTGTTTCTACAGATGGGAAAAACAGCATCATTCTCATCTGATCCCCTCTTCATTTCTCCATGCTGATATTAAGAATACAGAAACTGGGTAAGACACACATAGGTTCATCAACTCTGTTTCAGGCAGGCCACACCACATCTCTGACCATTATTTTCACCTTTAAAATTGGGGCACCTGGGTGGCTCGGTCAGCTGAGCAGGGAATTCTTTTTCTTTTTTTTTTTTTTTTTTTTTTTTTCAGTGTAAATTTTCACTCAGCTTTAATTACAATCGTAGATTTTAAATTCAAACAGGTGGCCAAAGGTGAAACATTCACAATAAGCTGATTACAAGTCTGGTTAACTGAAATCAAAGACTTCTCCATTAAAAATATGTACCTTCCTTTGCATTCCTGTATTTAAAATAGAAATAGATCTACAAAGTAATCTGCTTAACAGGTTAGGATTCTCTAGGGCAGTATGACATAAAAAGTAATGGCTTAAATCTTACAAATACATTAATCTGAATTTGATGCGGTTTCATAACCTGTTTACAGAAATAAAAAAATATTGTCTTGATTTGTAGGTTTTCTTCCCATGTCAGTTAAATGAAGAGCTTTTCCTTATCGATTTTTCACAAGTAAATCTGGTGGTATTAACCAGAAATGGGTTACATCTTAGGAAGGTCACAGCAAACTGGCCTCTTTCAATGGAAAGACAGCGACCCCTCATTTAAAAATTACGTTGCTAGCCAGTGACATTTGTAGGTCTGTTAGTATTCGTCAACTCCCAGGATGCTGTTAGTATTCGTCAACTCCCAGCGACCCCTCATTTAAAAAGTACGTTGCGGGGCGCCTGCGGGGCGCCTGGGTGGTGCAGTCGGTTAAGCGTCCGACTTCAACCAGGTCACGATCTCGCGGTCCGTGAGTTCGAGCCCCGCGTCAGGCTCTGGGCTGATGGCTCAGAGCCTGGAGCCTGTTTCCGATTCTGTGTCTCCCTCTCTCTTTGCCCCTCCCCCGTTCATGCTCTGTCTCTCTCTGTCCCAAAAATAAATAAACGTTGAAAAAAAAAATTAAAAAAAAAAAAATTACGTTGCTAGCCAGTGACATTTGTAGGTCTGTTAGTATTCGTCAACTCCCAGGAACTTGGTCAGGTTCCAACCAAGTAATTTCCCAGCAAATATTCCCTCACGTATTTTCTAGTTTTCCTTTGTATCTGAACATCTCCAGGTAACAGCTCCGTTATGCCACTGAGAGCCATTGTTCCGAAAACGACACAACGCCTCCCAAATCCAGACGTAAAAGCGAGCGGGGAATTCTTGATTTCAGCTCAGGTCATGATCGCTGTTTGTGGATGCAGCCCCAAGACTGGCTCTGTGCTGTCAGCACAGATCCTGCTTGGGATTCTCTCTCTCCCTCTCTTTCTTCTCCTCCCCCGTTCACATGCGCTCTCTAAATAAACATATCTTTAATACAATGGGATCAACCTTCCAGACAGAGACTTACTGACAAGGCTACTGTGAGGATCTAGGGTTAAAAAATGGTTTCCATACCAAAAAAAAAAAAAAAGTGAGTCAGTACGATGAGTGTAGATTTATACACACGTCACTGAAAAGCTTGCAGATCATAAGGCCACACTTGCAATTAAAGCTCAGTTTACCACGAGGCCCCAGACACCTAGGTTTGCATCCTAGCTCAGCCCTCTCACTAGTTGTGACCTTGAACAAGCCACTTCACCTCTCTAAGCCTACTCAACGCACATTCAACATATATGCATGCGTCCAACCTTACGTGGCGTCACGCACCATCCTGGGTGTTAGCTCCTCCGGGAGCTTAATTTGAGCTTCAGCTTTGGGAAGAAGGGCAGAAGCTGCGCGTAGGATTCAAATGCAAAGCGCCTGGGTGACGGCGGGGACAACTATAGCGATACTTCTGCGAGGGGGTGGGGTGGGAGCCGGAGGTGGTGCATTCCCAAATTTGCAAACGCGTCGCCCGGCTGCCCTCACCCTCCCCGCTGCAGCCGAGAGACATGGGCCCTTGGGCAGGCGGGCGGCGCGGCTGAGCGAGGGGAGAAGGATCGAATGGTGCAGGACCCTGAGCAAAGGGTCCGGTGCGCCTCCGGTGAGGCCGCAGAGAAGGCCCTGAATGAAGGGCAGGCTGCTCCGCAGCCCCCTCCCCTCCCAGTGCGGCTCTGAGCCCCGGACCCCGGACCCCGGATCCTGCCCTCAATCTTGTAACCTTAACCGGGTACAGGTACTCACCGGGCGACGCCATCTTGGAGTCCTGGGTGTCCGCTGTACCGGGCCGCGCGAGGACTGCTGGGTAGGAAGCACGCGCCCTCGCGGGAGCGTGGAGCAAAGGTTCATGGGAAGCAGGTCGCGGCTGGTGCGGGGCTGTAGCTGCAAGTGTGCCATAGGGGGAAGGGCAAAGTCCCTGGAGGGCAAAGTCCGGGTATTCCGTCGTAGAAAGCGGGGAATGGGGTAGGGAGGTAGGTGGGTGGGGGACGGGGTGGTGGTGGTGGTAGGGCTCAGCCTGGGCTTCCCATCATAGGAGGGAGGAGGCTGGAAGGGAGCCAGAAATGGGAAGTAAGGAGAAAAGAGCGTCCTGGCTTTCTTACTTTGTCGCCTTAAAATTGTTGTGGGAATTTACAGGGGCATATGAAGACCTTTCCTCCCAACTGTGTTGGATGGGAGATAAGCTGGGACTCTCACAGAATTCCTAGTTACCAGAAAAGC
This sequence comes from Leopardus geoffroyi, assembly GCF_018350155.1. Taxonomy (NCBI): domain Eukaryota; kingdom Metazoa; phylum Chordata; class Mammalia; order Carnivora; family Felidae; genus Leopardus; species Leopardus geoffroyi. Next base: position 6,466,448 of record NC_059340.1, read on the forward strand.
TGGTGTCCAGGCTTGGGCTCCATGTAGGTTTGATGCAAGCATAGCTTTATGTGTCCCAGCTCTGGGCTGGGCTCTGAAGACAGAAAAAAGCAAGACCTAGGGTTACACAACTCCAGCCCTTCTTTCTGTCACTTCTTTTCCATGCACAATGATGTCTCACCACCATCTGGGTTGTTTTTGTTTTCTTTTGTTTTGTTTTTTTCTGGAAAGGCCACGATAACCATTACTGGTTAAGAAATTCTGACTTGGGCAAGATGCTTCAATTCCCTTAATCTCTCTTCCTTCTCTAAAGTAGGGGTGTACTTGGAGCAGCACTGGCAGGGGAGCTTCCTGCCTTTGTACACATGGGATTGCACGATATTCCTCCCTATTCAAGAAAGAGCCCAAGTATGAAAAACAGAAGGATTTGTGGAAATACATACATACATACATACATACATACATACATACATAGGATTTGTGGTTATGTGAAAACAATGAGAAATAAAACCTGGGGTCACCATGCACAGATTTCCCCAAGACCCATGATTTCTAACCCTTAGCCATTGATCTTCAGAAGAAAACAGGGACAAGGAAGGGGTGAACCCCAGGATCCTGCTGTCCCTGGAGCATCATGTAAACCTCCTGGACTAGAGGCTCAATGCCAGGATCTGCACCTTGGGCAAGAGGGCTGTAATTTACTATTTTCCTAGGTCCATCAAGAAAATGGGCTCCTCAGGGTACCTGGGCTCAGTTAGTTAAGCATTTGACTCTCGATTTCGGCTCAGGTCACGATCTCATGGTTGGTGAGTTTGAGTTCTGCATCGGGCTCTGTGCTGTCCCGTGTGCTCTCTCAAAAATAAAAAAATAAAAAAATAAGGGAAAAGAAAATGGACTCCTCCCTGGGGCAGAGATCCATTTTCTTGACATTTGTCTCCTTATAGTTTAATTCATTTGGAATACCTTTTCTTTCCTTCCTCCTCTGAGAACAAAAACAAAAAACAAACAAACAAACAAAAAACCCAGTGCTCTCTGAGGAGCCTTTGAATGGCATGTTCTTGTGTTGCCAGAAAATTTCTCCTTAAGTCCTGACAAGTTCGAGAAGTTGTCACCAGCAGTGTGTGGGGGTGTGGGAGTAGGAGTCATCATACCCATTAAGATTTGTCCTAAAAGGATTTGCATTTCTGGGGGTGACATTGGGATTTGGTTTCCAGAGGGGATAGGGCAACTGTTAGACAAAAAGTTGTGGCCATTGCAGTTTTGGTGACCTTGAGAGACGTTTCCTTTCACCAGATATACCAGGGAGAACCACCCTGTAACAGGGAGCTCCTTACAAGTTAACAAAGGCTATTGTGATAATTGTCTCATTCAACATGGTGCTGGGGGATAGGGTTCATTACCTTCACTTATCAAACAAGATTCCTTCTGATTCTTTTCTTATTGGCAAGTACATCATGGTAGCATCAATCAGTTGTCAGCTTATTTTCCTGCTTCTTCCACTATAAAAATTGAGCTCCTTAAATTAAAGCTCTGTTTCTGAACTCAAAGCGTGGCTGTCTCATTCAAGATGTTCAATAGGTGTTAAATTATTGTGAGATCAGAGAGGAAAATGAGCAAAACAATAAATGAAAAAAACCACAGAGACAGCAATTGAAGAAGTCACTATGCTCAATACATTAGAAGTACAAGAAGCATGTCAGCATGCCATCTCAGTGCACCAAAGGTGAATAAGGCCCCAAGTGCATTTCTAATATAATAAGAAAAGGGGCTTTAAAAATCACAGAGTGGGAGGGGCTCCTGGGTGGCTCAGTCGGTGAGTGTCGGACCTCAGCTCAGGTCATGATCTCGCGGTCTGTAAGTTCGAGCCCCGCGTTGGGCTCTGTGCTGACAGCTCAGAGCCCGGAGCCTGCTTCGGATTCTGTGTCTCTCTCTTTCTGCCCGTCCCCCTGCTCATGCTCTGTCTCTCGCTGTCAAAAATAAATAAACATTAAAAAAATTTTTTTTAAATCACAGAGTGGGAGCGAAGCAAAGTTCTAATGGCAAGGAGGCACGAGGGGGTAGTGCAGAGGGGATACACCTGGTGCAAAGTTAGCCACCAGTAGTGAAGTGAGAGGAGTTGAAGAGTGAACAAAGAAATCCTGGAGGACCTGATATATATGCAAGTAAAGAGAAATAGAACAGGAGGATTGCAACAGGGGAGAGAGCAGGTTAAAAGAAACAGTAGAACACAGAAAACAATAAATGAGAAGTTAATTTCAAAAGGCACAAAGCTTAGGGAGCCTGGGTGGCTGTCATTAAGCATCTAACGTTGGCTCAGGTCATGATCTCATGATCTCTTGGTGAGTTTGAGCCCCACCTTGGGTGAGTTTGAGCCCTGCTTCAGGTGAGAAACACGAGCCCCGCTTCAGGTGAGCCCCACTTCTCTCTCTCCTTCTCTGCTCCTTGTGGGATTTTTTCTGCCCCTTGCTCACTGGCACCCTTTCTCTAAATAATAATAATAATAATGGCACCAAGATTAGAAATAAAGTTTATACCATAAATCATGAAGACAAAATGAGAGATGAGGGAAAATAAAAATAAATGAAACTATAAAAGGCGGTTGAGGGGCACCTGGGTGGCTCAGTGGTTAAATGTCCGACTTCGGCTCAGGTCATGATATCGTGGTTTGTGAGTTCAAGCCCCATGTCGGGCTCTGTGCTGACGGCTCAGAGCCTGGAGCCTGCTTTGATTCTGTGTTTCCTCCTCTCTCTGCCCCTCCCATGCTCATGCTCTGTCTCTGTCTCTCAAAAATAAATGTTAAAAAAATTAAAAATAAAATAAAAGGCAGTTGAAAAAATTAAAAACGGGCATCAACAAAAATATAGCACATTATGAAGAGAATTCATAATTCACTGCTGTAGAAAACACAAAGAACTGAAAAGCAAGAAAAAATGGTACAAAATGCCAAATTAAATGATGAAGGGATCAATGAAAGGAAAATGGGAAGGAAGGTGTGAATGTGTGTTAAAATGGAGAAATACACAGTCTTAGGAAAATTGCAATATAATAAAAAACAGAAGGGACTGTCTTAGTTTGAGTGGTTCTAACAGATAACCACAGACTGGGAAATTTAAACAACAGAAATTCGTTTCTCATAGTTCTGGAGACTGGAAGTTTAAGATCAGGTGCCTGCAGATTCACCTCTTGGTAAGGGCTCTCTTCCTAGTTTGCAGATGGCTGCCTTCTCATTATATCCTCATGTAGCAGAGAGCCTCCTTCTTGTGTGTCTTATAAGGGCGCTAATCCTGTCCAGAGGGCTACACCCTCATGATTTAATTACCTCCCAAAGACCCCTCCTCCTAAATACCATCGCATTGGGGATTAGGGTTTCAACAAATGAATTTTTAGAAGACACAAACATGTAGTCCATAACAGGAATCTAAAGAAGTGATGTAAACAGAATTAAATGGTAATTTTCCTGAAGAATCTGTCCCTGCCACTTTCAGCATGTGGGCAGAGTGGACTTACCTAAGCTAAGTTTGCTGACCACAGCATGCTGGTGATTGGAATTGACAGACTGTCTGGGGCAGGGGTGTGTGTGGTGGTGGTGGGTGGGGGATGACTGTATTTAAGATTACAGGGACCTGGTTGGGGCGCCTGGGTGGCTTGGTCGGTTAAGTGTCTGACTTCAGCTCAGGTCATGATCTCACGGTCTGTGAGTTCAAGCCCCGCGTCGGGCTCTGTGCTGACAGCTCAGAGCCTGGAGCCTGTTTCAGATTCTGTGTCTCCCTCTCTCTCTGCCCCTCCCCTGTTCATGCTCTGTCTCTCTCTGTCTCAAAAATAAATAAACGTTAAAAAAAATAAAAAAAAAAAAAAGATTACAGGGACCTGGTGAACTAATCTCATTTTATCCTGAAATGTGATTGTCACGTCACCCACAAGGGCCCTGACACTTCCCAGGATGGGCACGAGCCCAAGTGTTTAGCATTCCCTTTCTTTTTCTTTCTCCTCCTTTTGCAGACCCAGAACCTCTGACCACAGTGCTCATTAGGGCTCTGATTTTTATTGTTGTTCAAAGGTTCTACCTACATTTTCATCTCTGGTTTGTGCCACATGCGGTAAGGACTTGTCAGGATTCAGTCTCCTCAAGGTCTGCCCAGCCCCTGCCCACCTGACCCCTCTGTTCTCTGGATTGGGAAGAGGTCTGCATCTTTTTTCAAAAGCTGCAAAAGCCTTGCTGTGAGGAATACCTGGCATCTGTTCCTTCTGACGCTCATTTTCACCCGTGTGTTCTGCAAACAGATCTTACTGCTGACAACGCTTTCGTACGGTCACTTCAATTTCCCTTGTCGGCCAGAGTTTTCCAAGCTGTCTGAGATTTCCCATAACACTGGGGTCATTGTCTCACAATGTCCTTTGTTCCGGTGATGTGCTCTCCAACAGGATTGGAAGTTGGGTATTTCCTTCTGAAGCCAATGGGGCTCAGCCTGGTGTTTCCTTACTTTTTATTTTCTTTCTTTTTAATGTTTTTTTTTTTTTTTTTTTTTTTTTTACTTTTTGAGAGACAGAGTTGGGGGGGGAGCATGGGGAGGGATACAGAGAGAGAGGGAGACACAGAATCCAAAGCAGGCTCCAGGCTCTGAGCTGTCAGCACAGAGCTGGAGGCTGGTTTCGAACCCACCAACACTGAGATCATGACCTGAGCCGAAGTCGGACAACGTAAGTTCAACCGACTGAGCCACCCAGGCGCCCCTCCCTACTTTTTCTTTGGCTTCCTCAAGGGTAGAAGAACTAGATACGGTGAGAAGTGGGAACCTGAGTCTATGCCTGAGAATCAGGAGAGGAGCAGCGGGTCAGAATGGTCACCTCTGTAGAGTCAGCTTTAAAGGGCTCCAGGAAGGAAGGGACCAGCAGAAGGACAAAAGCTGGAGGGCCTCCACTGGGCGCCAAGACTGTGTCCAGTACAGGTCCTGGCGACCGGGGCTTTTATCCCCACCCCTCCACCACCACCACCACCCCCCTCCCCCCGCCCCCACACACCCCGCCAATCTTCAGCTGAGGCTCCGGGCACGTCACAATGGGACTTGGTGCTAGTCACCATCCCCACCTGACTCCCGCAGAGAAGTCATCCTCTGCCCGAAGAATAACAAGACTAGAGGGCCGATTTGCCCTTCCGGACTCTCCCGCGCTTCACCGGAATTCTCCATCTTTCCAGGCCTAATACCGGCGCTCCTCCTCCCCACCTTCCCCTCCCGGAAGGCAATGCGGGCACCTTTGCGCCCTGGGGAGACTGGAGGGGCCTCTCCATCCTGCCTCCGCCAGCCAGTGCACTGGCCTTCACCTTCCTTGGTCCTGGAGGTTTTCGTGCAGTGTCTCTAGTGGACCCTTCAAGATTTCAAGCCCGAGGAAGCCTGGCTGGCTCAGTCGGAGGAGTGTGCTACTCTTGATCTCCCGGGTCGTTAGAACCCTACGATGGGTGTAGATATTACAAACAAATAAGCTTTAACAAATTATTTTTTCAAGATGAGCCAGGTGCGGAGGCGACGTGGGGGCCTCCATCCTCAACAATGGGCGATTGGGGCCCACAGGTGACCGTCTGCTCCCTTCTCCGCCCCGCCTCTGGGGAAAGGGAGATCGGTAGGCCGCTACGCCTTGGGAGCGGCCTCTACCTCCTAGACTTCTGGGCGCCAGCGTCTGGGTTGAGAAGGGAAGTCGATGCGCAAAGTGGGAAGGGGGCTCCCAGACAGTCACTTCGATGTGGCGAACACCCGTGTTCAGGGCCGTATCACTCTCGCCCAGGCAGAGGTGGGCAGCTAACTTCTCTTTTACCCTCCCCTTCCCTGAGCCCAGGCCTCCCCGCCTTCCCGGAGCAGAAGCCTGCGCTCCGCAGGTGGAAGCGCGCCCGGGGCCAGGCTCTGGCCTCACCCCCAGCGGCGTCCGGCCCAACCCCCTGCTCGTCCCAGCCTCGCTCCACTCTTGGCGCCTCCAGCCGGAAAGCGTGGGGGCGTGGGGAGGAAGGCTGGGTAGAGTCCTGCAGGCGGATCGTGTGGACCCCTTCTTCTTCTTTTTTTTTTTTTTTTTTTTTTTTTCGCATCTAAACGGTTTCGTGCTCCTTGAAACCTCTCTCCAAAGTTCATTTCAGGTTTTCTTTAGGGTGCTTGCGGACCATGGACGGTGTCTGGGGAGTATAACTGAGCCTTAAACGGTGTTTACCTCCAAGTTGGACTGCTGGTCCCAAGCAACCGGAGTCGGGGATGACCCTGACCTTGCGTCTGGTTCTGTAACTCCCACCTTCCCGGGGTGGGCTTTCCTTGATGGGATCTGAACCCCCACCAGTGGCGCAGGGACCCAATGCTGGGCGGGTGGTCCTTGATACTCTGCCGCTAAATTCGCCGGAGGAAATCCCCTTCCCTTTCACTGAGGTGATTGCCTTGAGCTCAGTGGGTGACACGTAAGGTCCAGGGTCTGATCCGAGATCGCATCTGCGAGGGGAGAGCCCGGGGCAGAGCGCTTGGCTTCTGGAGAGGCTCTGGAGCGGCTGGCGTGCGTGAATTGGAGAGCAGGGGCTGGCGAGCGGCGGAGACCGCTGTCGGGGGAGGCTCACCCGCACGAGGGAGGGAACGATCGGTGGCACCTGCATCCCCTCCTTTTCCCCTCCCCCCATGCCCGCCACCTGGCACGCGTGGGGGATCAGGCACCGCAGACATCCAGAGCCTGGAAGGCCACAGAGAGAGGCCGGAGGGGAGCGCCGTGATGACCCCTCCCTCGGGTGGAGGGCCTAGGGGCACAAGCAATGATTTTCAGGTTATGAACGGGGCGGGGGTGGGGTGCAATTTATTCCAGAGATATTTGTATTCCCCATGACAGGATCAGCTGCAAGTGCGTTCCCGTGCAGACACTACTGATACATTTTCAGAACCGAGCGACCATGAAGGAAGACGAACCATGAGGTGAGAACCACGTCTTGACCTCAAAGCTCTGTGCTTTTCGTCGTGGGAAGTCTCGGGATTGTTCCTGACAGTTACACTTAAGAGCTCATTACAGATCATTGGGCCGAATTGGCACTGAGCCGCTATGTGGGAAATTGGTGAAAATTTACATCTATAAAAGAGTGGACCATTTCACAATATATACATATATCAAATCATTCTATTGTTTATCTGAAGCGAATACAGTGTTATATGTCAATAAAAAATAGTACATGTGCAGCGGGCGCCTAGCCTCCAACTCTTTTTTATTTTTTCACATTTATTTCTGAGAGACAGAGAGAGACAGAGCATGAGCAGGGGAGGGGCAGAGAGAGAGGGAGACACAGAATCTGGAGCAGGCTCCAGCTCTGATCTGTCAGCACAGAGCCTGATATGGGGCTCAAACCCATGAGAACCGTGAAATCACGACCTGAGCTGAAGTCAGATGCTTAACCGACTGAGCCACCCAGGCGCCCCTAGCCTCCGACTCTTGATCTCAGCTCAGATCTTGATCTCAGGTTCCCGAGTTCAAGCCCTCCCTTGGCCTCCACGCTGGGTGTGGAGCCTACTTAAAATAAAACAAAGCTTTAAAAAATCAATACATATGCAGGAAAAAAAAAAAAAAAGAGTGAACCACCTATTCTGCCATATACTTGAACAAATACCTCCACTCTATTTTTTCAATGTTTATTTTTGAGAGAGAGAGAGAGAGTGTGAGTAGGGGAGGGGCAGAGAGAGAGGGAGACACAGAATCTGAACCAGGCTCTAGGCTCTGAGCTGTCAGCACAAAGCCCAACCCAGGGCTCAACACCAGGCTGGACTCCGGGCTCGAACCCATGAGATCATGACTAGAGCTGAAGTCAGCTCCTCAACAGACTGAGCCACCCAGGCGCCCCCAATACCTCCATTCTAAAACAAGGACTCCTTGGGGCACCTGGGTAGCTCAGTCGGTGAAGCCTCTGGCTTTTGCTTTCAGCTGAGGTCATGGTCTCAAGATTGGTGAGATAGAGCCCATGGAGCCTCTTGGGATTCTCTCTCTCTCTCCCTCTCTGCCCCTCTCCTACTCACACACACTCTCTCAAAATAAATGAATAAACTTAAAAAAAATAAAAATAAAACAAGGCCTCCTCTTAGAGACAATTCCCATGGATGTAATGGAGGGGTTTAGAGTTTTCACTCCCAAGAGTGACCCAGGATAAATGACCCATCCAAACTGTGAGGGGAACTTGTTCACCCCAGACTCTTCTAACTGGGCAATGATGGAAAAGCTGGAACTGTTCTTGCCACTTCTTTAGATAAATCACTTTGGGCAATTTGCTTATCTTCTGTTTCTCCATTTCCTCTCCAGAGAAGTGGGACTCATAATAACAATGTCTACCACAGAGAGTATGTAAGAAGATTAACAATATACTTAGAAGGGGCAGGAGGCTTATAGCAAGCATTCCCCTTAAATGTTATATGTTACAATTATCTTAATTCTTTCATTTATCTTTTCACTGAGATCTATTTGATATCCTACGAGGGCATTTGGTGTTAGAGGTCTCCTTGGGGGAATAGAAATCCACACACCCAGTTTGGAGCTGTGGGAGAATTCCTCATTTCAGACATAGAAATGATCAAGTCCTTGTCCTGGCCGTACTGTTTACTGTTGTTACTTCAAATTATTTTTAAAGATTTTATTTTAAAGTAATCTCTACATCCCAGGTGGGGCTTGAACTTACAAGCCCAGTAGAGTCACATGCTCTACTGACAGAGCCACCCAGGCACCCCGACTGTTCTTTTACTTTAAAGTGGCCTCTCATTAGGGGTGCCTTAACTGAGTGGCTCAGTTAAGCATTTGACTTCTGCTCAGGTCACAATCTCACGGTTCGTTTGCCCCAGCCCCACGTAGGGCTCTGCACTGGCAGCTCAGAGCCTGGAGCCTGCTTCAGATTCGGTGTCTCCCTCTCTCTCTGTGCCTCCCCGACTCACACACTCTCTCTCAAAAATAAACATTAAAAAAGTAATAAAATGGACTCTCATTGAAAGGACATATATCTATAGATGCTTTACATCTCATAAGTCCCTATTTTCAATTTAAAACTAGAATCATTTGCTGTATTTGAAAAATTAAACCCATTTTTGAAACAACAAAAAGATACTTTTCTTCTTGTTGCAAATTTTAGTGACTCGGTCCAAGCTCTGAGAAATGCTGGCAGAGTGAAGTCTGGTTCTTCTGTCGCTGCAGCAAATTCACTGCAGCACGTACAATGGAAGCTTTACTGTGTGTACTCTCTTATAAATGGCATAGGACCTTCTAAGTTTCCTCCAGGGGGTCTGGGTATGTGGTAAAAAGTAAGGCCCATGTAGAAAGGCAGCCTAGAACCAGAGACCTCAAGTCTTCAGTTTAAAATGTCCCCAACATGGCACAAAAACAGACACTCGGATCAATGGAACAGAATAGAGAACCAGAAATGGACCCACAAACATATGGCAAACTAATCTTTGACAAAGCAGGAAAGAATATCCAGTGGAATAAAGACAGTCTCTTCAGCAAGTGGTGCTGGGAATACTGGACAGTGACATGCAGAAGAATGAACCTGGACCACTTTCTTACACCAGACACAAAAATAAACTCAAAATGGATGAAAGACCTAAATGTAAGACAGGAAGCCATCAAAATCCTCGAGGAGAAAGCAGGCAAAAATTTCTTTGATCTTGGCCGCAGCAAATTCTTACTCAATAAGTCACCAGAGGCAAGGGAAACAAAAGCAAAGATGAACTACTGGGACCTCATCAAAATAAAAACCTTCTGCACAGTGAAGGAAACCATCAGCAAAACTAAAAGCAACAGACAGAATGGGAGAAGATATCTGCAAATGACATATCAGATAAAGGGTTAGTATCCTAAATCTATAAAGAACTTATCAAACTTAACACCCAAAAAAACAAATAATCCAGTGAAGAAATGGGCAAAAGACATGAATAGACACTTCTCCAAAGAAGACATCCAGATGGCCAACCGACACATGAAAAAATACTCCATGTCACTTATCATCAGGGAAAATACAAATCAAGACTACAATGAGATACCACCTTACACCTGTCAGAATGGCTAACATGAACAACTCAGGCAACAACAGATGTTGGTGAGGATGCAGGGAGAGAGGATCTCTTTTGCACTGCTGGTGGGAATGCAAACTGGTGCAGTCACTCTGGAGAACAGTATGGAGGTTCCTCAAAAAATTAAAAATCTAGAACTACCCTACGACCCAGCAATTGCACTACTAGGTATTTATCCAAGGGATACAGGTATGCTGTTTCCAAGGGGCACATGCACCCCAGTGTTTATAGCAGCACTATCAACAATAGCCAAAGTATGGAAAGAGCCCAAATGTCCATTGATGGATGACTGGATAAAGAAGGTGTGATATATATATATATATATATATATATATATATATATATATATACATACATACACACACACACACACACACACAATGGAGTATTACTCGGCAATCAAAAAGAATGAAATCTTGCCATTTGCAACTACATGGATGGAACTAGAGGGTATTATGCTAAGCAAAATTAGCCAGAGAAAGACAAAATCATATGACTTCATTCATATGAGGACTTTGAGACACAAAACAGATGAACCTAAGGGAAAGGAAGAAAAAATAATATAAAAACAGGAGGGGGACAAAGCATAAAAGACTCTTAAATATGGAGAACAAACAGAGGGTTACTGGAGGGATTGTGGGAGGGAGGATGGGCTAAATGGGTAAGGGGCATTAAGGAATCTACTCCTAAAATCATCGTTGCACTATATGCTAACTAACTGGGATGTAAAAAAATAAAAATAAATTAAAAAAATAAAGTGTCCCCAACAGAGCTAGTCTGACAGGCTGTCTGTGACCCACGAATGAGGAAGTACCTAAACTACTGTTTGTTCCCAGCTCAAAATCATCATTCTGGTCTGGGCGTCCTAAAACGCAGAAGTGGAAGGTTTCCAGTTACACCGGCAAGGATATGGCGGGATCAGTCTTGGAATTTCACTCAAGGAGCCTTTATGATGCCCACGTCGGGGACACCCGGCTGTCACATGCCTCCTGCGTCCACAATCTCCCTGATGCCGGCTCCGCTCCATTCACTCAGCGCAATCAATGAACGCGGCGCTGCTACGGAAACGTATTACCCGTGGTCACGCCCCACATCCCAACCGCAAAGCGTCACTCTCCCCTCCTCGACCCCTGGGTCTTTTGTGTCAGCAGTGCTCAACCTACTTATTGTAGTGTTCCCCCCGCCCCCGTATCTAATAAGACTTCTACAATGAATATGTGAGCTTTTTTTTTTTTTTTTTAAGCAAAAGAGAAAAAGAAACTTCTAAGTGCCCTCTTTGAGAAACGGAAGTAGTCTCGCTCCTTAGGTGTGACCGGAGCGCAAATCCTCCTGTTGCTCCGCCTGCTGAAGGACTTGGAGAGAAGAGACCCGCGCCCCTGGCTCCGCTCTTGCCTTCCCTGGGAGCTGCGATTGGCATTTCCACAGGCAACGCTCCCTAAAAGCCCTGGGGAGGTGGCTTTCCCGAATTACGAGTATCCTCCCAGCCCTCAGCTCCTCCTTTGCTTCATTTACATTTACATTTTGCTTTGAATAGCCCCGTTGTAAAAGGGACAGAGAGCTCATAGCCAGTCCCAAGTCAAAATAAAAGCAGTGTGGAAAAAAAAAAAAAAAAAAAAAAAAATACCGGACGCTGCACCTGACAACTGCTGAAATGCATGTTGTCCTAAAGGACAAAAACCCGGGCAGCTTTCACGACCTCGTGGCGCAACGGTAGCGCGTCTGACTCCAGATCAGAAGGTTGCGTGTTCAAATCACGTCGGGGTCACAGCGGTGGCTTTTCTGTTTGGCCACCGAATCAATACCGAAAGCGTCTGTCTGCTACCTCCCAACCTTGGGCTTTCTCTTTTTCTTTAGTCCAAAGGGACTTCTTGGGAACAATTCAGCAATGGACAGGCACTTAAACTGAAGGGTGAGGATGACCTGGAAGGGAACCCCCCCCCCCCCAGGAGCAGACATATAGGTCGTTGTGTCCCTATCCTTATCGGGACTATGCTTCAGAGAAGACATTAAAACAGGGCAGACTTTCCTAATGAATTCACTCTGGTGTAAAAGTAGTTTTGCTGGGTCGCTAGCCAGGCATGGCACAATCTCTCTGGTTGCTTTTGTGTCATTTTGAAGAAGATGTCGGTTTTCCAGTTCTCCCACCCTCCCCCACCCCCCACAAGCTCACACACACATACAGTTTTCATGGTTTGAGCTTCCTGTCGAAAGTCTCTGAACATTGTGGTTAAAGAGAAAATACTGTGAGGTTGGTTCAAAATGTATTATGTTGAGGATGCTGTTCTTGAACTTTCTGAGAGTGGAAATTGCCCTGGCATTTACCACCTTTTAATTCAGGATTCATTAAAAATCGTCCTTCCAGTAGAGATTTGAAACTATCAGGTTTCAGATACAAACCAGTTGCCATGACCTGAGAGCAAGGAGAAACCCAGCAGAAAGAGAGATCGAGGTGGACGTATCATGATTAAGCTTTCATTACACCAGCCTCACTTCCCCTTTCAGTTTAAAAGTCTGTCCTTTGCTGAGCTTAAAAAAAAAAAAAAAAAAATGTTCTAGGGATTTTTTTTCCTCTTTCTTTCTTTGGTAATCTCCAAACCCAACGTGGGTCTTGAACTCAAGACCCTGAGATCAAGAGTCTCTCACTCTACTGAATGAGCCAGGCAGCACTCTAGGTACTGCTTCTAAAGTTGTGAATGCCTGATGAAATCTTGGAATCGACAGCATAGCACTTGCTTTGAAGCTAAAGTGATGTGAACACGCAACCTTCTGAGCCAGTGAGATGCGTTACCGTGGTTCTGGCACCAGACCCTCTTCGTGTATTTAACATCTGGTAATTTCCTCAGTTCTCAGTTGCAGGGGTTAATATTTGCTATCCATGCACCAGACAGTTTGGGCTTCTCTGGGCTTCTGGTCCTTTTGTTATGGAGATATACAAAGCAAGATGAAAAGGTCCGTAAAGTAGAGGTAAACGGGAGGGGAGGGTGCCTCAGAGAATTCTTGCCTTCACCATTCAGAAACAGCCTCCCCTCCCTGGAGGTTTGAAGGTACCGCTATCCATCCCCCACAGTGCTGCTGGGCCCGCCTCTTCTGAAGAACTTCAGGTTCTAGCATCCCCTAGAACAAATTTTATTCAGAAGGAATGTGAGGTGAACTGGGGAGAGTTCTTTTGACACAGGAGCGTCCTCAGAAGCGGCAGGCGCTAGGTGAAATTCTACCCACCCAGGGAAAGCGGGCGGGAGCAAATGGAAGGAAATTTACATGAAGGTCAATCATCTTCCTGGGATCTCAGATTGGGAGCATTCTGGGTTCTTAGCTGGAGCCAAGTCCTACTCAGAGGACACAGAAGTGGCGCGGGGACCCGACCTGTCATCCCTGTCCCCCCCTACGTTCACATTCCTGGAAGGGACCTGCAGAACTGACTCCCCAAGTCATATGCCTAGAAACAGTCAACCTTGACCATCCCTCCTTTCCCTAAGTTCAAATGCCTGGACCTGACCTACACCTTCCCCCTCACCCCGCCCCCATCATCCCTTGCCTTCTGTAAAGAGAAACTTAGGCACTGCTGTGGGTGAGTTTCTTTGCTTCTGAAGGTTTCCCCCTCTTTACAGTGACTCAGAGCAGTTTTCCTAATTCATTTCCCAAACATTTGCATAATCATAATAGCATAATGCACACACAAAATGTTCCAGGATATTCAAGCACTGTTGTAGGAGCTGGGGACAGGCCAGAGAACAAAACAGACTGGACTTTCAGGGAAGTACGATTCTCTTTGTATGTCTGATAAGATTTGTACACGTGACAGAAACGACCCAAGAGGGAGGCAAACACCGAGGCGACCACGTGGTGGGGATGGGGACTCTCTTCCAGCCGTTAACACAGAGCGTTCTTGAACTGCACCTTTGACAAAGACTATGTGGTTGGTTTGTTCTGTTTTAAAAAGAAGGCAATTGCTACCTTTTTCTTTTAAAGAGTAAAATATGTTTACTTGTTTTTGAAATTTATTTTGAGAGACAGAGAGAGCATGAGTGGGGGAGGGAGCAGAGAGAGGGAGAATCCCTAAGCAGAGAGCCTGACTTGGGCTTGAACCCATGAACCTTGAGATCATGAACTGAGCCAAAATCAAGAGTTGGATGCTTAACTGAGTCACTCAGGTGCCCCGACAACTGAGTACTTAACTATTATCACACCCTTGTCTCTGAAAGACTAATAGCACCCTACTAAGAAGGCAGAAGAGATATGGTAAATAATGTCACAGAAATCATGGTCTTGGTTGGGACCCAGTTGGGGGAAGAAAACAGCTGGGGAAAATTTGAACACAACAAACAAAAAGAGTAAATTGGAGAACTGTTGACAAAAATCACCAACTCAAACGTCATGTGGGAGAAGACACTAAGCTCAAACTCAGTCCCCAGGGTACAGTAGGTACAAGCAGGCTCTGTGCTGTCAGTGCAGAGCCCAACAAGGGGCTCCGTCTCGTCAATCGTGAGCCAAAATCAAGAGTCGGACACTTAACCGACTGAGTCACCCAGGCGCCCCTTTAATGATATATTCTTTTCTTGTACTCACATAAAAAAGGAGAGTAAAATGATGAAGGCATTGCTAGACTCTTCACCTTCAGAATTCTGTTTTTCTGAATCATTTTCCCACTCAATGTTGTCTGTGCCCATGTTTTCCCATGGTATTTTTCTGGCTACTCTTACCAAGCGTATTGGTAATATGGCATCTCTTAAGTACTCTTAAGTATGCTCCACTGTTGTCTCTGGGATTTTCTTCCATGCTGTTGATATCCATGATGTGGTGACTACTCACCAGTGACACCTGACCAACAATTGTAAGGCACTTCTGGATAGCAGAGATATGAAAATGTAAAAGAAACCTGCGTGTATTAGAATCAGGGGAAACAGTAAAATCTACTTTTTATGAAACAACTGTGACAACCACTCCTGGATCATTTCTGTGTATATTGTGTGTTCCTTGTCGTGGTTTTGAGATTCAAGCTGAGAAGTGCCTTCAGTCAGAGTGTATTCACTGTCTTTGTAAGGCTTTATGAACAGTGGTAGTATCATGAGTATCTGCACATCACACTGCAGAAAGAGGTCCTGTTAATTTAATCATCTTTATTAAAATTTTGCAGTTAAGCTTTTATTTGTATTTTGTATTTTAAGCTTAAAGGACCTAAAGCTGCCTGTTATGATTATGTTGGGGAACATGTTGATGGGAAAATTATTTTCCTTCATTATTTAAGACAAAACAAGATAGGTGTGCCTGGGTGGCTCAGTCGGTTGAATGGGTTGGTCTTTTGACTTTGTCTCAAGTCAGGATCTTACAGTTTGTGGTATTGAACCCCAGTTTGGGCTCCATGGTGACAGCATAGAGCCTTCTTGGGATTCTCTCTCTCCCTCTGTCTCTGCCCCTACCCTGCTCTCTCTCTCAAAATAAATAAACTTAAAAGATAAAACAAAACAAGATAAACAAGCATACATTCATTTGAAAAGTATTGCCCTAAAAGTGCTCAGAAGGCATCTCTGAAGGTATGAGCTAGGTTATGCTATAGAATCAAACAACCTGAAAATTCTCAGTGACAACAAGCAGGGTGTCTTTCCTACTCATGCTAGGTGTCCATGTCTGCACTCCAGAACCCAGACCGATCGAACAGTCTTATATATGAGATATTCTAAGTCTCATGGCAGAGGGAAAAGAAATGGCAGACTAGAATCTGACTCTTAAACAGAAAAGGATGGCTCTCTCTCTCTCAAGAGAAGGTTATTGCAAGTCACAGATCCAAGCCTGAATTCAACTGGGCAGGAAAGTATGATCCTCTTGCAAGGAGGGGCAGCAAAGATTTTGAACAATAATGTAATAACTCTAGGCGTGGTTAAGATACACCTAAGGAAAGACACCCTTGATGTAATCGGTGCCTCCTTCCACTTCCCAAATGTATATTTTTTAAAATTTTAAACGTTTATTCATTTTTAAGACACAGAGAGAGCAGAGCGTGAGCAGCGGAGGGGCAAAGAGAGAGGGAGACAGAATCCAAAGCAGGCTCCAGGCTCTGAGCTGTCAGCACAGAGCCCGACGTAGGGCTAGAACTCACTGACCGAGAGATCATGACCTGAGCCGAAGTCGTATACTCAATGGACTGAGCCACCCAGGCGCCTCATTCCCAAATATTTTAGATACTCCATGACTTTGGGATTGAGTACAGGGAAGTTTTATTAGTCAGAATTCTCCTGTGAAACAGGACCCATAGGAAATATATAGATAGATAAAATGTGATTTATGATTAGGGATTGGCTCCTGCAATAGTGGGGCTGAAGTCCCATCTGCAAGCTAGAGATCCAGGAAAGCTGGTAACAGGTTCTAGTCCACGCCTAGAACCAGGGGAGTTAATGGTGTAAATTCCAGTCCAAGTCAGAAGACCCAACAACCAGGGGTGCTAATGTCCAAGGGCAGAAGATGGATGTCTCAGCTCCAGCAGAGAGAGCAAATATGTCCTTCCTCTGTCCTTTTATTCTATTCAGACCCTTGATGGATTGGATGATGCCCACTAGCATTTATGAGAACATCTTCTTTACTCTGCCTACCAATTCAAATGCATTATAATCTCTTCCAGACACATCCTCACCTAGACACCAAGAAATGTTTTACCAACTATCTTGTCACCCCCTAAAGTAGACACATAAAATTAACCCAAAGCTGGATTTATTCCTACCTGAAAACCTGTCATTGTTCTGTGAAATAAATGGTAGTGAACTCATTGACTAAGAGAGAGGGGTTGGTCATGAAGCAGAGTTTAGTAAAGCAGTATTTGCAATGGCTGCTCAGAATGGAGTCAGAAGGGGAGACAACCACTTATACAAGGAGATAGCTATGGATAAACAAAGGACTGCTAAATTATGCTAGGACCTAGCTGAAGCTGGGATTCATAATCGTGGAAGGACATCTTCTCAGCACTCAATTTTGTTGACAAGGATCTGTGCTTGACACTGGGACAGTGATGCACAAAATATGCATGGTCTCTGTCTTCATGGAGCTTACCGTCAAGTAAGGAAGGTATACATTAAAAATGTAGCAGAAAAAAAATGTATAATTACAGGGGCGCCTGGGTGGCGCAGTCGGTTAAGCGTCCGACTTCAGCCAGGTCACGATCTCGCGGTCCGTGAGTTCGAGCCCCGCGTCGGGCTCTGGGCTGATGGCTCAGAGCCTGGAGCCTGTTTCCGATTCTGTGTCTCCCTCTCTCTCTGCCCCTCCCCCGTTCATGCTCTGTCTCTCTCTGTCCCAAAAATAAAATAAACGTTGAAAAAAATGTATAATTACAAATTGTGGCAAGTCTACAAAGAGAATGAACAAGGTTCTGTGAGAAAATCAATTTGAATTAAGGGGAAGGAGTTCAGGGAAAGCTTCCCTGAAGTGACTTTTGAACTGAAATCTGAAGGATGGTAGAGAGAGATTCTAAATAAAGGGAATGTGTAAAGGACAGCAAAGAATTTGGGATGTGCGAGTTACCAAAAAGCCTATGTAATAGAGGAGTTTTGAGAATGAAAGGAAGATAGTAGCAGGTAATTCAGGATTGGCACAGCCAGATTATGTAGGGTTTTATAAATTGTGCTAAGGAGTTTGTCTTATTCCAGAGCAGAGGGAAGTCACTGAAGGGTTCTGAGGAAAGCGACATAAACAGATTTAATTCTCTTCTCTTCTTTTCTTAAATTTAGAGAGAGAGCAGGGGAGAGGCAGAGAGGAGAGACTGAGAATACCAAACAGGCCCTACATGATCAGCGCGGAGCCTGATGCGGACTGGAACCCATGAACTGCAAGATCATGACCTGAGCTGAAACCAAGTCAGACCCTTAACCAACTGAGCCACCCAGGCGCCCCCCAGATTTAATTTTTTTTTTTTGTTTTATTTATTTTTGAGACAGAGAGAGACAGAACACGAGCAGGGGAGGGGCAGAAAGACAGAGGGAGACACAGAATCCGAAGCAGGCTCCAGGCTCCAGGCTCCGAGCTGTCAGCACACAGCCTGACACCGGGCTTGAACTCACAAACCGCCAGATCATGACCTGCGCTGAAGTCAGAAGCTTAACCGACTGAGCCACCCAGGCGCCCCTCCCCAGATTTAATTTTTAAACGTTCATTTTGGCTGTCTTGAATAGCATGGATTGAGAAAGGCACGATTAGATGTGGAGGAACTATTCAGGTGGCTGGTAATTTGGACTGCAAGGACACGTGATACAACTGGTTTCTCCTGGTGAAGAACTGGAACTACAGCCTCGAGCCTTTATAAACAGAAAAAGAAGTATCTTTCCTCTGGTTGTTCTTTGACTTCCATCCAGTACCAATGTTCATAAACTCCAGGTCGGCACAATCCCCACTTCAAAGCCCAACCTCCCTACTTGCCTTTTTCTCACATCTAACTTTTCCTTGTGAATTCCCTCCTATTCATGTTTATTTTATATCAACCAGGACAATGGCTTCTCACCCTGCCTGTGGTTTTTACTTATCAGAATGCTTTCAACGAAATCACTAGCAGTGAGTTTGCAGACTCGGGGCTTTATTGTAAGAACGAGAAATACTAGGGAAAAAGACTGTGTAACAGGTGTATCCCCACACCACCACCAATTAATAATCCAACACTGAAAATACTTGGAGCTTTTAAACGACAGATTCTCACTGTATTCAGAAAGGAGACCTATCAGATGGGGAAATGTCTGCATTTTAAGGTTGACACTGAAGGCCTGCAGTTCTCTCCCCTCGCTCTCCAGAGCCCCCCCCCCCCAGCCCCCCCGAGGGCAGGCACCGATGTCCCCGAGCCCTCTGGGAAGTGGAGTCCTTCCGCCGGGACCCCCGACCTGGCGGGGTCGCCTCCAAGTGCGCAGATGCGACTCCAGACGGAGCCTCAGGCTCGAGCCTTTTGTTCCCCCACAGCTCCGTGTGTCCGGAAAGCGACTCCGTCCTCCCCTCCGTCTTTCCCAGAGCGCAGCCCGGCGGGGACCCGCCCTGTGGCCGGAGCCGAGTGGGCAGCGCGTCCGGGGGTAAGAGAAAGCTGGACCCTGAGACGCGGGCGTCGGCGACCCGCCGGTCCGTGCGCGCGGCTGCAGTGCCTCCCGCAGCAGCCCGGGCCAGGCTCTCAGGTTGCGGCCCGGCACATAAAGGGCCGGCCCTGCCCTCGTCCTAGGCCCGCTCCCCGGTGCTGTGCGTAATCCTCCCGCTTCTCTCCGGCTGGGAGGCAAGCCGGGTCTGAGGCTTTAGTTCTGAGCCAGGAGGCGTCCGGGAAGCGCGGTTGCCCCTAAGCCCTCTGGGAAGTGGAGTCCGGGAGCGTGGAGGGGGCGTGGCCGAGCGGGGGACTGTGGGAGCGCGACTGCTCCCGCCGTTTTGGGCCTTAAATCTTGCCACTGCACTAAGAGCCTTAACCTGAACTCCTGGGACAGAAAGAAAAAAAGTGGGGTCTGTGTCTTACTCGTTCCCCAAAGGACGCAGCCTTTGGCTACAAGCCAAGAGTACGCTTCCAAGGGGAAGGATTAAGCCTGCGGTTAAACAGGCACAAACCGCAAGTTCCGTGCCCTTTACAAAGATTGGTCAGGCTCAAGTCCCAAACCACGCATTTCAAGTGCAAGCAGGATACAGTTAATAAATTATTTCTGGTGGGAGTATCAAGATGTGGCAGCCATTCAACAGGATGTGCTGCAGGTGTCTTTTTTGCAAATTCTGTTGAATTTTGTGTCAGCTTGTCCCCTTAGGCTGTACCGACTCGTTTTGTTCTTCCTGGTCATTCAGCCTGGTTTAAAGTTTAGTTTTTCTTCCTTGACATGAGGGAACCCATGTTGTCTGCCAGTTACTGTCTGTCAGTTATTATTGTCAGTTATTACTGAAGTCTTTTGTTCTCGCCCTGACCATGCAAGGGAATCCTGGCCTGTACATTTTCAGGGTCTTTTAAAAAGGTTAGGAATCAGCTGTATACAGGCCCCATCTATCAACTGCCTGTCTCTTTGAATAGTAAGGATGAATGAACTGTGGGAGTCCTGCTTTTATAGTTACCTGATGCTATAATCACAGGCTGTTTTATGGCCAGTTGTGTGCTTTAGGGTCTCCTGGGTATTTCTGCACAGTCTGGAGCCAGGTGTGAGGCTCACAGTTCACTGCACTCACTGATTCTCTCCTGGTTTTGCCCTGGTTTGGCATATAGTGACTGATATCAGTACTCTAGAGAATGCTCTTCTAGCTGTGGAGACTAATTTAGCCTAAATAATAAAGGTTACAAGCAAAGAAGAATTACTTCTGAGGCCCTAAGACTTAAACACATAGGAATAATCCTCCTAGGAATAGAGATAGAGAGGAAGATGCCCCAGGGAGCAGGAACCAACTCCAGAGGATGGCAAGCCTAACTTCAAAATCTCTCTCCAGAACTTCAGAGTAGAGTTGAATGATTTTCACAA
Source organism: Leopardus geoffroyi (assembly GCF_018350155.1). Lineage (NCBI taxonomy): Eukaryota > Metazoa > Chordata > Mammalia > Carnivora > Felidae > Leopardus > Leopardus geoffroyi. The sequence goes on from NC_059340.1 coordinate 6,486,909, forward strand.
AGAAGCAGATTATGTATTGTTGGAAAGTCCGTGTTTATCTCATCTGAAACAGCGAACAAAGGAGAAATCATAGCAATAACAGGACAAAAAAAGAGAATCTAATCATGGATTATCTGACCACTGAAGCTGAGGAAGAAGGTAAGAATTACAGAAATAAACATGAAGTTGAAAGTGGGGACAAGTGGAAAAACACCTTTGATGAGAATTAAAAGGTTAGATGCCCCTGGATGAAAGGAAATGGAAGCAGACATGTCCCCAAGTAGAGAAACTCAGTAAGCGACCAATTTTGGAAATCACTAAGCAGGCTCCTTGTGACACATTCTCCAGTCCCATTTTCCTCTTTCAGCACTCCTGTGCCCATCCACATTCCCTCTGCAGCCATGGAAGAGAGAATATTCCATTTTCCACCCCCTGGTAGGCTATTATAAAAGGTTGATGTATTGTGGGTCTATAAGCTTAGCTTTTTGGGCAACAGACTTTCACTTTATCGTCTTATTGTACCCTCATCCCACCTTTTGGAGTGAAGTCAAGTGGGCCCTGTGTATACAATTTACCTGGCTTGTGATAACTTTTGTCCTAATGAATTTGGAAGTGGGGAAATAGAGCTTACCTCCTTCATAGCTTTTTCTTCTCCCTCTAGTCCTTCCAGCCATTACTACCGAGGATGCTTCTCTGCCCCAAAAACAGAACATTGAAGAAATGGAACCCACTGTTGAGCTCCTTCCTGTTGAGTTCCAGGCAAGTCTTTGATTTCCTCATATGAAATCTTAGCTTGGAGTTCACAGTGTGTCATTTGCTTTTTTCATCTTGCTTTGGAGGTCCACGGCAATCCCAACTAGAGAACTGAACCAAAGTAATTTTTCCTTGAAGACTTGAAGGTCTGGGGAGAGCTCAGGCTTGAGCACTGATTTTGGTAGTAGTGTGAACAGTATTTTAAATCACAAAACTAAGGGAATAGAAAAGAGATGAGATTTTATGACTGAGCTCTCCAACACTGTGAGATCAGGGAGATGAAGAGGAACCAACAAAGGATACTGAGAAGATGTGGCCAGTGTGGCCAGTGAGGTAGGAAGTCAAAAGTTTGGCATCCTGGTAAACAGTTGGAGAAAGTGTTTAAAAGGAGCAGGGAGTGATCAGCTGTTAAATGCTGCTGCTAAGTCAAGTAAGATGAGGCCTGAGAATTAACCATTGGATTTAAAAATATGAAGATCACTGGTCACTGCCAAGAACAATGTCATGGAGTTGTAGGAATGAAAGCCTGATCGGAAAGGGTTCAGAAGAGAATAGGAGAGAAGTTGGAAGCAGGGATGACTGACAGCCATTTTGGAGAGTTTTACGCTAAAGCAGAGGACAGAAATAGGGTGATAGCAGGAAGCAGTAGCAAGACCAAAGAGGGTTTTTATTTTTTATTTTTTTAAGATGGGAGAAATAACAGGTTGCTTATAGGCATGTAAGAATGGATGGAGAATGGGGCGCCTGGGTGGCGCAGTCGGTTAAGCGTCCGACTTCAGCCAGGTCACGATCTCATGGTCCGTGAGTTCGAGCCCCGCGTCAGGCTATGGGCTGATGGCTCAGAGCCTGGAGCCTGTTTCCGATTCTGTGTCTCCCTCTCTCTCTGCCCCTCCCCCGTTCATGCTTTGTCTCTCTCTGTCCCAAAAATAAATAAACGTTGAAAAAAAAGAATGGATGGAGAAGAGAAGATGTCTCACAACTGAGCTCTGGGGAACTCTAACATTTAGAGCCACTTTTCAAACATAGCTTCATTTATTTTAAACAAGAAATCATGTGAGTTAGGAGTGATGCTTATTTCACAGTAAAACTGAGGCTCACAGCGGCTCCTGGCTGGCTCAGTCAGTGGAGCATGCGATTCTTAATCTCAGGGATGTAAGTTTGAGACCCACGTTGAGTGTAGAAATTACTTAAACATAAAATCTTGTGGGGGTGCCTGGGTGGCTCGGTTGGGTGGCCGATTTTGGCTCAGGTCATGATCTCATGCTTTGTGGGTTCGAACCCCACGTCAGGCTCTGTGCTGACAGCTCAGAGCTTGGAGCTTCCTTTGGATTCTGTGTCTCCCTCTCTCTGCCCCTCCCCTGCTCACACTCTGTCTCAAAATAAAAATAAACGTTAAAAAAAATTTTTTTTAGGGGCCTCTGGGTGGCTCAGTAGGTTAAGCGTCCAACTTCAGCTCAGATCATGATCTCATGGTTCGTGAATTCGAGCCCTATGTTGGGCTCCGTGCTGACAGCTCAGAGCCTGGAGCCTGATTGGGATTTTGTGTCTCCCTGTCTCTCTGCCCCTCCCCCACTCATGCTCTGTCTCTCAAAAATAAAAAAAAAAACATAAAAAAATTATTTTTAAATCAGTAAATCCAAAATACATACATACATACATACATACATACATACATACATAAAAGGTAAATTTCAGGTGCCTGGGTGGCCCAGCTGGTTAAGTATCCGACTCTTGATTTTGGCTCAGGTCATGATCTCACAGTTCCTGAGACTGAGCCCTTTGCTGGGCTCTGTGCTGACAGCGTGAAGCTTACTTAGGATTCTCTCTCTCCCCCTCTCTCTGCCCCTTCCCCATTCACGTGCATATGCTCTTTCTCTCAAAATCAGTAAATAAACTTAAAAAACATAAAATCAGTAAATCCACTCATTCAGAACAACTGCAATTATTAAAAGATAACTAGATAAATCTAAAAGTCATGACCCTAAGTACAGAGAAGGAAGAACAGCATGACTCTCTGAATACATTCAGGATATCAAGCAGAAGCTCTATAAAATCTCAGAATATTTCAGGAATCAGTATAAATTACATATCTGAGACTTACCCCATCTACAACAACTAAGTGCAATTAGTAATTGACATTTGGTTGTCATTCAGTGGTTAAATTTTTTTTATGTTTTTTGTTTTGTTTTTTTTTTTTTTTGACAGAGAGAGAGACAGAACATGAGCAGGGGAGGGGCAGAGAGAGAGGGAGACACAGAATCCGAAGCAGGCTCCAGGCTCTGAGCTGTCAGCACAAAGCCGGACGCGGGGGCTCAAACCCATGAACCGCGAGATCATGACCTGAGCTAAAGTCCGACGCTCAACTGACTGAGCCACCCAGACGCCCCCCAGTGGTTAATTTATATTAGATTTATTTAGTAAAATATGTGAGAGACAGAAAAATAAAGGAAAGAGGAGAGCTTTGCTATCAAGTCACTATGTTGTACACCTGAAACTAATATACTTTATGTCAACTATACTTGAATTTAAAGAAAGAGTATATGGGGTGCCTGGGTGGCTCAGTTGATTGAGCGTCTGACTCTTGATTTCAGCTCAGGTCATGATCCCAGGGTCGGGGGATTGAGCCCCACATCAGGCTCTACTCTGAGCATGGAGCCTGCCTAAGATTCTTTCCCTCTGCCCCTCTCTCCTACTCATGCTCTTCTCTCTAAAGTAAAGTAAAAATGAAATGAAATGAAATGAAATGAAATGAAATGAAATGAAATGAAATGAAATGAAATAAAATATGTTGTTCCATTAAAAAAAAAAAAGAACCGAAAGAGTATACCTTTGGAGCCAGACTGTCTGGGTCCAGATGTCATATCTGATCCTCACATCTGTAAATACTGTTAATAATAGTACTTATCTCATGAAGTTATCATTACAAGAGGTAGTTCAAAGGGCTCAGCACATAGAAAATATAAGCGTTAGCTGTTATTATTTTCCCTAATACAGACTAATACATAGAAATCTTAGACTGTTCCATTAAAATAAAGGTTTAACCATCATATTAAAAAATACTGTCTCTTATAGATTGTTCTCCTCCCCAAGTTCTATAAGAATATGCTTATTCTTGGGGCGCCTGGGTGGCTCAGTCAGTTGAGCGTCTGACTTCGGCTCAGGTCATGCTCTCACAGTCCATGGGTTCAAGCCCCGCATCGGGCTCTGTGCTGACAGCTCAGAGCCTGGAGCCTGCTTCCGATTCTGTGTCTCCTTCTCTCTCTGCCCTCCCCAACTTGTGCTCTGTCTCTCTCTATCAAAAATAAATAAACATAAAAAAAATTAAAGAATATGCTTGTTCTTCCAGGAATTGGTGACAGTCAAGGATGAGGAAATGGACTTCAGTCATGTGGAGGAAGAAGAGCTGAATTCTGCCCAAAGGTACATGGGCATTGATATGAAAGTGGAGAATTGTGGGAGCCTGGTATTTTGGGGTAAGGAAATTATTTTGTAATGCAAACTGCTTACTGGGACATAAACTTCCTCTATAACTCATGGCATCTAAAATGCCATAGTTTTGCTTAAAATCCAGAAAGCCCTGATCTCCTAGGAGATCCCTGATCACTCTGGGCTCAGAATTGGGCTTTTTTTCTCTTTTGGCAAGTAAAAGTTTACTATTTCTGGTATTGAAAAAGGATAGCTTTGGGGCGTCTGGGTGGCGCAGTCGGTTGAGCGTCCGACTTCAGCCAGGTCACGATCTCGCGGTCCGTGAGTTCGAGCCCCGCGTCAGGCTCTGGGCTGATGGCTCAGAGCCTGGAGCCTGTTTCCGATTCTGTGTCTCCCTCTCTGCTCCTCCCCCGTTCATGCTCTGTCTCTCTCTGTCCCAAAAATAAATAAACGTTGAAAAAAAAAAAAAAAGAAAAGAAAAAGGATAGCTTTATTACATTGGTTTTAAGATTTATAAAATTATAGTAACCAAAACAGTGTGGTACTGGTATAGATGTAAATCGATAGAACAGAATAGATAGTCCAGAAATAGACCTGCACATATGTGGTCAATTTTTTTTTGCAATCATTCATTTTATCTTTTTTTTTTTTTTTTTTAAGGAATAGAATTTAGTGTCTCTTATGTTTTGTCTCCCTTTCTGTTTTTTATCTTAATTTTCACTTCCTTTTCCCTGTGTCCATCTGTTTTGTTTCTTGGATTCCACATATGAGTGAAATCATATATTTGTCTTTCTGTGACTTATTTTACCTAGCATAATACACTCTATTTCCATCCGTGTTGTTGCAAATGGCAAGATTTCATTCTTTTTGATTGCCAAGTAATATTCCATTGTATATATATACCACATCTTCTTTATCCATTCGTCATTTGATGGACATTTGGGCTCTTCCCATAATTTTGCTATTGTCAATAGTGTCGCTATAAACATTGGGGTGCACGTGCTCCTTCAAATCAGCATTTTTGTATCCTTTGGATAAATAACTAATAGTGTAATTGCTGGGTTATAGGGTGTTCTATTTTTAATTTTTTGAGGAACCTCCAAACTTTTCCAGAGTGGCTGCACCACGAACTGCAAGATTATGACCTGAGCCGAAGTCAGACGCTTAACCAACTGAACCACCCAGGCACCCCATATAGTTGGATTTAAATCTTACATGTAGCTACTTGTCTTCTATTTGTTCCATCTATTCCTTATTCATTTTTCTTCCTTTTTCACTTTTTTGGTTGCATATTTTTTTTACTCTATTTTATATCCACAATTAGCTTACCATTAAACCTTAAAGTTCTTTTAATGGTTGTCCTAGAGTTCCCAAATGCTTCTTTAATTAATCACAGTTATCTATTTTTAAAATTTATTTATTTTGAGAGAGAGAGAGAGCAGAGGAGGGGCAGAGAGAGAGAGAGAGACAGAATTCATAAACCATGAGATCATGACCTGAGCCAAAACCAAGAGTTGGACGCTTAACCAACTGAGCCATGCAGGTACCCCAGTCACAGTATATTTTTATTATTTTTAAATTTTTCTTATTTTTTTTAATTTTTAAAATGTTTATTATTTTTGAGAGAGAGAGAGACAGAGAGCAAGCAGGGAAGGGGCAGACAGAATCGGAAGCAGGCTCCAGGCTCTGAGCTGTCAGGATAGAGCCCGATACAGGGCTCGAACTCATAGACCACAAGATCATGACCTGAGCTGTAGTCAGCAGCCCAACTGACTGAGCCACCGAGGCACCCCGATCACAGTATATTTTCAAAGAGTAATATACCAGGGGCACCTGGGGGGCTCAGTCGGTTAAGCGTCCCACTTCAATTCAGGTCATGATCTCACAGTTCCTGAGTTTGCGCCCCACATCGGGCTCTCTACTGTCAGCACAGAGCCTGCTTCAGATCCTCTGTCTCCCTCTCTTTCTGCACCTCCCCTGCCAAAAATAAGTAAACATTTATTAGAAAGAAAAAGAATATTATACCACATCATGTCTGGTATAAGAACCTTACTTCTGGAGACTTCTAATTCCTCTCTCCCATCTTTTGTATAATTGTTCTCATGCATTTTACTTTTACATTATAAAATCACAATACATTGCTACTATTTTTGTTTGACAGTCAATTATCTCTTAGAGTAATTAAAAATAAGAAAAAAAGGGGGGGTGGACCCTGGGTGGCTCAGTTGGTTAAGCTTCTGACTTCGGCTGAGGTCATGATCTCAAAGTTCATGGGTTTGAGCCTAGTGTCGGGCTCTGGGCTAAAAGCTAAGAGCCTGTAGCCTGCTTCAGATTCTATGTTTCTCTCTCTCTCTGCCCCTCCCCTGCTCATGCTCTGTCTCTCTCTAATAAACATAAAAAAATTTTTTAGTAAGAAAAAAATTAATTTTATATCTATTTTCACTTATGCCATTGCCAGCACTATTCATTTTTTATATTGATCAGGGGTTGGCAAACTTTCTCTATAAAGGACCAGATGGTAAACATTCTCTGCTTTGTGGGCCATATACTCTTTGGCAATTAGTTAACTTTGCCATTGTAGCATGAAGGCAGCCATAAACAATATGTAAACAAGTGAGAGTGGCCAGATTTGGTCTGTGGTGGATCAGTTTGGCCCACTGATACAAGTTTTTGACTTGTATCAATCACCTTCTGCCTATAAGAGCATTTCTTTCTTTCTTTTTTAATCCAAGTTAGTTAACATATAGTGTAATAATGATTTCAGGAATAGAATTTAGTGACTCATCACTTACATATAATACCCAGTGCTCATCCCAGAAAGTGCCCTCCTTAATGCCTATCACCCATTTAGCCCATCTCCTCACTCACCTCCCCTCCAGCAACCCTCAGTTTATTCTCTGTATTTAAGCGTCTCTTATGGTTTGCTTCCCTGTTTTTATCTTATTTTTGCTTCTTTTCCCCTATGTTCATCTGTTGTGTTTCTTAAATTCCACATATGAGTGAAGTCATATAATATTTGTCTTTCTCTGACTTATTTCTGGGGGACTGGAGGGAACTATTTAAAAAGTCAAAAGTGTTGTTTCTGGGTGATTATTATAAATGATTTTTTTTGTCTTGTACTTTTTCAAAACTGTCTAATCTCAACCTGTGTTTTCATCTTTCCACCCTTCTCTAGATGTTTTATATTAACATTTATTCTCATCCCACCTGCTTATATCCTCCTTTCTGGTTAGTCTGCTCAGTTTTCCACTCTCTTAAGTACAGCATCCTCATTGTCCTTTTATTGTGCCTTATATTACTCATTCTCCCATCTCTGTTATTTTCTGACACTTCCTCTGCCACTGCCAGGAAGTGCTTTCTGAAAACATTCTAATAAACATGTTTAATAAGCATCATTTTTGGGGTTGCCTAGGTGGCTCAGTTGGTTGAGCATCTGATTCTTGGTTTCAGCTCAGGTCATGATCTCATGGTTGTGGGATCAAGCCTCACGCTGGGCTCTGCGCTGACAGCAAGGAGCTGTCTCTCCCTCTCTGCCCCTCTCTCTGGATCTCTTTCTATAAAAATAAATAAACACTTTTTAAAAAGCATCATTTTTGTTTTATTTTCCTCTTGCTAACTCAGCAGTTTTCTTTCTCTCATCACAGAGAAAACAAAAATACGTGTACTTTTTATTTATTTCAGATTCCGAATCTATACCTGAAACTAAAGAATCTTTTTCAAAGCAAGAACTTTATGAAGAAGTGTCCTCCGAAAGAGAGCTGATAATAGAAAGACTTAAAAAGGTTGAGGCCTGGGACTCCAGATTGATAGAAGCCTGGCAATGTGAAGGCACATTAGAAAGGCAGCAAGGAAACCAGAAGAAAGATTTAAGGGAAGCCATAATTAAACACAAGAAAACCACTGTGGAGGATTGTAATGAAATTGGGGAAAGTTCAAACCCAATCAAACATCGAAATATTTACTCAGTGAAAAAGCCTTGGAAGTGCAATGAATGTGGGAAGTTCTTCAGTTACTACTCAGCCTTTATCCTACATCAGAGAATTCATACTGGGGAGAAGCCTTATGCATGTACTGAGTGTGGAAAGGCCTTCAGTCGGAGCTCATCACTTATTCAGCATCAGAGAATTCACACGGGAGAAAAACCTTACGAGTGTAACAAATGTGGGAAAGCCTTCAGTCATCGGTCAGCCCTCATTCAGCATCATATCATTCACACTGGAGAAAAGCCCTATGAGTGCAATGAATGTGGGAAAGCCTTCAACCAAAGCACATACCTTATTCAACACCACAGAATCCATACTGGAGAGAAGCCCTATAAATGCAAGGAGTGTGGGAAAGCTTTCAATGATACCTCATCCCTAATTAAACATCAAAGAGTTCATACTGGAGAAAAACCTTATGGATGTAAAGAATGTGGGAAAGCCTTTAGTGACAGGTCGGGCCTCACTCAACATCAGAGAACTCATACAGGGGAAAAGCCATATGAATGCAGTGAATGTGGGAAAGCTTTCAGCTACTGTTCAGCTCTTATTCAACATCAAGGAACCCATACTGGGGAGAAACCTTACAAATGTAACGAATGTGGGAAAGCCTTCAGTGATCGCTCAGCTCTCATAAGACACCAAAGAATTCATACTGGGGAGAAACCTTACAAATGTAAAGAATGTGAGAAAGCCTTCAGCCAGAGCTCATCTCTTACAAAGCATCTGAGAACTCATACTGGAGAGAAACCATATAAATGCAGTGGTTGTGACAAAGCCTTCAGTCAGAGTTCATCTCTTATTCAACATCAGAAAACCCATACAGGAGAAAAACACTACAGATGTAAGAAATGTGAGAAAACCTTCAGTGTGCGTTCAGCCTTTTATCAACATAAAGAAATTCATGATGAATAGAATGCAGTAAATTCATGAAATAGTTATGTATTCTTGGGGCATCCAGCTGGCTCAATAAGGCTGGCTCAATGCAATTCTTGATATTGGGGTCATGAGTTCGAGTCCCATGTTGGGCAGAGTTTACTTAAAAAAAGAAAAAAGAGGGGCACCTGGGTGGCTCAGTCGGTTAAGCATCCGACTTCAGCTCAGGTCATGATCTTGCACTCCATGAGATTAAGCCCTACATCAGCTCAGAGCCTAGAGCTTGCTTCAGATTCTGTGTCTCCCTCTCTCTCTCTGCCCCTTTCCCACTGGCAGTCTTTCTCTCTTAAAAGTAAACATTGAAAAAAGAAAAAGAATTATGTATTCTCTACTGATCATGTAGACCTGTGTTCTAAATATTACAGGGTACTACAAAAATGTATGAGGCTGCATCATGCAAAAAATAGCTCTCTTCCTTGAAATGGTATTAGGTATGGGAAGAGGACAAGAGGTATAGTAACAGAACCCAAGAAGCTGAAGAGTGGAGAATTCCTAGGGGAGCACAGAAGGAGAAAGTCTGGTTAAGTCAGAGAAAAGAGAGTCAGGAGCTAAGCATCTAATGTCAGTAGAAAAACTACTCCAAGCAGCAGACTTAACAGTACTTGAGGCCGATGGCTCTCTAAATAGCAGTTTCAACCTGAAGCCAAGTGTGGAGGATCAGGATCCCAAAGAGGAAAATCACCAGGATGTTTCTCTAGGAAAATAAAGAGGAAGAAAAATATCGAAGCCTAGGAAATCCTCCTTTTCTCTGTCCCTGCACTCCACTTGTTCACTTGAACATTTGCAAACATTTAAACCATTGCTTATTGGGGCGCCTGGGTGGCGCAGTCGGTTAAGCGTCCGACTTCAGCCAGGTCACGATCTCGCGGTCCGTGAGTTCGAGCCCCGCGTCGGGCTCTGGGCTGATGGCTCAGAGCCTGGAGCCTGTTTCCGATTCTGTGTCTCCCTCTCTCTCTGCCCCTCCCCCGTTCATGCTCTGTCTCTCTCTGTCCCAAAAATAAATAAACGTTGAAAAAAAATTTTTTTAAACCATTGCTTATTAATCCTGGGTGTACACTGAAATCATCTGAAAAATACCTGGGTCCCAGTCCTAGAGATTCTGATTAAATTTGGCCTGGGGTGTAGCCTGGGCATCAGGAATTTAAAAACTCCCCAGGTAGTTCCAATATGCAGCCAAGATTAAGAACCACTGACTTAGGCTCTTAGTGCACAAGGATCAAGTCAATAAGGAAGGATAATAACAACCCACGTTCATTCTCGGGAGCTCTCTGTGTCCTTGTTTCTGCCTTTTTTTTTTCTCTTGCCAATTATATAATGTCATCCTTTCTTTTACCTGACGTTGGATCCTTTTGTTTGGTCCTTTTTTGTTTTCTCTGACTTTGTGTAAATTGAGCTGCCTGATCCTAACTTCTGCTCTGGCCCCTTACCCTTGCTAAATGTGCTCTTTTAAGCCTGCTTACAGCTTTCTCAACCCCTTCTGCCCACAAGGATCATATATTTTGCTTGCTACCCATGGCCCGATGATGGCAAATATTAACCATAAGAAACAAGAGGAGAACCTAAAGACCAAAATCAGGAGTGGAGACAGGGTGACTAGAAGGGAACTTCAAAGGGTTAAACTTTTGACTCCAACTGTATAGTTTGTATCTCAGAATTTCCTGAAATTGTAATAAAATTTAGTTGTGTGCACGAATTAATACTGAACTTCAAGGGATGTAGGTGGAAGGAAAGGTAAATAAAAAGTGTTTCTACATTTAGTATGACAAACAGTAGTAATGCTAAAGAGATTACGAGAAATTACAGATGATACTGTAATCCCTAAAGAATACCCATTAAATAATAATGCAAGTAGAGGAATTAAATCACATATTAAAAAATGTTTAACCCTAGGGGTGCCTCCTGGCTTAGTCAGGGAGCATGCGACTCTTGGGGTTGTGAGTTTGAGTCCTACATTGGGTGTAGAGATTACCTAAATAAATAAAACTTAAAATGTTTAACCCAGAAGAAGGCAGGAAAGGAGGAAGAGAGACACAGATAGAACAAATTGTAAACAGGCAGCAAACTGGGAGACCTAAGTTCAACCATATCAGCAATTGCATTAAACATAAAAGAAACACTCCAAATAAAACTGACAGGTTGTCAGACTGAATAAAGAATGACCCAACTATATCTAAAAGAGGAACACTTTAAATACAGAAACACAGGTGAGCATTCAAGAGATAAAGATACACAATGAAAACACTAATAAGAAAGCTGGATATGTTAATATCAGATATAATAGAATTCAAGAAGGTATCATCATAAACAGAGGACATTTTATAATGATAAAATGGTCAATTCATCAAGGTTGGTAAATCTTATAATGTGTAACTATGTTACAGATGTGACGTGTTAATATTATAAATAAGATCATTTTAAGTTTACTAATATATTATGTGCCTAATATCAGGGCTTCCAAAATCACAAGGTAAAAACTGACAGAACTAAATTTTAAAAAAGAACAATCCACAATTTTATAATTGGAAATTATAACACTCCATTCTCAGCAGTTGATAGAATGTCTAGACAACAAATATTAAATATTTAGAAGAGCTGAACAATATGTCTATATTGTCTACCATCTTGAATTGAGTGGCATATATACTTTATAGAACACACAAGGAACACGCAGCAACTTCAGAGTGCACATTCCCTTCAAGTGCACATGAAATGTTCAAGTTAGATTGTACACTGGGCCTTAGAGCAAGGCTCAGTAAATTTAAAGGACTTAGAATATTCTCTACTACATTTGATGAAAGTAGAGATCAATAAAAATAAGAGGAGGGGTGGGGCGCCTGGGTGGCTCAGTCAGTTAAGTATTCGACTTCACCTCAGGTCATGATCTCACGGTCTGTGAGTTCGAGCCCCGCGTCGGGTTCTGTGCTGACAGCTCGCAGCCTGGAGCCTGCTTCGGATTCTGTGTCTCCCTCTCTCTCTGCCTCTCCCCTGCTCATGCTCTGTCTCTGTCTGTCTCAAAAATAAATTTTAAAAAATCAGCAACAACAACAAAAAAATAGGAGGGGTGCCTGGGTGGCTCAGTGGGTTAAGCATCCAACTTTGTCTCAGGTCATGATCTCACGGTTTGTGGGTTCGAGCCCTGCATCGGGCTCTGTGCTGACAGCTCAGAGCCTGGAGCCTGCTTTGGATTCTGTGTCTCCATCTCTCTCTTCCCCTCCCAACCTGTGCTCTGTCTCTCTGTCTTTCAAAAATAAATAAATGTTACAAAAAAAAAAAAAAAAGGTTGAGGGGCATCTGGGTGGCTCAGTCAGTTATGCCTCTGACTCTTGATCTCAGCTCAGGTCATAATCTCACTGTTTGTGAGTTCCAGCCCCGCATCGCATTCTGCATTGATTGCGCAGAGCCTGCTTGGGATTCTGTCTCCCCTTCTTTCTAACCCTTGCCCACTTGTGCTCTCCCTCTCTCAAATAATAAACTTTAAAAAAAAAAAAAAGGGTTGAAAGTCCATCATCTCAGTTTCCATTGGAAGACTAAAAGTGGAAGCAAATTTAAACACAAAGTAAAAGAAAATATATGATAAAGAGAAGAAATTTTTAAAATACAAAGCAGATACACAATAAAGAAAATCAACAAAGGCAAAGGTTGGTACTTTGTGTATGGCTACTTTTACAAACAACAGAAAACTGGGAGAGTACACAAGAAAATTATATGTAGGCATTGGAGGGAGTGAAGTGAATGGAGCAGGGGTAGAGTGCCACCCTCTACTGTATTTTGTTTTGATTTTTGAGTCACTCAAAAAATTTTAGTATCCATCTAGTGCTATTCTAAGCCATATTGGATCCTGAAGCAAAAAGAAACATATATGCCCCTATATACACTTACCAAAATATCTTCCCGTGATTTGAATCAGATTGGAAAAGGTAATAAAAGCTCCATAATTAAGAAAAAATGACTATAGAGGCGCCTGGCTGGCTCAGTCAGTAGAGCATGTGATTCTTGATCTTGGGGTTGTGAGTTTGTGCCCCTTGCTGGGCATCAAGTTTACTTAAAAAATAAAAATATAGATGATAGATAGATAGATAGATAGATAGATAGATAGATAAAAATTACCAAAAAAATGACAACCTGTACAGAGTGGGATGTGATGGCTTCATAGTCCAGGAACCATGAGCTGATTAGAAATAACTTCCAAATTCACAATAATCCTGGATTATAAAACAAGCAAACAACAATTTGTCTTATCTAAAAGTCTGATATTTTGTTTTTCATGGACTTTTTTGCATTAATTTTGATTTAGAAAATACTGCATTAAAACATTATTTCTCTTGATTACTGAGTTTTTTGGTGCCCTCTTAAATTTTGCATCCAAGGTGATTGCTTCATTTGCCTCACCCTGATCCCTGCCCTGAACACATTAGACGGGATCATCTGGAGCTGGAGAGCTGGAATGGAGGAGATTCAGTGATTTTCATCACGCCCAAAGAAAGCAAAGACTCTTTGTGGACATATTTCTTTAAAGACTCATGGGGCACTTGGGTGGCTCAGTAGAATGGGTGTTTGACTTCGTCTCAGGTCATGATCTCACAGCTGGTGAGTTCGAGCCCCGAGTTGGGCTCTCTGCTGTCAGCGCAGAGCCCTCTTTGATTCCTGTCTCCCCCTCTCTCTCTGCCCCTCCCCAACTCATGCTTTCTGTCTCAAAAATAAACAAAAACATAAAAAAAAAACACCTCATTAAAAGACTGTAAATATATGGGTAGGTTTTAGGAAATTCTAAAACTTGATTTGTATTTTTGTTGTTGTTGTTGTTTACTAAGAATCACAGCTTGGTGTTACTGGGCAACTTGGGTTTTCTTCTTTGTGACTGAGGAAATCAACAGAGACATCCATCGGTTACCCAATCTCACTCTAGGATTTTCCATCTGGAGGTCTGGAAGCTTCATCTCAGGGGCCCTTCAGGGAACCACATGCCTCCTGACAGGGTCCAAAAACCCAATATCCAACTACAGTTGCTGAGCTCACGCTCCTATCCCTGCTCCAACTGGGGACCTCAGTCGGCGCTGTCCATGCTCATGGCAAGATTGCTGGAACTATACAGATTAACTCAGGTGAGTGAATAAAAAGCTCATTTTCATTTTATCACCCTTTACCCACCAATCTGAACAACCTCCTTGCAGTTTCAACCCAAAGTCACAATGCAGTCCCCCTCAAAATGTAAAGGAGCACACAGGCATTCCTCCTCATTCAGCAAACATTTTCCCGTGACCCTGTTTCCTCATCAGTACAATGAGGAAAACAATAGCACCTACTTCACAGAGTTGTTATGTGGATGCTGTAAATTAATTCATGTAAAGCGCATGAGATAGTCCCTGGAACACAGGGAAATCCTCAATAAATGCAAGATATTACCTATTAGTTTTGGTCATTATATAAACTTTTAATAAAAATACATGAGGGGCAGGGCACCTAGGTGGCTCAGTCGGTTAAGTGTCCGACTCTTGATTTCGGCTTCGGTCATGATCCCAGGGTTGTGGGATGGAGCCGTGCGTTGAGCTCCACACTGAGTATGGAGCCTGCTTGAGATTCTCTCTCTCTCTCTCTCTCTCTCTCTCTGCTCCTCTTCCCCCACTTGTGCTCTCCCTCAAGAAAAAAAATAAAATAAAAATACATGAATGATTTTAAGGGATTCTCAACCATTGCCGAAGAAATAAAATGCATCATTCAGATAACCAGAAAAGTGGCTCGTGATAACTTTGTTCACAGTTTCAAGGAAGAAATGAAAAAGTTTTGAGACTCATGGGAATTAACTGAGAGCCATGGGAAAACACCAAAACGAAGTTCAAGGAAATAATTAAACTGTTCTACAAGAGAACAAGATATTGATGAACAGGAAGATGTTCAAGCTAGCAAGAGCCTAGAATCTTCACGTATTTGCTGAAAAGAGCTGAGTAGTAAATAACTTAAATGATTTGAGTATAGTTCCCCTCGAGAATGATATACTGTACATTACTGCATATATTTTACATATATACATATTTGCTGTGTACAAGTGTTCATACAAAATCACATATTTTGGATAAGGTAAAGGATTTTACAGGAATAATTATGAAGTCATTTGATTCATCTCACCATCTAAATTCAGAACCTATCCTCCACCTAAGGTGTATTTTCACAGTAAATAGAATATTTGGGAAATAAGATAACTGGTTTGACTGGATTTTGACAGAAAAGGCATGATTCATACTGAGAGGATCCTGGACATTAGGGTAAGAAATAGGGACTTTAGAGGCACTGGGGTGGTTCAGTCGGTTGAGCATCCAACTTCAGCTCAGGTCATGATCTCACAGTTCATGAGTTCGAGTCCTGCATTGGGCTTTGTGCTGACAGCTGGGAGCCTGGAACCTGCTTCAGATTCTGAGTTTCCCTCTCTCTCTACCCCTCCTCTGCTCATGCTCTGTCTCTCTCAAAAAATAAACATTAAAAAAAATAGGGACTTTATTTGGGGGCCTTGGTTATCTAATGAGTTTTTTTCTTTTTCCTAAGCACAGGGATGACAATGGTGAAATACACATTAGAACACAAGTTGCCCAGAATTTCTGGGGATGTAGCTGTTCCAAATTTATAAAATCATAATCATAATAATTGTTTCAGCTTCAACATCATGTGCACCTACCCTCACTGTTTTAGATCTTGTGAGAAACTACAACAGCCCTGGAAATGCCCTCCCTCTGCACTCCTGATTATGACCACCGCTTTCCTCTTAGGCAGGTCTATGGGAGGAAGGGATACAATCTGAGGGATGTGGAACCACATTAGCTACATGTCTGATTGTCAAGGGGGAAAGGCATTGCTATAGTGCAATAGAAACAATGGGGAAATCTATTATTCCAATCATGTAGTTTGAATCAAGAGATGACTTTTAATGCAAAGCTGTGTTAGCTGCTCTGAAGCTATTTTAGTCATTTCATAAATGCTCTGCTTTTTTCTTAAGCTGTAATTTCTCTGTAAATTGGTTAGTCCATCCCTGGACTATCAAGAATACAAAATAAGATTTATTCATTATTTTCTTTTTAGATTTGTTTATTTTGTTTTTACTTTATTTTAGAGAGTGCTAGCAGGGGAGAGGGGCAGCAGGAGAGGGAGAGAGAGATAATGGGAGAGAGAAAGAGAGAGGGAGAGACAAAGAGAATCTCAAGCAGGCTCCATGCCCAGCACAGAGCCTGAGGTGGGGTTCGATCCCTTGACTCTGGGACCATGACCTGAGCTGAAATCAAGAGTTGGACACTCAACTGACTGAGCTACCCAGGCGCCCCTAGATTTATTTACTTTAAATGTGTATTTAAATTAAATACAGAAAGTAGCCAAACAAAAGAACCGGCTGTTCCTTAATATCAGGGATACGTTTGCCTTTAACGTTGGGAATTAAACTCTAAGAGGTCTGCTCTAGTTGAACCTAGATTACATTGCCTCCTCTGCCCAGGAGTTTAGGGAGAAATTATTTCCAAGGGCTGAGAATTGCCCCACCTTTATTTAGAAAGTAAATAAACTGGAGAGAACAATTTACATGTATATTACGATTTGGTATAGAAACATCATCATACATATCAAAACTTTAAATGTAAGGATAGGTTTCAGTATTCCTTCTATACGCTTCTGTCAGGATTCGCTTCTGATTTATGAAAAAGATGTGTTCACTTTCTGGGTCAGTTATGTACCCACTGGAGTCTGTCTCAGTAATGAGACTCCTTTTCTGCAGAGGACACTAGTGACCAATCCTGGGCCCAGGGAATGACCCTACTTTAAATGGATCTGAGTGGGCATTGTGACTCAAGATGACAATTTGGGAATCCAGGGGAGCTCTCTGTTGATCACTGAGCTGGACAAAGTGGGAGCCTATAAGAAATTCCTAATTATCATTCCCACCTCCAAGTCCCGGGAGAACAGAGAATACAACAAGGAACTGCTCAGGGTATCAACCTCAAAGGTCATTGTGATGTTTCTTAACAGCATGAAGTTTCCCCACATCTATGAGAGACTCCCAGTCAGTGATATAAGGGGGAAGATATGGATTAGAAGCAACGTCCAGGAAAATGAAGTTAACATGTCCCAGATTATCGGCATCTTTAGATCCAAAATCATAATCCCAGGCTTCTCAGAATCCCTAATCAAATGCATCCTCTCAGGTACGAAGAGAACATGTTCACAAAGACATTTTTATTTTTTGTTTATTTATTTGTTTAAGTCATCTCTACGCCCAATGTGGAGCTTGAACTCATGACCCTGAGATAAAGAATTGCAACATAAAACATCTTGGAAAGAGGATTTCGGATCTAAGTGGCCTGGTCAAGACTAACTAGCATGGACACCGGAGAGGTCAAATTTGGCACACAAACGGAGCATCTACAAAACAGTTCATGAGTGCTTTGGTGCAGACTTACAGTACCTAACACTGCTGTCTATAGCATTGACCATATTCTTTAAGACCTGAATTCTTGGGGTAATGGAAGTAGGCCCTCTAAAAATGGGGCATGTGCAAAGGACAGAGCCGTCTAACCCTGGCAAGTGAGAAACTGTAAACAATCAGGCTTCAAAGAGATTACTCAATATTAGGAGACAGTATCTGTTCTCTTTCCAGCATACTCATTGACTGCTCTTATCCCCTGGTTTGCAAGAGTGTGATGATGGGATTGTAATAGCAAAATTAACCTGAATTCTCATGATGGTAGCAAGTAGCCAGTTCCCTCTTCTGGTCTCCCCAGAAGAGTAGAGAACAGTCTCTACTTTCAGTAGAGACTTTCAGTCTCCCCACAGAGTAGAGAACAGGCTAACGGTACATGAAATAGCTTAGACTTTTCCTTTTGCGAGCGTGGGCTTTTGGAAAATTGCTCTTTCTGTGATGTTAGTCCAGGTCCTCCAGGAAGCAGATGCCAAGATGTGATGAAACATGCAAGGATTTTATCAGGAGACATGCCTGTGAGAAAGCAAATAAGGTGGGAGTTTTTAAAGCTGGGGAGAGCCCAAGATGCAAGACTACCCCACGGGAAGGAGAGGGGAATGGTCAGTGGAAGCATGATGCCGCCCTGCAGTTTAAGGAAAATTCAGCAAAGTCCTTGGGGAATCTCGAGCCAATGTCAGCCGAAGAAGAGTCCCATACCTTCCAGGGATGGTCTGCTAGAGGGTCTACACACACTCAGTGCCAGGGAGCAGCGCCTGGGAGGCATGTGTTGAGGCAGTTAGGACCTCAGCCAATTGTTCCCTGTAGCAAAGGTTCACAAGGCATGTCCTCATGGCCACTACATGAGGCATAAGAGAATGTTCCCATGGACACTTAAAAGTGTCAATTTGTAAAAATATGATGACCGAGTGTGTGGAAAAATACATAGGACAGGGGCTCCTGGCTGGTTTAGTCGGTGGAGCATCTGACTTTGATCCCAGGGTCGCCAGTTCAAGCACCACAATGGGCATGGAGCCTACTTAAAAAAAAAAAAAAAAAAAAAAAAAAAGATACATAGCACAAATGACTATCAATCTAGGTAAGGCCATAGCCTCTAGTCCATACTGGATTTTCATTGCTAAGAAAGCTTCATGGTATAGAATTATTGACCTGTCTCATGCAGTTCTATTGGATATTCCTCAAATAATGTATTTTCCTTAATAACACACTTTAACTTGGCAGACTGTGTTTTGGATCCAGGCATGTCTTCAGTGTGGGTGATTTCACACATTAAAGAGAAAATAATGGGGTGCCTGGCTGGCACAGTCAGTTAAGCATCCGAGTCTTGATCTTGGCTGAGGTCATGGTCTCACCGTTTGTGAGTTCGAGCCCCGCATCGGGCTCTGCACTGATATTGCACAGTCTGCTTGGGATTCTGTCTCTACTTCTCTCTGACCCTCCCCCACTTGTGCTCTCTCTCTCTCTGTCAAAATAAATAAACTTTAAAAAAAGTTTCTTAAAAAAAAAGAGAGAAAATAGATAAAGTAGAATCTCTGTTTATCACAGTTAAGCTCCATTTTTGCCCTCTAATTCCAGGAAAGATTGAGAGTACTGGGGCTATGAATGGTGAGAAGGAGGAACATAGTTGTTGTTGTTGTTGTTTTTTAAGTTTACTTATTTATTTGCCCTCGCCCTACTTTCAATGCCAGTCACAATAGTAGGTCCCCAGGTTACCCACAACTTCTGTCCAATTTGGCTACAAACTGGAAGTTCCCACAACTTCCTCCTCCGGTTTGTTTAGTTTGTTAGAACAGCTCACAGAATTCAGGGAAGCACTTCCTTACATTTACCAGTTTATTAAAAAAATATGATAGGGGCACCTGGGTAGCTCAGTTGGTTGAGTGTCTGACATCAGCTCAGGTCATGATCTCGTGGTTCTTGAGTTTGAGCCTCATACCGGGCTTGCTGCCATTAGCGTGGAGCCCACTTCCGATCCTCTGTCCCCCTCTCTCAGCCCTTCCCCTACTGGCACTCTCTCTCTCAAAAGTAAATAAAACATTTAAATATATATACGATAAAGGATACAGATAAATAGGCAGATGAAGAGGTAGAAACACAGGGTGAGGTCTGGGAGGGTCCAGAGCACAGAAGCTTCTGTCCCCATGGAGTTGGGATATGTCACAATGCTGCTGGCGTGGACGTATTCACCAATTTGGAAGCTCCCAAATCCATACTATTGGGGTTTTATGGGGGCTTCTTCACACAGGTATGATCAATTATCAACTCCATTTCTAGGCCCTCTGCCCTCTCTGGAGAAGTGAGGGGCAGGACTGAAAATTCCAAGCTTCTCATCATGGCCTTGGTCTTCCTGGTGACCGTGGCCCATCCAGGAGGCACCTAAGAACCCACCCAGAGTCACCTCAGTAGATCAAAAGATGCTCCCAGTGCTTTTACCATTAGGAATTTATAGGGGTTTAAAAAAAAATTTGTTTTTAGGTTTATTTATTTTGAGAGAGACAGAATGTGCGAGCCAGGGAGGGGGCAGAGACAGAGGGAGAGAGAGAATCCCACCCAGGCTCTACGCTGTCAGTGTAGAGCCCAACGTGGGGCTTGAGAACATGACCTGAGCCAAAATCAAGAGTCACATGTTTAACCGACTGAACCACCCAGGGCCCCCAGGAATCTACAAGGGTTTTAAAAGTCCTGTGTCAGGGATGAGGTCAAAAACAAATATTAGAATAAGAGATGCTCCTGATGCTATTATCACTCAGGGAATTACAAAGGCTTTACAGTGCCAGGAACTGGCGGACAGAGACTGATGTGTTTTCTGTCACCTCATACCAGGAGGGTCCAGTCTGAGGGATGGGAGAGAGTCTGGATGAGGCTTTTGTCAAAGTTGCACATAATGAAATGAGATTCTTTCAGATTTCACAAGAGAAATAACATAATGTATATGCCAGCATAGACAGGAAGTGGCTGGCAGGAACCACATAAGAGAGTCAGAACCCCAGAGAACTTGGTTTAAAGCTAGACACAGTGTGTTCTGCTTAGTCCTAGAGATGAATAAGAATGGAAGCAAAAGGCAGAAACAGGGACACAAGTCCTACCAATGCAAGAGACAGGCAGGAAAACTGAGGTCCCAAGGCTCATCCAAGGACCTAATGGAGGAGGAGAACTAGGATATAAACATCCCTAAGTTAATTTACAATGTTAGCATGATACCAGTATAAGTAGTTTTTTTTCCCTGCAGCTGTATTTATGAATTCTAGAACTCATGTAAAAAAATAAATAAGCAGGGTCACCTGGGTGGCTCAGTGGGTTAAGCATCCTACTCTTGATTTTGGCTCAGGTCATGATCTCAGGCTCAAGTCATGATCTCAAGGATCATGAGTTTGATCCTGCATCAGGATCTGCTCTGTCAGTGCGGAGCCTCCTTGGGATTCTCTCTCCCTCTCTCTGCCCCTCCCCCGCTTGCATGTGTTCATATGCTCTCTCTCAAAATAAATAAATAAATTAAAAAAAAAAAAGAAGTACAAGGGGAGAACAATGAGGAGGGGAAGGATGAGGAGGGTGTGGAGAGGAAGAAGAAGAAACCAAAATCATGGTGAATTCATTTTTAATTTGGGAATAGAGAAATATTTCTAATTATGTCTCAAAATCCAAAATACAACGTCTATACACCAAGAGGAAAATATTCACGTACAATCATAGTTCAGTCACAAAATTCAAATGAAACTGTAAGAAGAAATGCAGTGGAATAAATTTAAAGACTGAATTGGCTTTATTGAATGATTCATGAATCAGGTAGCATCCCATCCAGCACTAGAATGGAACTCCAGAGGGCTACAGAAGGAAAGGGCTATTTTACTTTTTTTAACATTTATTTATTTTTGAGAGACAGAGAGAAAGCAGGGGAGGGTCAGAGAGAGAAGGAGACAGAGAATCCGAAGCAGACTCCAGGCTCTGAGCTGTCAGCACAGAGCCCGACGCAGGGCTCAAACTCATGGACCGCAAGATCATGACCTGAGTTGAAGTGAGGCACTTAACTGACTGAGCCACCCAGAAGCCCCCAGCAGGAAAGGTTTTTTAAAAAGGCAGAGAGAGTGTACAACAAGGAAGTCATAGATAGAAAAATAAATCATCTGGCAAGGTAACCTTCCTTTGGGGGACAGTAGAGCCATTAGGAGCATTGCCTCAGTGGTGCTGACCAAAAAATTCCGGACTGACCAGTTAGGATTACATACCTAGGGAAGGTCGAAACTGTAATCATGTCAGTTATTAAATCTTGGCATGGTGTCATGGGTTTGAGATAGGGAAACTGAAGGACTCCATAGAAATCTGGTTTTTTGCTCCTTTTCCTGCTTCTATTCTTATTAGGACCTGTGCCCCCACCCCACTCTACACATGTGTAAGAATGTCCTCCTTGGATCTTTAAAAATTTATTTATTTATTTATTTATTTATTTATTTATTTATTTATGTATTTATGTATTTATTTATTTATTTATTTATTTATTTATTTATTTATTTATGAATGAGGGGATGGGGCAAGGGGCAGAGAGAGAGGGAGAGAGAGAATCCCAAGCAGGCTCTGCGCCGTTAGCGCACAGCCGGGACTCAGGGCTCGATCCTGCCAACTGTGAGATCATGACCTGAGCTGAAATCAAGTCAGACGTTCAACCCACCGAGCCACCCAGGTGCCCCTAGAATGTCCTCCTTGTAAAAGACAAGGAATTAATGATTTATTTAACATCTAAGCAAAGACCAGGTGAGAATGACCAGAGGAAGCCATTGTAGAGGCTGCTTTTAGGCAAATGGGCTTGAATGATGGGGTGTGGAAAGGGCCCACAGCGATTCCCTGGCTGAATAGAGACAGGCCCACTGGGTGACCCAAAATATCCATAGGCCCTAACTGACCAATGGGTTACTTACAACCAGGCACAGTTACCAAAAAAGGGAAAATTCCATATATTGCCATAACTCCTCACCTTCCCTGCTTTAAAATCAGCCCCCACCCACTGCCTCATGGCAGACATGACCTGCCTGCTGCTCCCTTGCGGTGTGTTCCATAAACTTCTATTGCCTTTGTTCTGCCTCAGGTGAATTCTTTCACCACCTGCACCATTGGCTTCCACCTGATCTTTGCCCCACATTTGGAGGCCCCCATCTGACCAGATAGATACCTCATTTAGACACCACAGCCATCCTATGCACATTCTGGACCATGGCACTAGACATCTTAATGCCAAGGCCCCTTTGTTCCAAGGAATAACACCTGGGTCCTTGTCTTTGCTCTAACCAGTTCCTGGACACCTGAGGGGACACGTGCACCAGATCCCTGTCCTCAGTAAAAATCCCAGACCCCAAACAAAGACGAGACTCCCTCCTTTTCTTTCTGAGTAGCCCGGACACTATCTATATCTGCACTCTCTCTACACCTTCTATAAACTCTGCTCTCACGTCCTGCTGGCTCACGCTCGATTTCCATCCTACACACAGCCAGGTTCTGTGGGACTCCCTCTGGGTCCCCAGACCCAGCCCGTGGGCATCAGGTTTAACTCAAGTGACTCCATTTGGGGCCTGTTGCTTCTTTTTAACAATTAAAATTTTTTTTTTAATGTTTATTTATTTTTGAGACAGAGACAGAGCATGAACGGGGGAGGGTCAGAGAGAGAGGGAGACACAGAATCGGAAGCAGGCTCCAGGCTCTGAGCCATCAGCCCAGAGCCCGACGCGGGGCTCGAACTCACGGACCGCGAGATCGTGACCTGAGCCGAAGTCGGACGCTCAACCGACTGAGCCACCCAGGCGCCCCTCTTTTTAACAATTTAAATACTGAAAATTTTAAGCACATGTGAAGGAAAATAAATGCATGTTAAAACTATACAGAGTTTCCTCTTCTGGCCATGATGTAGTTAGTAAGAGTGGACTTACTGAATTCATGTAAAAAACTATAAAACTAGAGAGAACAGGAGCACCTACCTGGGTGGCTCAGTTGGTTGAGCGTCCAACTTTGGCTCAGGTCATAGTCTGATGGTTCATGAGTTCAAGCCCCATGTTGGGCTCTGTGCTGACTGCATGAAGCCTGCTTGGGATTCTCTGTCCCCCTCTCTTTCCACCCCTCCCCGACTCATGCGCGCGCGCTCTCTCTCTCTCTCTCTCAAAAATAAATAAACATTAAAAAAAAAACTAGACAACATATGAAAAATGTTTTCAGACCGGAGACAACAGGCAGTACAGACCTGTGATCCCCGAGAAAAAGGCACCTTTTATGACAGTGCAGGGGAGGAAGAGTCCATACAGACCATAGCAGGTTCTCTAAGATGAAGAGACAGACATTTGAGTTCAAGGAGGCAGAGGCAGCTGGGTTTGGGTGGCAGAATCCTAGGAAGCCAGAAGCTACACAGAGAAAATCTCTAGAAATTTCCATAAAGCATCCTCTTGAGTCTGTTCCTAATAGAATCAATGCCAGGCAAAGAACGAACAGGAAACAGTAAGCTGAATAGTTCTCAGCGTTCACAATGCTGGGAGATGTTCACGTTGAAATCTGAGGACTCTGACCTGAGGCATTCAGCAGAACTCCTAGAAGTACAATAACTAGCCTTAGGGGACATCAAGATTTGCTCAAACTTTCAGGCCAAAGTCACACTCTTTTGGGGGTGACTCATCTTTACAAAGCTTCAAAACAAACCTTGAAAGAGT